>NW_027141369.1:8048392-8357946 GCF_036365525.1 Heterodontus francisci | reverse complement strand
AGTCTTATATGCTTCAATCTTCTCACCTCTTACTTTTCTAATAGTCTTATATGCTTCAATCTTGTCGCCTCTTACTTTTCTAATAGTCTTATATGCTTCAATCTTGTCACCTCTTAATTTTCTAATAGTTTTTTTGCTTCAATCTTCTCACCTCTTACTTTTCTAACAGTCTTATATGCTTCAATCTTATCACCTCTTACTTTTCTCATAGTCTTATATGCTTCAATCTTATCACCTCTGACTTTTCTAACAGTCTTATATGCTTCAATCTTATCACCTCTTACTTTTCTAATATTCTTATATGCTTCAATCTTGTCGCCTCTTACTTTTCTAACAGTCTTATATGCTTCAGTCTTATCACCTCTTACTTTTCTAATAGTCTTATATGATTCAGTAATGTCGCCTTACTTTTCTAATAGTCTTATATGCGTTAATCTTATCACCTCTTACTTTTCTAACAGTCTTATATGCTTCAATCTTGTGGCCTCTTACTTTTCTAATAGTCTTATATGCTTCAATCTTATCACCTCTTACTTTTCTAATAGTCTTATATGCTTCAATCGTGTCGCCTCTTACTTTTCTAATAGTCGTGTATGCTTCAATCTTGTCGCCTGTTACTTTTCTAATCGTCTTGTATGCTTCAATCTTGTCGCCTCTTACTTTTCTAAGAGTCTTATTTGCATTAATCTTATCACCTCTTACTTTTCTAAGAGTCTTATATGCATTAATCGTATCACCTCTTACTTTTCTAAGAGTCTTATATGCTTCAATCTTATCACCTATTACTTTTCTAAGAATCTTATATGCTTCAATCTTGTCGCCTCTTGCTTTTCTAATAGTCTTATATGCTTCAATCTTGTCAACTCTTACTTTTCTAATAGTCTGAAATGATTCAATCGTGTCGCCTCTTACTTTTCTAATTGTCTTATATGCTTCAATCCTGTCGCCTCTTACTTTTCAAATAGTCTTATGTGCTTCAATCTTATCACCTCTTACTTTTCTAATAGTCTTATTTGCTTCAATCTTGTCGCCTCTTACTTTTCTAATAGTCTTATATGCTTCAATCTTATCACCTCTTACTTTTCGAATAGTCTTATATGCTTCAATCTCATCACCTCTTACTTTTCTAATAGTCTTATATGCTTCAATCTTCTCACCTCTTACTTTTCTAATAGTCTTATATGCTTCAATCTTGTCGCCTCTTACTTTTCTAATAGTCTTATATGCTTCAATCTTGTCACCTCTTAATTTTCTAATAGTTTTTTTGCTTCAATCTTCTCACCTCTTACTTTTCTAACAGTCTTATATGCTTCAATCTTATCACCTCTTACTTTTCTCATAGTCTTATATGCTTCAATCTTATCACCTCTGACTTTTCTAACAGTCTTATATGCTTCAATCTTATCACCTCTTACTTTTCTAATATTCTTATATGCTTCAATCTTGTCGCCTCTTACTTTTCTAACAGTCTTATATGCTTCAGTCTTATCACCTCTTACTTTTCTAATAGTCTTATATGATTCAGTAATGTCGCCTTACTTTTCTAATAGTCTTATATGCGTTAATCTTATCACCTCTTACTTTTCTAACAGTCTTATATGCTTCAATCTTGTGGCCTCTTACTTTTCTAATAGTCTTATATGCTTCAATCTTATCACCTCTTACTTTTCTAATAGTCTTATATGCTTCAATCGTGTCGCCTCTTACTTTTCTAATAGTCGTGTATGCTTCAATCTTGTCGCCTGTTACTTTTCTAATCGTCTTGTATGCTTCAATCTTGTCGCCTCTTACTTTTCTAATAGTCGTGTATGCTTCAATCTTGTCGCCTGTTACTTTTCTAATCGTCTTGTATGCTTCAATCTTGTCGCCTCTTACTTTTCTAATAGTCTTATATGCTTCAATCTTCTCACCTCTTACTTTTCTAATAGTCTTATATGCTTCAATCTTGTCGCCTCTTACTTTTCTAATAGTCTTATATGCTTCAATCTTGTCGCCTCTTACTTTTCTAATAGTCTTATGTGCTTCAATCTTATCACCTCCGACTTTTCTAATAGTCTTATAAGCTTCAATCTTGTCACCTCTTAATTTTCTAATAGTTTTTTTGCTTCAATCTTCTCACCTCTTACTTTTCTAACAGTCTTATATGCTTCAATCTTATCACCTCTTACTTTTCTCATAGTCTTATATGCTTCAATCTTATCACATCTGACTTTTCTAACAGTCTTATATGCTTCAATCTTATCACCTCTTACTTTTCTAATATTCTTATATGCTTCAATCTTGTCGCCTCTTACTTTTCTAACAGTCTTATATGCTTCAGTCTTATCACCTCTTACTTTTCTAATAGTCTTATATGCTTCAATCTTATCACCTCTTACTTTCCTAATAGTCTAAGATGCTTCAATCATTTCACCTCTTACTTTTCTAAGAGTCTTATATGCTTCAATCTTATCACCTCTTACTTTTCTAATAGTCTTATATGCTTCAGTAATGTCGCCTTACTTTTCTAATAGTCTTATATGCGTTAATCTTATCACCTCTTACTTTTCTAACAGTCTTATGTGCTTCAATCTTGTCGCCTCTTACTTTTCTAATAGTCTTATATGCTTCAATCTTATCACCTCTTACTTTTCTAATAGTCTTATATGCTTCAATCGTGTCGCCTCTTACTTTTCTAATAGTCGTGTATGCTTCAATCTTGTCGCCTGTTACTTTTCTAATTGTCTTGTATGCTTCAATCTTGTCGCCTCTTACTTTTCTAAGAGTCTTATTTGCATTAATCTTATCACCTCTTACTTTTCTAAGAGTCCTTTATGCATTAATCGTATCACCTCTTACTTTTCTAATAGTCTTATATGCTTCAATCTTATCACCTCTTACTTTTCTAATATTCTTATATGCTTCAATCTTGTCGCCTCTTACTTTTCTAACAGTCTTATATGCTTCAGTCTTATCACCTCTTACTTTTCTAATAGTCTTATATGCTTCAATCTTATCACCTCTTACTTTCCTAATAGTCTAAGATGCTTCAATCATTTCACCTCTTACTTTTATAAGAGTCTTATATGCTTCAATCTTATCACCTCTTACTTTTCTAATAGTCTTATATGCTTCAGTAATGTCGCCTTACTTTTCTAATAGTCTTATATGCGTTAATCTTATCACCTCTTACTTTTCTAACAGTCTTATATGCTTCAATCTTATCACCTCTTACTTTTCTAATAGTCTTATATGCTTCAATCGTGTCGCCTCTTACTTTTCTAATAGTCGTGTATGCTTCAATCTTGTCGCCTGTTACTTTTCTAATAGTCTTGTATGCTTCAATCTTGTCGCCTCTTACTTTTCTAAGAGTCTTATTTGCATTAATCTTATCACCTCTTACTTTTCTAAGAGTCTTATATGCATTAATCGTATCACCTCTTACTTTTCTAAGAGTCTTATATGCTTCAATCTTATCACCTCTTACTTTTCTAAGAATCTTATCTGCTTCAATCTTGTCGCCTCTTGCTTTTCTAATAGTCTTATATGCTTCAATCTTATCACCTCTTACTTTTCTAATAGTCTGAAATGCTTCAATCGTGTCGCCTCTTACTTTTCTAATTGTCTTATATGCTTCAATCTTGTCGCCTCTTACTTTTCTAATAGTCTTATATGCTTAAATCTTAACACCTCTTACTTTTCTAATAGCCTTATATGCTTCAATCGTGTCGCCTCTTACTTTTCTAATAGTCGTATATGCTTCAACCTTGTCGCCTGTTACTTTTCTAATAGTCTTGTATGCTTCAATCTTGTCGCCTCTTACTTTTCTAAGAGTCTTATTTGCATTAATCTTATCACCTCTTACTTTTCTAAGAGTCTTATATGCATTAATCGTATCACCTCTTACTTTTCTAAGAATCTTATATGCTTCAATCTTGTCGCCTCTTGCTTTTCTAATAGTCTTATATGCTTCAATCTTATCACCTCCTACTTTCCTAATAGTCTTAGATGCTTCAATCATTTCACCTCTTACTTTTCTCAGAGTCTTATATGCATCAATCTGATCACCTCTTACTTTTCTAAGAGTCTTATATGCTTCAATCTTGTCACCTCTTACTTTTCTAACAGTCTTATATGCTTCAATCTTATCATCTCTTACTTTTCTAATAGTCTTATATGCTTCAATCTTATCACCTCTTACTTTCCTAATAGTCTTAGATGCTTCAATCATTTCACCTCTTACTTTTCTAAGAGTCTTATATGCTTCAATCTTATCACCTCTTACTTTTCTAATAGTCTGATATGCTTCAATCTTGTCGCCTCTTACTTTTCTAATAGTCTTATATGCTTCAATCTTGTCGCCTCTTACTTTTCTAATAGTCTTATATGCGTTAATCTTATCACCTCTTACTTTTCTAACAGTCTTATATGCTTCAATCTTGTCGCCTCTTACTTTTCTAATAGTCTTATATGCTTCAATCTTATCACCTCTTACTTTTCTAATAGTCTTATATGCTTCAATCGTGTCGCCTCTTACTTTTCTAATAGTCGTATATGCTTCAATCTTGTCGCCTCTTACTTTTCTAATAGTCTTGTATGCTTCAATCTTGTCGCCTCTTACTTTTCTAAGAGTCTTATTTGCAATAATCTTATCACCTCTTACTTTTCTAAGAGTCTTATATGCTTCAATCTTTTCACCTATTACTTTTCTAAGAATCTTATATGCTTCAATCTTGTCGCCTCTTGCTTTTCTAATAGTCTTATATGCTTCAATCTTATCACCTCTTACTTTTCTAATAGTCTTATATGCTTCAATCTTGTCGCCTCTTACTTTTCTAATTGTCTTATATGCTTCAATCCTGTCGACTCTTACTTTTCTAATAGTCTTATATGCGTTAATCTTATCACCTCTTACTTTTCTAACAGTCTTATATGCTTCAATCTTGTCGCCTCTTACTTTTCTAATAGTCGTATATGCTTCAATCTTGTCGCCTCTTACTTTTCTAATAGTCTTGTATGCTTCAATCTTGTCGCCTCTTACTTTTCTAAGAGTCTTATTTGCATTAATCTTATCACCTCTTACTTTTCTAAGAGTCTTATATGCATTAATCATGTCACCTCTTACTTTTCTAAGAGTCTTATATGCTTCAATCTTATCACCTATTACTTTTCTAAGAGTCTTATATGCTTCAATCTTATCACCTCTTACTTTTCTAAGCGTCTTATATGCGTTAATCTTATCACCTCTTACTTTTCTAAGAGTCTTATATGCTTCAATCTTGTCGCCTCTTACTTTTCTAATAGTCTTATATGCTTCAATCTTATCAGCTCTTCCTTTTCTAAGAGTCTTATATGCTTCAATCTTGTCGCCTCTAACTTTTCTAATAGTCTTATATGCTTCAATCTTGTCACCTATTACGTTTCTAAGAGTCTTATATGCTTCAATCTTATCACCTCTTATTTTTGTAAGAGTCTTATATGCGTTAATCTTATCACCTCTTACTTTTCTAACAGTCTTGTATGCTTCAATCTTGTCGCCTCTTACTTTTCTAATAGTCTTATATGCTTAAATCTTAACACCTCTTACTTTTCTAATAGTCGTATATGCTTCAATCTTGTCGCCTCTTACTTTTCTAATAGTCTTATATGCTTCAATCTTATCAGCTCTTCCTTTTCTAATAGTCTTAGATGCTTCAATCATTTCACCTCTTACTTTTCTAAGAGTCTTATATGCATCAATCTTATCACCTCTTACTTTTCTAAGAGTCTTATATGCTTCAATCTTGTCGCCTCTTACTTTTCTAACAGTCTTATATGCTTCAATCTTATCACCTCTTACTTTTCTATGAGCCTTATATGCTTCAATATTATCACCTCTTACTTTTCTAAGAATCTTATATGCTTCAATCTTGTCGCCTCTTACTTTTCTAATAGTCTTATATGCTTCAATCTTATCACCTCTTACTTTTCTAATAGTCTTATATGCTTCAATCTTGTCGCCTCTTACTTTTCTAATTGTCTTATATGCTTCAATCCTGTCGCATCTTACTTTTCTAATAGTCTTATATGCTTCAATCTTATCACCTCTTACTTTTCTAATAGTCTTATATGCTTCAATCTTGTCGCCTCTTACTTTTCGAATAGTCTTATATGCTTCAATCTTGTCGCCTCTTACTTTTCTAATAGTCTTATGTGCTTCAATCTTATCACCTCTTACTTTTCTAATAGTCTTATATGCTTGAATCTTGTCGCCTCGTACTTTTCTAATAGTTTTTTTGCTTCAATCTTATCACTTCTTACTTTTCCAATAGTCTTATATGCTTCAATCATGTCGCCTCTTACTTTTCGTATAGTCTTATATGCTTCAATCTTGTCGCCTCTTACTTTTCTAACAGTCTTATATGCTTCAATCTTGTCGCCTCTTACTTTTCTAATAGTCTTATATGCTTCAATCTTGTCACCTCTTACTTTTCTAACAGTCTTATATGCTTCAATCTCATCACCTCTTACTTTTCTAATAGTCTTATATGCTTCAATCGTCTCACCTCTTACTTTTCTAATAGTCTTATATGCTTCAATCTTGTCGCCTCTTACTTTTCTAATAGTCTTATGTGCTTCAATCTTATCACCGCTTACTTTTCTAATAGTCTTATAAGCTTCAATCTTGTCACCTCTTAATTTTCTAATAGTTTTTTTGCTTCAATCTTCTCACCTCTTACTTTTCTAACAGTCTTATATGCTTCAATCTTGTCGCCTCTTACTTTTCTAATAGTCTTATATGCTTCAATCTTGTCGCCTCTTACTTTTCTAAGAGTCTTATATGCATTAATCTTGTCACCTCTTACTTTTCTAAGAGTCTTATATGCTTCAATCTTATCACCTATTACTTTTCTATGAGTCTTAGATGCTTCAATCTTATCACCTCTTACTTTTCTAAGCGTCTTATATGCGTTAATCTTATCACCTCTTACTTTTCTAAGAGTCTTATATGCTTCAATCTTGTCGCCTCTTACTTTTCTAATTGTCTTATATGCTTCAATCTTATCAGCTCTTCCTTTTCTAAGAGTCTTATATGCTTCAATCTTGTCGCCTCTAACTTTTCTAATAGTCTTATATGCTTCAATCTTATCACCTCTAACTTTTCTAAGAGTCTTATATGCTTCAATCTTATCACCTATTACGTTTCTAAGAGTCTTATATGCTTCAATCTTATCACCTCTTATTTTTCTAAGAGTCTTGTATGCGTTAATCTTATCACCTCTTACTTTTCTAACAGTCTTGTATGCTTCAATCTTGTCGCCTCTTACTTTTCTAATAGTCTTATATGCTTAAATCTTAACACCTCTTACTTTTCTAATAGTCGTATATGCTTCAATCTTGTCGCCTCTAACTTTTCTGATAGTCTTATATGCTTCAATCTTATCACCTCTTTCTTTCCTAATAGTCTTAGATGCTTCAATCATTTCACCTCTTACTTTTCTAAGAGTCTTATATGCATCAATCTTATCACCTCTTACTTTTCTAAGAGTCTTATATGCTTCAATCTTGTCGCCTCTTACTTTTCTAATAGTCTTATATGCTTCAATCTTATCACCTCTCACTTTTCTAATAGTCTTATATGCTTCAATATTGTCGCCTCGTACTTTTCTAATAGTTTTTATGCTTCAATCTTATCACCTCTTACTTTTCTAATAGTCTTATATGCTTCAATCTTGTCGCCTCTTACTTTTCTAATAGTCTTATATGCTTCAATCTTGTCGCCTCTTACTTTTCGAATAGTCTTATGTGCTTCAATCTTATCACCGCTTACTTTTCTAATAGTCTTATAAGCTTCAATCTTGTCACCTCTTAATTTTCTAATAGTTTTTTTGCTTCAATCTTCTCACCTCTTACTTTTCTAACAGTCTTATATGCTTCAATCTCATCACCTCTTACTTTTCTAATAGTCTTATATGCTTCAATCTTCTCACCTCTTACTTTTCTAATAGTCTTATATGCTTCAATCTTCTCACCTCTTACTTTTCTAATAGTCTTATATGCTTCAATCTTGTCGCCTCTTACTTTTCTAATAGTCTTATGTGCTTCAATCTTATCACCGCTTACTTTTCTAATAGTCTTATAAGCTTCAATCTTGTCACCTCTTAACTTTCTAATTGTTTTTTTGCTTCAATCGTCTCACCTCTTACTTTTCTAACAGTCTTATATGCTTCAATCTTGTCGCCTCTTACTTTTCTCATAGTCTTATATGCTTCAATCTTATCACCTCTTACTTTTCTAACAGTCTTATATGCTTCAATCTTATCACCTCTTACTTTTCAAATATTCTTATATGCGTCAATCTTGTCGCCTCTTACTTTTCTAACAGTCTTATATGCTTCAATCTTATCACCTCTTACTTTTCTAATAGTCTTATATGCTTCAATCCTATCACCTCTTACTTTCCTAATAGTCTAAGATGCTTCAATCATTTCACCTCTTACTTTTCTAAGAGTCTTATATGCTTCGATCTTATCACCTCTTACTTTTCTAATAGTCTTATATGCTTCAATCTTGTCGCCTCTTACTTTTCTAATAGTCTTATATGCTTCAATCTTGTCGCCTCTTACTTTTCTAATAGTCTTATATGCTTCAATCTTATCACCTCTTACTTTTCTAACAGTCTTATATGCTTCAATCTTATCACCTCTTACTTTTCTAATATTCTTATATGCTTCAATCTTGTCGCCTCTTACTTTTCTAATAGTCTTATATGCTTCAATCTTATCACCTCTTACTTTCCCAATAGTCTAAGATGCTGCAATCATTTCACCTCTTACTTTTCTAATAGTCTTATATGCGTTAATCTTATCACCTCTTACTTTTCTAACAGTCTTATATGCTTCAATCTTGTCGCCTCTTACTTTTCTAATAGTCTTATATGCTTCAATCTTATCACCTCTTACTTTTCTAAGAGTCTTATATGCTTCAATCGTGTCGCCTCTTACTTTTCTAATAGTCGTATATGCTTCAATCTTGTCGCCTCTTACTTTTCTAATAGTCTTATATGCATTAATCTTATCACCTCTTACTTTTCTAAGAGTCTTATATGCATTAATCTTATCACCTCTTACTTTTCTAAGAGTCTTATATGCTTCAATCTTATCAACTATTACTTTTCTAAGAGTCTTATATGCTTCCATCTTGTCGCCTCTTACTTTTCTAATTGTCTTATATGCTTCAATCTTATCACCTCTTACTTCTCTAATAGTCTTTTGTGCTTCAATCCTGTCGCCTCTTACTTTTCTAATTGTCTTATATGCTTCAATCTTGTCGCCTCTTACTTTTCTAATAGTCTTATATGCGTTAATCTTATCACCTCTTACTTTTCTAACAGTCTTATATGCTTCAATCTTGTCGCCTCTTACTTTTCTAATAGTCTTATATGCTTCAATCTTGTCGCCTCTTACTTTTCTAATTGTCTTATATGCTTCAATCTTGTCGCCTCTTACTTTTCTAATAGTCTTATATGCTTAAATCTTAACACCTCTTACTTTTCTAATAGTCGTATATGCTTCAATCTTGTCGCCTCTTACTTTTCTAATAGTCTTATGTGCTTCAATCTTATCACCGCTTACTTTTCTAATAGTCTTATAAGCTTCAATCTTGTCACCTCTTAATTTTCTAATAGTTTTTTTGCTTCAATCTTCTCACCTCTTACTTTTCTAACAGTCTTATATGCTTCAATCTTGTCGCCTCTTACTTTTCTAATAGTCTTATATGCTTCAATTTTGTCGCCTCTTACTTTTCTCATAGTCTTATATGCTTCAATCTTATCATCTCTTACTTTTCTAACAGTCTTATATGCTTCAATCTTATCACCTCTTACTTTTCAAATATTCTTATATGCTTCAATCTTGTCGCCTCTTACTTTTCTAACAGTCTTATATGCTTCAATCTTATCACCACTTACTTTTCTAATAGACTTATATGCTTCAATCTTATCACCTCTTACTTTTCTGACAGTCTTATATGCTTCAATCTTATCACCTCTTACTTTTCTAATATTCTTATATGCTTCAATCTTGTCGCCTCTTACTTTTCTAATAGTCTTATATGCTTCAATCTTATCACCTCTTACTTTCCCAATAGTCTAAGATGCTTCAATCATTTCACCTCTTACTTTTCTAATAGTCTTATATGCGTTAATCTTATCACCTCTTACTTTTCTAACAGTCTTATATGCTTCAGTCTTGTCGCCTCTTACTTTTCTAATAGTCTTATATGCTTCAATCTTATCACCTCTTACTTTTCTAAGAGTCTTATATGCTTCAATCGTGTCGCCTCTTACTTTTCTAATAGTCGTACATGCTTCAATCTTGTCGCCTCTTACTTTTCTAATAGTCTTATATGCATTAATCTTATCACCTCTTACTTTTCTAAGAGTCTTATATGCAGTAATCTTATCACCTCTTACTTTTCTAATAGTCTTATATGCTTCAATCTTATCTCCTATTACTTTTCTAAGAATCTTAAATGCTTCAATCTTGTCGCCTCTTGCTTTTCTAAGAGTCTTATATGCTTCCATCTTGTCGCCTCTTACTTTTCTAATTGTCGTATATGCTTCAATCTTATCACCTCTTACTTTTCTAATAGTCTTATGTGCTTCAATCTTGTCGCCTCTTACTTTTCTAATTGTCTTATATGCTTCAATCTTGTCGCCTCTTACTTTTCTAATAGTCTTATATGCTTAAATCTTAACACCTCTTTCTTTTCTAATAGTCGTATATGCTTCAATCTTGTCGCCTCTTACTTTTCTAATAGTCTTATATGCTTCAATCTTCTCACCTCTTACTTTCCTAATAGTCTTAGATTCTTCAATCATTTCACCCCTTACTTTTCTAAGAGTCTTATATGCATCAATCTTATCACCTCTTACTTTTCTAAGAGTCTTATATGCTTCAATCTTGTCGCCTCTTACTTTTCTAACAGTCTTATATGCTTCAATCTTATCACCTCTTACTTTTCTAATAGTCTTATATGCTTCAATCTTATCACCTCCTACTTTCCTAATAGTCTTTGATGCTTCAATCATTTCACCTCTTACTTTTCTAAGAGTCTTGTATGCTTCAATCTTATCACCTCTTACTTTTCTAATAGTCTTATATGCTTCAATCTTGTCGCCTCTTACTTTTCTAATAGTCTTATATGCTTCAATCTTGTCGCCTCTTACTTTTCTAATAGTCTTATATGCTTCAATCTTATCACCTCTTACTTTTCTAATAGTCTTATATGCTTCAATCTTGTCGACTCTTACTTTTCTAATAGTCTTATATGCTTCAATCTTATCACCTCTTACTTTCCTAATAGTCTTAGATGCTTCAATCATTTCACCTCTTACTTTTCTAATAGTCTTATATGCTTCAATCTTATCACCTCTTACTTTTCTAATAGTCGTATATGCTTCAATCTTGTCGCCTCTTACTTTTCTAATTGTCTTATATGCTTCAATCTTGTCGCCTCTGACTTTTCTATTAGTCTTATATGCTTAAATCTTATCACCTCTTACTTTTCTATTAGTCTTATATGCTTCAATCATATCACCTCTTACTTTTCTAAGAGTCTTATATGCTTCAATCGTGTCGCCTCTTGCTTTTCTAATAGTCTTAGATGCTTCAATCATTTCACCTCTTACTTTTCTAAGAGTCTTATATGCTTCAATCGTGTCGCCTCTTGCTTTTCTAATAGTCTTAGATGCTTCAATCATTTCACCTCTTACTTTTCTAAGAGTCTTATATGCGTCAATCGTGTCGCCTCCTGCTTTTCTAATAGTCTTATATGCTTCAATCTTATCACCTCTTACTTTTCTAATAGTCTTATATGCTTCAATCTTGTCGCCTCTTACTTTTCTAATTGTCTTATATGCTTCAATCTTGTCGCCTCTTACTTTTCTAATAGTCTTATATGCTTAAATCTTAACACCTCTTACTTTTCTAATAGTCGTATATGCTTCAATCTTGTCGCCTCTTACTTTCCTAATAGTCTTAGATGCTTCAATCATTTCACCTCTTACTTTTCTAAGAGTCTTATATGCATCAATCTTATCACCTCTTACTTTTCTAAGAGTCTTATATGCTTCAATCTTGTCGCCTCTTACTTTTCTAACAGTCTTACATGCTTCAATCTTGTCGCCTCTTACTTTTCTAATAGTCTCATATGCTTCAATCATGTCGCCTCTTACTTTTCTCATAGTCTTATATGCTTCAATCTTGTCGCCTCTTACTTTTCTAATAGTCTTATATGCTTAAATCTTAACACCTCTTACTTTTCTAATAGTCGTATATGCTTCAATCTTGTCGCCTCTTACTTTTCTAATAGTCTTATGTGCTTCAATCTTATCACCGCTTACTTTTCTAATAGTCTTATAAGCTTCAATCTTGTCACCTCTTAATTTTCTAATAGTTTTTTTGCTTCAATCTTCTCACCTCTTACTTTTCTAACAGTCTTATATGCTTCAATCTTGTCGCCTCTTACTTTTCTAATAGTCTTATATGCTTCAATTTTGTCGCCTCTTACTTTTCTCATAGTCTTATATGCTTCAATCTTATCATCTCTTACTTTTCTAACAGTCTTATATGCTTCAATCTTATCACCTCTTACTTTTCAAATATTCTTATATGCTTCAATCTTGTCGCCTCTTACTTTTCTAACAGTCTTATATGCTTCAATCTTATCACCACTTACTTTTCTAATAGACTTATATGCTTCAATCTTATCACCTCTTACTTTTCTGACAGTCTTATATGCTTCAATCTTATCACCTCTTACTTTTCTAATATTCTTATATGCTTCAATCTTGTCGCCTCTTACTTTTCTAATAGTCTTATATGCTTCAATCTTATCACCTCTTACTTTCCCAATAGTCTATGATGCTTCAATCATTTCACCTCTTACTTTTCTAATAGTCTTATATGCGTTAATCTTATCACCTCTTACTTTTCTAACAGTCTTATATGCTTCAATCTTGTCGCCTCTTACTTTTCTAATAGTCTTATATGCTTCAATCTTATCACCTCTTACTTTTCTAAGAGTCTTATATGCTTCAATCGTGTCGCCTCTTACTTTTCTAATAGTCGTACATGCTTCAATCTTGTCGCCTCTTACTTTTCTAATAGTCTTATATGCATTAATCTTATCACCTCTTACTTTTCTAAGAGTCTTATATGCAGTAATCTTATCACCTCTTACTTTTCTAAGAATCTTATATGCTTCAATCTTGTCGCCTCTTGCTTTTCTAATAGTCTTATATGCTTCAATCTTATCACCTCTTACTTTTCTAATCGTCGTATATGCTTCAATCTTGTCGCCTCTTACTTTTCTAATAGTCTTATATGCTTCAATCTTATCACCTCTTACTTTCCTAATAGTCTTAGATTCTTCAATCTTGTCGCCTCTTACTTTTCTAAGAGTCTTATATGCATCAATCTTATCACCTCTTACTTTTCTAAGAGTCTTATATGCTTCAATCTTGTCGCCTCTTACTTTTCTAACAGTCTTATATGCTTCAATCTTATCACCTCTTACTTTTCTAATAGTCTTATATGCTTCAATCGTATCACCTCTTACTTTTCTAAGAGTCTTATATGCGTCAATCGTGTCGCCTCCTGCTTTTCTAATAGTCTTATATGCTTCAATCTTATCACCTCTTACTTTTCTAATTGTCTTATATGCTTCAATCTTGTCGCCTCTTACTTTTCTAATAGTCTTATATGCTTAAATCTTAACACCTCTTACTTTTCTAAGAGTCTTATATGCTTCAATCTTATCACCTCTTACTTTTCTAATAGTCTTATATGCTTCAATCTTGTCGCCTCTTACTTTTCTAATAGTCTTATATGCTTCAATCTTGTCGCCTCTTACTTTTCTATTAGTCTTATGTGCTTTAATCTTATCACCTCTTACTTTTCTAATAGTCTTATATGCTTCAATCGTGTCGCCTCTTACTTTTCTAATAGTCTTATATGCTTCAATCTTGTCGCCTCTTACTTTTCTATGAGACTTATTTGCATTAATCTTATCACCTCTTACTTTTCTAAGAGTCTTATATGCATTAATCTTATCACCTCTTACTTTTCTAAGAGTCTTATATGCTTCAATCTTATCACCTATTACTTTTCTAATAGTCTTATGTGCTTCAATCTTATCACCGCTTACTTTTCTAATAGTCTTATAAGCTTCAATCTTGTCACCTCTTAATTTTCTAATAGTTTTTTTGCTTCAATCTTCTCACCTCTTACTTTTCTAACAGTCTTATATGCTTCAATCTTGTCGCCTCTTACTTTTCTAATAGTCTTATATGCTTCAATTTTGTCGCCTCTTACTTTTCTCATAGTCTTATATGCTTCAATCTTATCATCTCTTACTTTTCTAACAGTCTTATATGCTTCAATCTTATCACCTCTTACTTTTCAAATATTCTTATATGCTTCAATCTTGTCGCCTCTTACTTTTCTAACAGTCTTATATGCTTCAATCTTATCACCACTTACTTTTCTAATAGACTTATATGCTTCAATCTTATCACCTCTTACTTTTCTGACAGTCTTATATGCTTCAATCTTATCACCTCTTACTTTTCTAATATTCTTATATGCTTCAATCTTGTCGCCTCTTACTTTTCTAATAGTCTTATATGCTTCAATCTTATCACCTCTTACTTTCCCAATAGTCTATGATGCTTCAATCATTTCACCTCTTACTTTTCTAATAGTCTTATATGCGTTAATCTTATCACCTCTTACTTTTCTAACAGTCTTATATGCTTCAATCTTGTCGCCTCTTACTTTTCTAATAGTCTTATATGCTTCAATCTTATCACCTCTTACTTTTCTAAGAGTCTTATATGCTTCAATCGTGTCGCCTCTTACTTTTCTAATAGTCGTACATGCTTCAATCTTGTCGCCTCTTACTTTTCTAATAGTCTTATATGCATTAATCTTATCACCTCTTACTTTTCTAAGAGTCTTATATGCAGTAATCTTATCACCTCTTACTTTTCTAAGAGTCTTATATGCTTCAATCTTATCACCTATTACTTTTCTAAGAATCTTATATGCTTCAATCTTGTCGCCTCTTGCTTTTCTAATAGTCTTATATGCTTCAATCTTATCACCTCTTACTTTTCTAATCGTCGTATATGCTTCAATCTTGTCGCCTCTTACTTTTCTAATAGTCTTATATGCTTCAATCTTATCACCTCTTACTTTCCTAATAGTCTTAGATTCTTCAATCTTGTCGCCTCTTACTTTTCTAAGAGTCTTATATGCATCAATCTTATCACCTCTTACTTTTCTAAGAGTCTTATATGCTTCAATCTTGTCGCCTCTTACTTTTCTAACAGTCTTATATGCTTCAATCTTATCACCTCTTACTTTTCTAATAGTCTTATATGCTTCAATCTTATCACCTCCTACTTTCCTAATAGTCTTAGATGCTTCAATCATTTCACCTCTTACTTTTCTAAGAGTCTTATATGCTTCAATCTTATCACCTCTTACTTTTCTAATAGTCTTATATGCTTCAATCCTGTCGCCTCTTACTTTTCTAATAGTCTTATATGCTTCAATCTTGTCGCCTCTTACTTTTCTAATAGTCTTATATGCTTCAATCTTATCACCTCTTACTTTTCTAATAGTCTTATATGCTTCAATCTTGTCGACTCTTACTTTTCTAATAGTCTTATATGCTTCTATCTTATCACCTCTTACTTTCCTAATAGTCTTAGATGCTTCAATCATTTCACCTCTTACTTTTCTAAGAGTCTTATATGCTTCAATCTTCTCGCCTCTTGCTTTTCTATTAGTCTTATATGCTTAAATCTTATCACCTCTTACTTTTCTATTAGTCTTATATGCTTCAATCTTATCACCTCTTACTTTTCTAATAGTCTTATATGCTTCAATCATTTCACCTCTTACATTTCTAAGAGTCTTATATGCTTCAATCGTGTCGCCTCTTGCTTTTCTAATAGTCTTAGATGCTTCAATCATTTCACCTCTTACTTTTCTAAGAGTCTTATATGCGTCAATCGTGTCGCCTCCTGCTTTTCTAATAGTCTTATATGCTTCAATCTTATCACCTCTTACTTTTCTAATAGTCTTATATGCTTCAATCTTGTCGCCTCTTACTTTTCTAATTGTCTTATATGCTTCAATCTTGTCGCCTCTTACTTTTCTAATAGTCTTATATGCTTAAATCTTAACACCTCTTACTTTTCTAATAGTTGTCTCTGCTTCAATCTTGTCGCCTCTTACTTTCCTAATAGTCTTAGACGCTTCAATCATTTCACCTCTTACTTTTCTAAGAGTCTTATATGCATCAATCTTATCACCTCTTACTTTTCTAAGAGTCTTATATGCTTCAATCTTGTCGCCTCTTACTTTTCTAACAGTCTTACATGCTTCAATCTTGTCGTCTCTTACTTTTCTAATAGTCTTATATGCTTCAATCATGTCGCCTCTTACTTTTCTCATAGTCTTATATGCTTCAATCTTATCACCTCTTACTTTCCTAATCGTCTTAGATGCTTCAATCATTTCACCTCTTACTTTTCTAAGAGTCTTATATGCTTCAATCGTGTCGCCTCCTGCTTTTCTAATAGTCTTATATGCTTCAATCTTATCACCTCTTACTTTTCTAATAGTCTTATATGCTTCAATCTTGTCGCCTCTTACTTTTCTAATAGTCTTATGTGCTTCAATCTTATCACCGCTTACTTTTCTAATAGTCTTATAAGCTTCAATCTTGTCACCTCTTAATTTTCTAATAGTTTTTTTGCTTCAATCTTCTCACCTCTTACTTTTCTAACAGTCTTATATGCTTCAATCTTGTCGCCTCTTACATTTCTAATAGTCTTATATGCTTCAATCTTGTCGCCTCTTACTTTTCTCATAGTCTTATATGCTTCAATCTTATCACCTCTTACTTTTCCAACAGTCTTATCTGCTTCAATCTCATCACCTCTTACTTTTCTAATAGTCTTATATGCTTCAATCTTCTCACCTCTTACTTTTCTAATAGTCTTATATGCTTCAATCTTGTCGCCTCTTACTTTTCCAACAGTCTTATATGCTTCAATCTCATCACCTCTTACTTTTCTAATAGTCTTATATGCTTCAATCTTCTCACCTCTTACTTTTCTAATAGTCTTATATGCTTCAATCTTGTCGCCTCTTACTTTTCTAATAGTCTTATGTGCTTCAATCTTATCACCGCTTACTTTTCTAATAGTCCTATCAGCTTCAATCTTGTCACCTCTTAATTTTCTAATAGTTTTTTTGCTTCAATCTTCTCACCTCTTACTTTTCTAACAGTCTTATATGCTTCAATCTTGTCGCCTCTTACTTTTCTAATAGTCTTATATGCTTCAATCTTGTCGCCTCTTACTTTTCTCATAGTCTTATATGCTTCAATCTTATCACCTCTTACTTTTCTAACAGTCTTATATGCTTCAATCTTATCACCTCTTACTTTTCTAATATTCTTATATGCTTCAATCTTGTCGCCTCTTACTTTTCTAACAGTCTTATATTCTTCAATCTTATCACCTCTTTCTTTTCTAATAGTCTTATATGCTTCAATCTTATCACCTCTTACGTTCCTAATAGTCTAAGATGCTTCAATCATTTCACCTCTTACTTTTCTAAGAGTCTTATATGCTTCAATCTTATCACCTCTTACTTTTCTAATAGTCTTATATGCTTCAATCTTGTCGCCTCTTACTTTTCTAATAGTCTTATATGCTTCAATCTTGTCGCCTCTTACTTTTCTAATAGTCTTATATGCTTCAATCTTATCACCTCTGACTTTTCTAACAGTCTTATATGCTTCAATCTTATCACCTCTTACTTTTCTAATATTCTTATATGCTTCAATCTTGTCGCCTCTTACTTTTCTAACAGTCTTATATGCTTCAATCTTATCACCTCTTACTTTTCTAATAGTCTTATATACTTCAATCTTATCACCTCTTACTTTCCTAATAGTCTAAGATGCTTCAATCATTTCACCTCTTACTTTTCTAATAGTCTTATATGCGTTAATCTTATCACCTCTTACTTTTCTAACAGTCTTATATGCTTCAATCTTATCACCTCTTACTTTTCTAATAGTCTTATATGCTTCAATCGTGTCGCCTCTTACTTTTCTAATAGTCGTATATGCTTCAATCTTGTCGCCTCTTACTTTTCTAATAGTCTTGTATGCTTCAATCTTGTCGCCTCTTACTTTTCTAAGAGTCTTATATGCATTAATCTTATCACCTCTTACTTTTCTAAAAGTCTTATATGCTTCAATCTTATCACCTATTACTTTTCTAAGAATCTTATATGCTTCAATCTTGTCGCCTCTTACTTTTCTAAGAGTCTTATATGCTTCAATCTTGTCGCCTCTTACTTTTCTAATTGTCTGATATGCTTCAATCTTGTCGCCTCTTACTTTTCTAATAGTCTTATATGCTTCAATCTTATCACCTCTTACTTTCCTAATAGTCTTAGATGCTTCAATCATTTCACCTCTTACTTTTCTAAGAGTCTTATATGCGTCAATCGTGTCGCCTCCTGCTTTTCTAATAGTCTTATATGCTTCAATCTTATCACCTCTTACTTTTCTAATTGTCTTATATGCTTCAATCTTGTCGCCTCTTACTTTTCTAATAGTCTTATATGCTTAAATCTTAACACCTCTTACTTTTCTAAGAGTCTTATATGCTTCAATCTTATCACCTCTTACTTTTCTAATAGTCTTATATGCTTCAATCTTGTCGCCTCTTACTTTTCTAATAGTCTTATATGCTTCAATCTTGTCGCCTCTTACTTTTCTAATAGTCTTATGTGCTTTAATCTTATCACCTCTTACTTTTCTAATAGTCTTATATGCTTCAATCGTGTCGCCTCTTACTTTTCTAATAGTCTTATATGCTTCAATCTTGTCGCCTCTTACTTTTCTATGAGACTTATTTGCATTAATCTTATCACCTCTTACTTTTCTAAGAGTCTTATATGCATTAATCTTATCACCTCTTACTTTTCTAAGAGTCTTATATGCTTCAATCTTATCACCTATTACTTTTCTAATAGTCTTATATGCTTCAATCTTATCACCTCTTACTTTTCTAATAGTCTTGTATGCTTCAATCTTGTCGCCTCTTACTTTTCTAATTGTCGTATTTGCTTCAATCTTATCACCTCTTACTTTCCTAATAGTCTTAGATGCTTCAATCATTTCACCTCTTACTTTTTTAAGAGTCTTATATGCATCAATCTGATCACCTCTTACTTTTCTAAGAGTCTTATATGCTTCAATCTTGTCGCCTCTTAATTTTCTAACAGTCTTATATGCTTCAATCTTATCACCTCTTACTTTCCTAATAGTCTTAGATGCTTCAATCATTTCACCTCTTGCTTTCCTAATAGTCTTATATGCTTCAATCGTGTCACCTCTTACTTTCCTAATAGTCTTAGATGCTTCAATCATTTCACCTCTTACTTTTCTAATAGTCTTATATGCTTCAATCGTGTCGCCTCTTGCTTTTCTAATAGTCTTATATGCTTCAATCTTGTCGCCTCTTACTTTTCTAATTGTCTTATATGCTTCAATCTTGTCGCCTCTTACTTTTCTAATAGTCTTATATGCTTAAATCGTAACACCTCTTACTTTTCTAATAGTCGTATATGCTTCAATCTTGTCGCCTCTTACCTTTCTAACAGTCTTATATGCTTCAATCTTATCACCTCTTACTTTCCTAATAGTCTTAGATCTCCGATCCTGCTGTCTTCACAGTCCAGAGTGTCTGCAGCCACGGCATGCGGTAAGTCCATTGAGGTGAAGAAGGAGCTGCGGGACCCGAGAGAAGTCCTGTGAAAAGGTGCCCCGAACACCCAAAACATCCACGAACGGCCCCCCCGGCCGCAACTTCAAAGCGCCCGCGGGAGATGGCTCGGAGAGCATCTGCAGCGCACTGTCGGCAATGCTGCATGCCTTTATTTAAACCACTGCAAAAAAAAAACCCTTAGCAAATGTAATCACCTCTAAGTCTGCCAAATGATGCTTCACCTCCCGAAGGACGTGGATGAGCTTTCCGGACGTCGATGGTGGGCACTGAGGAAATGGCTTGTTACCTGCACCAGATTCCACCCCCCCTCCCCCCCTTTACCCACCTTCCACCCCCCCCCCACCCCCGTCCCCTTCCCTGCTCCACCCTCTCAGCTCACCCCCTCACAACCCCGTCCCAGCCCGCCCCCCCCCTCGCACCATCTTCACCCCGCACCCCCTTCCCCTGCACCCCCCCCACCCCCTCCCTCTACCCCTCCCCCTTGCATCCCCTCCTCCCACCGGCACCATCCTACACCTGTGTAGGGGCCCCAACAACCCCACTGCCTTGTGGGCGTCTCGGGAGAGACCAAGGCTAAGGGAGTAAACCCTAACAGAAAATCCGGAGCGGAACCCCGTAGGCATGTTTCCGGCAGTTCCTGCAGCCATACTGGTGCCAAACGTCGTGTCCTGCACTCCTTTGGACCCCACCAGAAAGGCCGAGAGGGGGGTTTTGACGACTGGGCATCTCTCAACCTCCATAAATTTGCCCAGGCATGCGCCATGGAGAGGTCACTCCATAGTTGCCTCACAGCGACTGAAACAACACGGAAGGCAGCAGTTACGGGTTATAAGTCCAGATAAATTGGCATAGAAACAGGGCGCCACGGGTTGCCTTTGTCGGTGGGAGAGGTCATTGCACCTCACTGGACAGCTACCGCCCGCCTCAAACCGGGCAGCCCCCGGTCAATAAGGTTCTGTCCCGCCACAGTCTGCCTGCTTCAATGGGTGCTTGGAGCTCAGGGTCATTGCCCGAAAGGTGGACTGATACACCGCACCAAACAACATGAAAAAAGGAAAGAAGGTACCAGCCCTTCGCTTTGCAAGCTGGAACGTCAGAACTATGTGTCCTGGCCTGTCGGAAGACCTTACACAAATCAACGATTCTCGGAAGACCGCCATCATTAACAACGAGCTCAGTAGACTCAATGTGGACATTGCAGCACTTCAGGAGACTCGCCTCCCCGCGAGTGGCTCTCTAGCAGAGCAAGACTACACCTTCTTCTGGCAGGGCAGGGATCCTGAAGTACCAAGACAGCATGGAGTGGGCTTCGCCATCAGAAACTCCTTGCTCAGCATGATAGAGCCTCCCTCAAATGGCTCGGAACGCATACTGTCCATCCGACTGCTCACCACCTCTGGTCCAGTACACCTACTCAGCATCTATGCTCCAACACTCTGTTCCGCACCTGAAGCTAAAGACCAGTTCTATGAACAACTCCATAACATCATTAGCAGCATCCCCAACACCGAACACCTATTCCTGCTGGGGGACTTTAATGCCAGGGTTGGGGCCGACCATGACTCATGGCCCTCCTGCCTTGGGCGCTATGGCGTTGGAAGGATGAATGAGAACGGGCAGAGACTGCTTGAGTTGTGTACCTATCATAACCTCTGCATCACCAACTCGTTCTTTCACACTAAACCCTGTCACCAGGTTTCATGGAGGCACCCAAGATCACGTCGTTGGCACCAGCTAGACCTCATTGTCACAAGGCGAGCCGCCTTAAACAGTGTTCAAATCACACGCAGCTTCCACAGTGCGGACTGCGACACCGACCACTCCCTGGTGTGCAGCAAGGTTAGACTCAGACCAAAGAAGTTGCATCATTCCAAGCAGAAGGGCCACCCGCGCATCAACACGACCAGAATTTCTCACCCACAGCTGTTACAAAAATTTCTAAATTCACTTGTAACAGCCCTTCAAAACACTCCCACAGGGGATGCTGAGACCAAGTGGGCCCACATCAGAGACGCCATCTATGAGTCAGCTTTGACCACCTACGGCAAAAGTGCGAAGAGAAATGCAGACTGGTTTCAATCTCATAATGAAGAGCTGGAACCTGTCAGAGCCGCTAAGCGCATTGCACTTTTGAACTACAAGAAAGCCCCCAGCGATTTAACATCCGCAGCACTTAAAGCAGCCAGAAGTACTGCACAAAGAACAGCTAGGCGTTGCGCAAACGACTACAGGCAACACCTATGCAGTCATATTCAGCTGGCCTCAGACACCGGAAACATCAGAGGAATGTATGATGGCATGAAGAGAGCTCTTGGGCCAACCATCAAGAAGATCACCCCCCTCAAATCTAAATCGGGGGACATAATCACTGACCAACGCAAACAGCTGGACCGCTGGGTTGAGCACTACCTAGAACTGTACTCCAGGGAGAATGCTGTCACTGAGACTGCCCTCAATGCAGCCCAGCCTCTACCAGTCATGGATGAGCTGGACATACAGCCAACCAAATCGGAACTCAGTGATGCCATTGATTCCCTAGCCAGCGGAAAAGCCCCTGGGAAGGACAGCATTACCCCTGAAATAATCAAGAGTGCCAAGCCTGCTATACTCTCAGCACTACATGAACTGCTATGCCTGTGCTGGGACGAGGGAGCAGTACCCCAGGACATGCGCAATGCCAACATCATCACCCTCTATAAAAACAAAGGTGACCGCGGTGACTGCAACAACTACCGTGGAATCTCCCTGCTCAGCATAGTGGGGAAAGTCTTTGCTCGAGTCGCTCTGAACAGGCTCCAGAAGCTGGCCGAGCGCGTCTACCCTGAGGCACAGTGTGGCTTTCGTGCAGAGAGATCGACTATTGACATGCTGTTCTCCCTTCGTCAGATACAGGAGAAATGCCGTGAACAACAGATGCCCCTCTACATTGCTTTCATTGATCTCACCAAAGCCTTTGACCTCGTCAGCAGACGTGGTCTCTTCAGACTACTAGAAAAGATCGGATGTCCACCAAAGCTACTAAGTATCATCACCTCATTCCATGACAATATGAAAGGCACAATTCAACATGGTGGCTCCTCATCAGAGCCCTTTCCTATCCTGAGTGGTGTGAAACAGGGCTGTGTTCTCGCACCCACACTTTTTGGGATTTTCTTCTCCCTGCTGCTTTCACATGCGTTCAAATCCTCTGAAGAAGGAATTTTCCTCCACACAAGATCAGGGGGCAGGTTGTTCAACCTTGCCCGTCTAAGAGCGAAGTCCAAAGTACGGAAAGTCCTCATCAGAGAACTCCTCTTTGCTGACGATGCTGCTTTAACATCTCACACTGAAGAATGCCTGCAGAGTCTCATCGACAGGTTTGCGTCTGCCTGCAATGAATTTGGCCTAACCATCAGCCTCAAGAAAACGAACATCATGGGGCAGGATGTCAGAAATGCTCCATCCATCAATATTGGCGACCACGCTCTGGAAGTGGTTCAAGAGTTCACCTACCTAGGCTCAACTATCACCAGTAACCTGTCTCTAGATGCAGAAATCAACAAGCGCATGGGTAAGGCTTCCACTGCTATGTTCAGACTGGCCAAGAGAGTGTGGGAAAATGGCGCACTGACACGGAACACAAAAGTCCGAGTGTATCAGGCCTGTGTCCTCAGTACCTTGCTCTACGGCAGCGAGGCCTGGACAACGTATGCCAGCCAAGAGCGACGTCTCAATTCATTCCATCTTCGCTGCCTTCGGAGAATACTTGGCATCAGGTGGCAGGACTATATCTCCAACACAGAAGTCCTTGAAGCGGCCAACATCCCCAGCTTATACACATTACTGAGTCAGCGGCGCTTGAGATGGCTTGGCCATGTGAGCCGCATGGAAGATGGCAGGATCCCCAAAGACACATTGTACAGCGAGCTCGCCACTGGTATCAGACCCACCGGCCGTCCATGTCTCCGTTATAAAGACGTCTGCAAACGCGACATGAAATCGTGTGACATTGATCACAAGTCGTGGCAGTCAGTTGCCAGCATTCGGCAGAGCTGGCGGGCAGCCATAAAGACAGGGCTAAATTGTGGCGAGTCGAAGAGACTTAGTAGTTGGCAGGAAAAAAGACAGAGGCGCAAGGGGAGAGCCAACTGTGCAACAGCCCCAACAAACAAATTTCTCTGCAGCACCTGTGGAAGAGCCTGTCACTCCAGCATTGGCCTTTATAGCCACTCCAGGCGCTGCTTCACAAACCACTGACCACCTCCAGGCGCGTATCCATTGTCTCTCGAGATAAGGAGGCCCAAAAGATGAGTCTTAGATGCTTCAATCATTTCACCTCTTACTTTCCTAATAGTCTTAGATGCTTCAATCTTATCACCTCTTACTTTCCTAATAGTCTTAGATGCTTCAATCATTTCACCTCTTACTTTTCTAAGAGTCTTATTTGCTTCAATCTTATCACCTCTTACTTTTCTAATAGTCTTATATGCTTCAATCTTATCACCTCTTACTTTCCTAATAGTCTTAGATGCTTCAATCTTATCACCTCTTACTTTCCTAATAGTCTTAGATGCTTCAATCATTTCACCTCTTACTTTTCTAAGAGTCTTATTTGCTTCAATCTTATCACCTCCTACTTTTCTAATAGTCTTATATGCTTCAGTCTTATCACCTCTTACTTTCCTAATAGTCTTAGATGCTTCAATCTTATCACCTCTTACTTTCCTAATAGTCTTAGATGCTTCAATCATTTCACCTCTTACTTTTCTAAGAGTCTTATTTGCTTCAATCTTATCACCTCTTACTTTTCTAAGAGTCTTATTTGCTTCAATCTTATCACCTCTTACTTTTCTAATAGTCTTATATGCTTCAATCTTATCACCTCTTACTTTCCTAATAGTCTTAGATGCTTCAATCTTATCACCTCTTACTTTCCTAATAGTCTTAGATGCTTCAATCATTTCACCTCTTACTTTCCTAATAGTCTTAGATGCTTCAATCATTTCACCTCTTACTTTTCTAAGAGTCTTATTTGCTTCAATCTTATCACCTCTTACTTTTCTAATAGTCTTATATGCTTCAATCTTTTCACCTCTTACTTTCCTAATAGTCTTAGATGCTTCAATATTATCACCTCTTACTTTTCTAATAGTCTTATATGCTTCAATTTTGTCGCCTCTTACTTTTCTAATAGTCTTATATGCTTCAATCTTGTCGCCTCTTACTTTTCTAATAGTCATATATGCTTCAATCTTATCACCTCTTACTTTTCTCATAGTCTTATATGCTTCAATCGTGTCGCCTCTTACTTTCCTAATAGTCTTATATGCTTCAATCTTATCACCTCTTACTTTTCTAACAGTCTTATATGCTTCAATCGTGTCGCCTCTTACTTTTCTAATAGTCGTATATGCTTCAATCTTGTCGCCTCTTACTTTTCTAATAGTCTTGTATGCTTCAATCTTGTCGCCTCTTACTTTTCTATGAGTCTTATTTGCATTAATCTTATCACCTCTTACTTTTCTAAGAGTCTTATATGCATTAATCTTATCACCTCTTACTTTTCTAAGAGTCTTATATGCTTCAATCTTATCACCTATTACTTTTCTAAGAATCTTATATGCTTCAATCTTGTCGCCTCTTGCTTTTCTAATAGTCTTATATGCTTCAATCTTATCACCTCTCACTTTTCTAATAGTCTTATATGCTTCAATCTTGTCGCCTCTTACTTTTCTCATTGTCGTATTTGCTTCAATCTTGTCGCCTCTTACTTTTCTAATAGTCTTATATGCTTCAATCTTATCACCTCTTACTTTCCTAATAGTCTTAGATGCTTCAATCATTTCACCTCTTACTTTTTTAAGAGTCTTATATGCATCAATCTGATCACCTCTTATTTTTCTAAGAGTCTTATATGCTTCAATCTTGTCGCCTCTTACTTTTCTAACAGTCTTATATGCTTCAATCTTATCACCTCTTACTTTTCTAAGCGTCTTATATGCTTCAATCTTATCACCTCTTACTTTCCTAATAGTCTTAGATGCTTCAATCATTTCACCTCTTACTTTTCTAAGATTCTTATATGCTTCAATCTTATCACCTCTTACTTTTCTAATAGTCTTATATGCTGCAATCTTGTCGCCTCTTACTTTTCTAATAGTCTTATATGCTTCAATCTTGTCGCCTCTTACTTTTCTAATAGTTTTATATGAGTTAATCTTGTCGCCTCTTACTTTTCTAATAGTCTTATATGCTTCAATCGTGTCGCCCCTTACTTTTCTAATAGTCTTATATGCGTTAATCTTATCACCTCTTACTTTTCTAAGAGTCTTATATGCGTTAATCTTATCACCTCTTACTTTTCTAACTGTCTTGTATGCTTCAATCTTCTCGCCTCTTACTTTTCTAATAGTCTTATATGCTTAAATCTTAACACCTCTTACTTTTCTAATAGTCGTATATGCTTCAATCTTGTCGCCTCTTACTTTTCGAATAGTCTTATATGCTTCAATCTTATCACCTCTTACTTTTCTAATAGTCTTATATGCTTCAATCTTCACACCTCTTACTTTTCTAATAGTCTTATATGCTTCAATCTTGTCGCCTCTTACTTTTCTAATAGTCTTATATGCTTCAATCTTGTCGCCTCTTACGTTTCTAATAGTCTTATGTGCTTCAATCTTATCACCTCTTACTTTTCAAATAGTCTTATATGCTTCAATCGTGTCGCCTCTTACTTTTCTAATAGTCTTATATGCTTCAATCTTGTCGCCTCTTACTTTTCAAATAGTCTTAAGTGCTTCAATCTTATCACCTCTTACTTTTCTAATAGTCTTATTTGCTTCAATCCTGTCGCCTCTTACTTTTCTAATAGTCTTATGTGCTTCAATCTTATCACCTCTTACTTTTCGAATAGTCTTATATGCTTCAATCTCATCACCTCTTACTTTTCTAATAGTCTTATATGCTTCAATCTTCTCACCTCTTACTTTTCTAATAGTCTTATAAACTTCAATCTTGTCGCCTCTTACTTTTCTAATAGTCTTATATGCTTCAATCTTGTCGCCTCTTACTTTTCTAATATTCTTATGTGCTTCAATCTTATCACCTCTTACTTTTCTAAGAGTCTTATAAGCTTCAATCTTGTCACCTCTTACCTTTCTCATAGTTTTTTTGCTTCAATCTTCTCACCTCTTACTTTTCTAACAGTCTTATATGCTTCAATCTTGTCGCCTCTTACTTTTCTAATAGTCTTATATGCTTCAATCTTGTCGCCTCTTACTTTTCTAACAGTCTTATATGCATCAATCTTATCACCTCTTACTTTTCTCATAGTCTTATATGCTTCAATCTTGTCGCCTCTTACTTTTCTAACAGTCTTATATGCTTCAATCTTATCACCTCTTACTTTTCTAACAGTCTTATATGCTTCAATCTTATCACCTCTTACTTTTCTAATATTCTTAATTGCTTCAATCTTGTCGCCTCGTACTTTTCTAAGAGACTTATATGATTCAATCTTATCACCTCTTACTTTTCTAACAGTCTTATATGCTTCAATCTTATCACCTCTTACTTTTCTCATAGTCTTATATGCTTCAATCTTGTCGCGTCTTACTTTT
Source organism: Heterodontus francisci (assembly GCF_036365525.1). Lineage (NCBI taxonomy): Eukaryota > Metazoa > Chordata > Chondrichthyes > Heterodontiformes > Heterodontidae > Heterodontus > Heterodontus francisci. The sequence continues at coordinate 8,330,499 of NW_027141369.1, read as the reverse complement.
CTAATAGTCTTATATGCTTCAATCTTGTCGCCTCTTACTTTTCTAATAGTCTTATATGCTTCAAACTTGTCGCCTCTTACTTTTCTAACAGTCTTATATGCTTCAATCTTGTCGCCTCTTACTTTTCTAATAGCCTTATATGCTTCAATCTTGTCGCCTCTTACTTTTCTGATAGTCTTATTTGCTTCTATCTTGTCGCCTCTTACTTTTCTAATAGTCTGATATGCTTCAATCTTATCACCTCTTACTTTTCTAAGAGTCTTATATGCTTCAATCTTATCACCTCTTACTTTTCTAAGAATCTTATATGCTTCAATCTTGTCGCCTCTTACTTTTCTAAGAGTCTTATATGCTTCAATCTTGTCGCCTCTTACTTTTCTAATAGTCTTATATGCTTCAATCTTGTCACCTCTTACTTTTCTAGTAGTCTTATATGCTTCAATCTGATCACCTCCTACTTTTCGAAGAGTCTTAGATGCTTCAATCTTGTCGCCTCTTACTTTTCTAATAGTCTTATGTGCTTCAATCTTGTCGCCTCTTTCTTTTCTAATAGTCTTATATGCATCAATCTTATCACCTCATACTTTTCTTAGAGTCTTATTTGCTTCAATCTTGTCACCTCTTACTTTTCTAATCGTCTTATATGCATCAATCTTATCACCTCTTACTTTTCTAATATTCTTATATGCTTCACTCTTGTCGGCTCTTACTTTTCTAAGTGTCTTATATGCTTCAATCCTGTCGCCTCTTCCTTTTCTAATAGTCTTGTATGCTTCAATCTTATCACCTCTTACCTTTTCTAATAGTCTTATCTGCTTCAATCTTGTCGCCTCTTACTTTTCTAATCTTTTTGTATGCTTCAATCTTGTCGCCTCTTACTTTTCTAATAGTCTTATCTGCTTCAATCTTGTCGCCTCTTACTTTTCTAATAGTCATATATGCTTCAATCTTATCACCTCTTACTTTTCTCATAGTCTTATATGCTTCAATCGTGTCGCCTCTTACTTTCCTAATAGTCTTATATGCTTCAATCTTATCACCTCTTACTTTTCTAACAGTCTTATATGCTTCAATCGTGTCGCCTCTTACTTTTCTAATAGTCGTATATGCTTCAATCTTGTCGCCTCTTACTTTTCTAATAGTCTTGTATGCTTCAATCTTGTCGCCTCTTACTTTTCTATGAGTCTTATTTGCATTAATCTTATCACCTCTTACTTTTCTAAGAGTCTTATATGCATTAATCTTATCACCTCTTACTTTTCTAAGAGTCTTATATGCTTCAATCTTATCACCTATTACTTTTCTAAGAATCTTATATGCTTCAATCTTGTCGCCTCTTGCTTTTCTAATAGTCTTATATGCTTCAATCTTATCACCTCTCACTTTTCTAATAGTCTTATATGCTTCAATCTTGTCGCCTCTTACTTTTCTCATTGTCGTATTTGCTTCAATCTTGTCGCCTCTTACTTTTCTAATAGTCTTATATGCTTCAATCTTATCACCTCTTACTTTCCTAATAGTCTTAGATGCTTCAATCATTTCACCTCTTACTTTTTTAAGAGTCTTATATGCATCAATCTGATCACCTCTTATTTTTCTAAGAGTCTTATATGCTTCAATCTTGTCGCCTCTTACTTTTCTAACAGTCTTATATGCTTCAATCTTATCACCTCTTACTTTTCTAAGCGTCTTATATGCTTCAATCTTATCACCTCTTACTTTCCTAATAGTCTTAGATGCTTCAATCATTTCACCTCTTACTTTTCTAAGATTCTTATATGCTTCAATCTTATCACCTCTTACTTTTCTAATAGTCTTATATGCTGCAATCTTGTCGCCTCTTACTTTTCTAATAGTCTTATATGCTTCAATCTTGTCGCCTCTTACTTTTCTAATAGTTTTATATGAGTTAATCTTGTCGCCTCTTACTTTTCTAATAGTCTTATATGCTTCAATCGTGTCGCCCCTTACTTTTCTAATAGTCGTATATGCTTCAATCTTGTCGCCTCTTACTTTTCTAATAGTCTTGTATGCTTCAATCTTGTCGCCTCTTACTTTTCTCAGAGTCTTATTTGCATTAATCTTATCACCTCTTACTTTTCTAAGAGTCTTATATGCGTTAATCTTATCACCTCTTACTTTTCTAACAGTCGTATATGCTTCAATCTTGTCGCCTCTTACTTTTCTAACATTCTTGTATGCTTCAATCTTATCACCTCTTACTTTTCTAAGAGTCCTATATGCTTCAATCTTGTCGCCTCTTACTTTTCTAATAGTCTTATATGCTTCAATCTTATCAGCTCTTCCTTTTCTAAGAGTCTTATATGCTTCAATCTTGTCGCCTCTAACTTTTCTAATAGTCTTATATGCTTCAATCTTATCACCTATTACTTTTCTAAGAGTCTTACATGCTTCAATCTTATCACCTCTTACTTTTCTAAGAGTCTTATATGCGTTAATCTTATCACCTCTTACTTTTCTAACTGTCTTGTATGCTTCAATCTTCTCGCCTCTTACTTTTCTAATAGTCTTATATGCTTAAATCTTAACACCTCTTACTTTTCTAATAGTCGTATATGCTTCAATCTTGTCGCCTCTTACTTTTCGAATAGTCTTATATGCTTCAATCTTATCACCTCTTACTTTTCTAATAGTCTTATATGCTTCAATCTTCACACCTCTTACTTTTCTAATAGTCTTATATGCTTCAATCTTGTCGCCTCTTACTTTTCTAATAGTCTTATATGCTTCAATCTTGTCGCCTCTTACGTTTCTAATAGTCTTATGTGCTTCAATCTTATCACCTCTTACTTTTCAAATAGTCTTATATGCTTCAATCGTGTCGCCTCTTACTTTTCTAATAGTCTTATATGCTTCAATCTTGTCGCCTCTTACTTTTCAAATAGTCTTAAGTGCTTCAATCTTATCACCTCTTACTTTTCTAATAGTCTTATTTGCTTCAATCCTGTCGCCTCTTACTTTTCTAATAGTCTTATGTGCTTCAATCTTATCTCCTCTTACTTTTCGAATAGTCTTATATGCTTCAATCTCATCACCTCTTACTTTTCTAATAGTCTTATATGCTTCAATCTTCTCACCTCTTACTTTTCTAATAGTCTTATAAACTTCAATCTTGTCGCCTCTTACTTTTCTAATAGTCTTATATGCTTCAATCTTGTCGCCTCTTACTTTTCTAATATTCTTATGTGCTTCAATCTTATCACCTCTTACTTTTCTAAGAGTCTTATAAGCTTCAATCTTGTCACCTCTTACCTTTCTCATAGTTTTTTTGCTTCAATCTTCTCACCTCTTACTTTTCTAACAGTCTTATATGCTTCAATCTTGTCGCCTCTTACTTTTCTAATAGTCTTATATGCTTCAATCTTGTCGCCTCTTACTTTTCTAACAGTCTTATATGCATCAATCTTATCACCTCTTACTTTTCTCATAGTCTTATATGCTTCAATCTTGTCGCCTCTTACTTTTCTAACAGTCTTATATGCTTCAATCTTATCACCTCTTACTTTTCTAACAGTCTTATATGCTTCAATCTTATCACCTCTTACTTTTCTAATATTCTTAATTGCTTCAATCTTGTCGCCTCGTACTTTTCTAAGAGACTTATATGATTCAATCTTATCACCTCTTACTTTTCTAACAGTCTTATATGCTTCAATCTTATCACCTCTTACTTTTCTCATAGTCTTATATGCTTCAATCTTGTCGCGTCTTACTTTTCTAATAGTCTTATATGCTTCAATCTTGTCGCCTCTTACTTTTCTAATAGTCTTATATGCTTCAAACTTGTCGCCTCTTACTTTTCTAACAGTCTTATATGCTTCAATCTTGTCGCCTCTTACTTTTCTAATAGCCTTATATGCTTCAATCTTGTCGCCTCTTACTTTTCTGATAGTCTTATTTGCTTCTATCTTGTCGCCTCTTACTTTTCTAATAGTCTGATATGCTTCAATCTTATCACCTCTTACTTTTCTAAGAGTCTTATATGCTTCAATCTTATCACCTCTTACTTTTCTAAGAATCTTATATGCTTCAATCTTGTCGCCTCTTACTTTTCTAAGAGTCTTATATGCTTCAATCTTGTCGCCTCTTACTTTTCTAATAGTCTTATATGCTTCAATCTTGTCACCTCTTACTTTTCTAGTAGTCTTATATGCTTCAATCTGATCACCTCCTACTTTTCGAAGAGTCTTAGATGCTTCAATCTTGTCGCCTCTTACTTTTCTAATAGTCTTATGTGCTTCAATCTTGTCGCCTCTTTCTTTTCTAATAGTCTTATATGCATCAATCTTATCACCTCATACTTTTCTTAGAGTCTTATTTGCTTCAATCTTGTCACCTCTTACTTTTCTAATCGTCTTATATGCATCAATCTTATCACCTCTTACTTTTCTAATATTCTTATATGCTTCACTCTTGTCGGCTCTTACTTTTCTAAGTGTCTTATATGCTTCAATCCTGTCGCCTCTTCCTTTTCTAATAGTCTTGTATGCTTCAATCTTATCACCTCTTACCTTTTCTAATAGTCTTATCTGCTTCAATCTTGTCGCCTCTTACTTTTCTAATCTTTTTGTATGCTTCAATCTTGTCGCCTCTTACTTTTCTAATAGTCTTATCTGCTTCACTCTTGTCGCCTCTTACTTTTCTAATAGTCTTATATGCTTCACTCTTGTCGCCTCTTACTTTTCTAAGTGTCTTATATGCTTCAATCCTGTCACCTCTTACTTTTCTAATAGTCTTGTATGCTTCAATCTTATCACCTCTTACTTTTTCTAATAGTCTTATATGCTTCAATCTTGTCGCCTCTTCCTTTTCTAATAGTCTTATATGCTTCAATCGTGTCGCCTCTTACTTTTCTAATAGTCTTATATGCTTCAATCTTATCACCTCTTACTTTTCTAATAGTCTTAATTGCTTCAATCGTGTCGCCTCTTACTTTTCTAATAGTCTTATATGCTTCAATCTTGTCGCCTCTTACTTTTCTAATAGTCTTATATGCATCAATCTTATCACCTCTTACTTTTCTAATAGTCTTATATGCTTCAATCTTATCACCTCTTACTTTCCTAACAGTCTTTTCTGCTTCAATCTTATCACCTCTTACTTTTCTAGTAGTCTTATTTGCTGCAATCTTGTCGGCTCTTACTTATCCAATAGTCTTATATGCTTCAATCTTGTCGCCTCTTACTTTTCTAATAGTCTTATATGCTTCAATCTTATCACCTCTTACTTTTCTAACAGTCTTATATGCTTCAATCTTGTCACCTCTTACTTTTCTAACAGTCTTATATGCTTCAATCTTGTCGCCTCTTACTTTTCTAAACCCCAGCTGATATAAGACTAGCCCGCCATCCTTTCAACATGAGACAACCCGCCCATTCCAGGTATTAGTCTCGTAAACCTTCTCTGAATTGCTTCCTACGCACTTGCATGCTACCTTAAATAAGGAGACCAATACTGTACACAGTACTCCAGATGAGGTCTCATCAATGACCTGTATAACTGAAATATAAACACCCGACCTTTGTGTTCTATTCCACTTGCAATAAATGATAATATTTTATTAGTTTTCCGAATTACTTGCTGAACCTGCAGACTAACCTTATACAATTCATGCAGCAGGATACACATATCCCTCTGCAACTCTGAGTTCTGCAATCCATCACCATTCAAATAACATGATCAGTTTTTATTCTCAGTGTCCAAATGGATTAGGAGACAGAGAGAGTTTACACTCGATCAAACGTGTGTGTGTTCATCGCTAAGAGTGAAGGGGCGGGGCGGGGGGAGGGGAACTTTAAGAGAGTTTTGAATACGTAAAGCCAGAAATACAATGAAATTAGCATATCACAGGAAATTGTCAATTGAACCGGTAAATGTTAGAAATGTAACAGTCTTTGAGCAAGTGAAAGAGGGGAAGGGGGAAGAGGAACAAGAAGGAAGGATTGTGATGGGACGGAGAGGGGAGAGTTTAAATGACAGACTGTTACATTTCTAACGTTTTCCAGTTCTGATGAAGTGTCACAGATCTGAAACATTAACTCTGTTTCTCTCTGCACAGATGCTGCCAGACCTGCTGAGTATTTCTGGCACTTTCTGTTCTCATTTCAGATTTCCAGCAACCGCAGTATTTTGTTTTTATTTTAGTATTTAATTCACTGTCACTTCTATTCCAGGAATGCCTACCTTAAAGACGTTCTGCTCTTCTCTTCCAGAGCTTCGGGCCTCGGCAGCTGATGGTACGGCCATCAATGGTCGAGTTATTAAACTCGGAGATGCTCAAGAGTCCAGACTTATATGACGTCTCAGTGCTGCAGTGGAAGCTCAGACTGAAGTCATGAGATCCATAACAAAAACAAGAAATGCTGGAATCACTCAGCAGTTCTGGCAGCATCTGTGGAAGCAGAAGCACAGTTAACATTTCGGGTCAGTGACCCTTCTTCGGACGGGTCCTACTTTTCCGATCATTGCTGGTGCTGCTGCCCATGTCGAGGTGGTTAAGTCTGAATCCGAGCCCTCAAGGCCTAGAGCAGCTCGAGGACGTCCTGCAAGGCCATCTGCAGTCACCCCCAGTGAAAGTCAGCAGCCTTCCACCAGCCATGCTGCAGTCACTGGGAAACACTGTGTAGGAGCAATAGGCAGGTTGAGGGAACCCACAAGACAGGGACTAAAGGAATACACAAGGGTGAATAGTTCAGTTTTGTTTGTATAATTGCATGTGTTGTTGGATAAAGACGATCATGAAAAACATTTTGTTGGTGTTTTTATTGCAGGATGGTGACCTAGGGGACGCTGTGATGGGGCATCTCAGATGGGTGCAATGGTGGAGAAGTGGGGGATCCATGGTGGGAAAGGGAAGTTGTCCTCTGGGAACTGGAATCTTAATAGCGTCTCTACGACAGCCTTTCCGGTTTGAAATCATCCAGGAAATATCCTCCCTGCCTCCTCCTCCTCCTACTGAGGTAGCCTGCGGATTCCTGGTGCCACAGCCTGTGTCCTCATGATTTTGATGATGTGAAGGGTGCAGCAGAACACCATGAACTTGGACACCTGCTCCAGTGTGTACTTGAGGGCGCCCCACGAGCGGTTCAGACATCTGAAGCATTGGTGGTTTTGTGTGGGGGAGGGGAGTGTCTGGAGTTTAGAGGTCATGAGCCACATTCGGGTTCTGCATGGGGGCCCGATGCGTTGGGACCGGCTGACTGCTTCAGAATGAAGGTATGGTGGCTGTTGCCAGGATAGTGGACATTTACCAACATGATGTACTGGGCATGCTCACACACCAACTGTACATTGATGGAGTGAGAGTTCTTCCAGTTCCTGTACCTCTCCTCGTGGCCATGGGGACCCCGCAGAGACACCTAGACCATCAGGAATCCCGCTATCATGACAAAGCCACGGGAGCTCTCACCTGCTTCTCCCTGCTGATGGAGCAGACAGTATAATTCACCTCACCCGACATAGATGGCCTCCGTCACACAGCAGATACATGAATGGACAACATAGAGAGAGATAATGGATACGTCACCCGCTCTTGATGGAAAGATCTAGATAAGAACATAATAACATAAGAACTAGGAGCTGGAGTAGGCAATTCAGCCCCTCGAGCCTGCTTTGCCATTCAATATGATCATGGCTGATCTCATCTCGGCCTCAACTCCACTTTCCTGCCTGTTCTCCATAAGTCTTCAACCCATTACTAATTAAATTTATGTCTATCTCCTCCTTAAATTTACTCAATGTCCCGGCATCTATTGCACTCCGGGTAGTGAATCCCACAGACTCACGACCCTTTGAGAGAAGAAATTTCCCTTCATCTCTGTTTGAAATCCGCGACCCCTTATCCTAAAACAATGACCTCTCATTCTAGGTTACCCCACAAGAGGAAACGTCTCTATGTCCACTTTGTCAATCCCCTTAATCATCTTATATACCTCAATTAGATCGACTCTCATTCTTCTAAACTCCTCATCCTTGGAATCAATCTAGTGACTCTCCTCTGATCTGCCTCCAATGCAACTACATCCATCCTCAAGTCAGGAGACTAAAACTATACACAATACTCCAGGTGCGGTCTCAGTAATGCCTTGTACAGTTGCAGCAACACTTTCCTACTTTTATATTCTATTCGTTTAGCAAGAAATACAAAAATTCCATTTGCCTTCCTTTTCACCTGCTGTACCTGCAAACTAGCTTTCTGCGATTCATGCACGAGGACACCCAGATCCTTCTGCACCGAAGCACTCTGAAGTTTCTCTCCAGTTAGGTAATAATTTGCCTTTCTATTCTTCTGATCAAAATGGATAACCTTACACTTATCCACGTTAAACTCCAACTGCCAAATTTTGGATCATTCACCGAACCTATCCATATCAATTTGTAAATTTCTTATTTAATTATTGCAATTTACTATCCCACCTATTTTAGTGTCATCTGCAAATTTGGCAATAGTACTTTCTATCCCTGCATCCAAATCATAAATATATATTGTAAATAGCTGGGGCCAGTGACCAAACCGTGTGGTACCCCACTAGTTACATATTGCCAACCAGAAAAAGACCCATTTAGCCCGACTCTCTGTTTTCTGTTGGTTAGCCAATCCTCTATCAAAGTTAATAAATTGCCCCTAACCCCATGTAATCTTACCTTGTGTATTAACCTTTTGAGCAGCACCTTATCAAATGTCTTCTGGAAGTCCAGATATACATCTACAGGATCCCCATTTTCCACTTTTCTTGTCACAGCTTCGAAGAACTCTAGCAAATTCGTCAAATAGGATTTACCCTTCATAAAACCATGCTGACTCTGATGGATTGCGTTTTGACTTTCTAAATATCCTGTTATTACTTCCTTAATAATGGGTTCTAACAATTTCCCAACCATAGATGTTTCCTACTTTCTGCCTTCCTCCCTTTCACCCAGTTCATTCCAAAGTTCAATGAGGAGGATGTGGCAGAATTTTCCGTCACTTTTGAAAAGCTTGTAAAGCAACTGAAATGTCCGGCGGAGAGCTGGACACTGTTCTGACAAAACAAAGTAACAGGAAATTCCCATGAGGTTTATTCACTGTTGCCAGATGAAAGTTCATCAGATTATGAGATGACTAAAAATGCAATGCTGGGCGTACATGAGATAGTACCGGAAGTGTACCGTCAAACATTCCAAACCCTCCGAAAGCAGCCTGACTAAAGTGATCTCGAGTTTGAAAGAGTTAAGCAGCTTCCGAACACAGGGACACAGGAGCAGGAGTAGGCCATTCAGCCCATCGAGGCTGCTCCACCACTCAATATGACCATGGCTGATCATCCACTTCAATACCTTTTTCACACATTATCTCCATATCCCCTTTTTGTCACTTGCAGTTAGAAATCTGTCAATCTATAGTTTAAACATACTCACCGACTGAGATTCCACATCCGTCTGGGATGCAGAATTCCAAAGATTCAGAAACCTCTGAGTCAAGAAATTTCTCCTCGTCTCTGTCCGAAGTGGCTTCCGCCTTATTTTGAAATTGTATCCATTAGTTCTAGACTCTGCAACCAGGGGAAATATCGTACACGCATTTACGCTGTTTATCTCTTTAATTATTTTGTTGGTTTCAATGAGATCCCGACACATTCTTTGAAACTCTAGAGAATACAAGCCCAGTTTCTCTCTTCATAGAACAGTCTCACTATCCCGGGAACAAGTCTGGTGAACCTTCATTGCACTCCGTCTATGGCTATAATATCCTTCCTAAAGTAAGGGGACCCAAACTGCACACAATATTCCAGGTGTGGTCTAAGCAAGGTTCTATACACATGAAGTAAGACTTCACTACTCCTGTACTCAAATCATCTTGTGATAAAGGCTAACAGAACATTATCATTCCGAATTGCTTGCTGCACTGCATGTTAGTTTTCAGTGACTTACTGACACACGGTTCCCTTTGTACATCTACACTTTCGAATCCCTTACTATTTAAGAAATACTATGCACATCTGTTCCTCCTACCAAAATGGATAACGTCACATCTGTCCATATTATATTCAATCTGCCATGTTCTTGCCCAGTCACAATGTCTGTCCAAATCCCCTTGAAGACGCTTTGCATCTTCCTCACAACATACATTCCCACCTAGTTTTGTGTCATGTGCGAACTTGGAAATATTACATTTGGTCCCCACATCCAAATCATTGACATATATTGTTAACAGCTGGGGCCCAAGAACTGATCCTTGCGGTACACAACTAATCACAGCCTGCCAAAGTGAGGATGACCCGTTTCTTCCTACTCACTGTTTTCTGCCTGTTAAACAATCTTTAATCCATGCCAGTATATTACCTCCTATCCCATGTGCTTTAATGTTGCTAACCAACCTCCTGTGGGGGACTTTATCAAAAGCCTTCTGAAAATCCAAGTATAACACGTCCACCGACTCCCCTTTATCAATTCTGTTAGTAACATCCCCAATAAAAACTCCAACAGGTTCGCCAACCATGATTTCTCATTCATAAATCCATGTTTGCGATGCCCAAACAGATTATTATCCAACTGTCCATTTATCACATCCTTTAGAATACAGTCCCAGCATTTTCCCAACGACCGATGCACGAAAGCAGGTCGATAATTCCCTGTTTTTACTCTCCATCCCTGCTTAAATAGTGGGGTGACATTTGCTACCTTCCAATCTGCAGGAACCGCTCCAGAATCTATAGAATTTTTGAAGATAGTCACCAATGCAGCCACCATCTCCATAGCTATCTCTTCCCACACCCTGGAATGCAGAATATCAGATCCTGGGGCCTCATCAAACTTCAGCCCCATTAATTTCTCCAATGCAACATTCTTACTAATATTAATTTCCTTCATGTCCTCATTTTCCCTAATCCCTTGGATCTCTAATTCTGGAAACTTCCTTGCATCTTCCTCAATGAGGACAGACACAAAGTAATCATTTAGTTTCACTGCCATTTCTCTGTTCACCATTATAAATTCCCCTGACTCTGCCTGTATTGGACCCACATTTGTATTCGCCAAACGTTTCATTTTTAGGTAGCTATAGAAGATTTAAAGTCAGTTTTTGTGTTTACATTTGACCAGTGGATACAAACACTCAAATTACAGCCCACAAATCTGAACCTTAGAGTGGTGATCTATCTCAAGGAGGTCAAAAACTCGCTCTCCCGACCATTAAAACGCACAAAGAGGAACGAAAGGTTCAAAGAGCCAGGCAGGTTGCAATTCTGGCTGATGAATTTTCCCTTGTACACAAAGCCTGAGCCCCAAAGGGAAACCCTCCCCTAGTCACCACAAAGACCCGAGAATAAAAGGTGGGAGGGTGATAGGAGCCCGATCAGCCTTGGGCAAGGAGGAAAAGCTGGCCACCCAGTGGACCATCCTCAGGCCAAATAGGACGGCACTGAGAGCAGGAGTAATGGCCGAAGACCTGTGCGTTTCCATTGGAATAAGGCAGATCACCATCGAGCTGAATGCTGCAAGTTATGGGAAAACCTGTAGCATTAATCAGGGACCACCAGATCAGTGCAGGATCATGGGACCTGATGGAAAGCACAACAGATCAGGCTGTGCCTCCAACTGCGGCAGTCAGACCCAGTAAACCCACCACAGAGAGTGCGGGAAAAATAAACAAAATCCCTGAGAGGTACCAGGAATTTGTATCCTAATGAAAAGTGACCACATACCCCTTGAGTGAGGCAAGTAAAACAATAGTCATATTCAACGATACAGGGGCCACCCAATCCCTTCTGCTGGGAGAAAGAAAGTGCAGTGAATGCTAGAGCGTTAGTGAATGGTATCGGAAGACAGTATATGTCCATACCCTTATGTCCGGTGTACTTGGAGTGTGACCCAGTTTCATGACCCTTTACCATGGGGACTGTACCTAGTTTACCGGGTGATGGGTCGAACTGCTCCTGGGTAATAATCTGACAGGGGAAAAGGTGGCAGCTTCCCCAATAGTTCAAGAGAGACCAAAAGAGGTCCGGGAGACAGAGTAGTTACAGGAGAAGGTCCCGGACATTCTCCCTGATTGTGTGGTGACTCAGTCCATGGCCAAACAATCCCCTGAACTGAGACTGCAGACGGATTACCCTACATTCTGGTTGTCTGACACCTTCTTCGGGAAGTTAGAGGAGACAAAGAATGTACTAAACAGTTCTTCCTTATTTGAGGTTCAACAACCCGACCCAGTGTTCAAAAATAGCACAGACTGTCCAAACCAAAACTGAAGCAGAGGGAGTTGCAGAGTGTTACCATTTAAATAATGAGGTGCTGATGAGGAAGTGGCGACCTCCTCACAGAGCAGAGGATGAAGAGTGGACAGTGGTTCACCAGATAGTGGTGCCGCTGAGGTCCCTTAAAGAAATATTAAGAATGACCCACGACCTTCTAATGGATGGACATTTCGGTGTATGAAAAATCAAAGCCCGCAGAAGACACTATTTTGACTGGCCGCAACTTCACAAATATGTGGTGACGTTTTGTAAAACTAGTCACATGTGCTAAGTTGTGGGGAAGCCCCAACCTGCAATAAAGCCTGCACCCTAATTCACATACCAGCTTTTGGGGACCCCTTCAGCAGAGTGATGGTGGATTGTGGGGTCACCTGCTGAAAACAAAACGGGATACCAGTATCTTCTCACCATTATGGATGTGGTGACACGATTCCTAGAGGCCATTCGCCCGAAGAACTATCCCTGCCAAGGCTGTGGTGAAGGGGCTAACCCAATTCTTTACCCGATTTGGGCTGCCTGCTGAGATCCAGTCGGATCAGGACAAACATTTTATGTCCATTTTTTTTATAAGGTCATAGGTAATCTGGAGCACCGCAGCCTCACAGCTCCAGTGGAGGGAACAGCCAAGTACAGATCTGTCAGGCAGTCAGGAGGGAAGGATTGGAAAGGGCGGTGAGGACAGGTTAGAGGAGGGCCAGGAGGATTCCCAACTGGAACCACCTACTCTCCGAATAGCCAACACTGAAATGTGAGATCCATCAGACCCTACGCTCTCCTCCTTAAATGCAGGTCAAAGAGGCAGCCTAAAAAAGCTGCTAGCAGCATTTACAGAAACGTGCAATGACAAGGAAAGGTCCCAAAAAGGCATGTCAATGGTGAGGGAGATGCCTCACCTAGTCGAAGTGCCGCTGCAGAGTGCAGCGAAAGCTGGACAAAGACCTGCGAGCAGTAATGTCCCAGAGGACATCGGGTAGATAAAAAAATGATTCTTCCCATAGTAAAGGGAAAAGTGAAGGGAACGTACCCTAAAGTAAACAGCACTTGGGTACCTCACCAGAAAGCTAAAAGTAAGGTCAGTGCGGATCTACCCACTGAAGAACACAATGATCAGGTCCCAAACCCAAAGTTAATCAAACACAACAATTTCAAAGGCAAACCCAGCAAGAACAAAGGCCCAGAGGAAATCTCAGACACCTCACAGGGTCTAAAAAAACAATTTATTACACACTGTCTGTTTAGGGAGAAAGATTGTTAAGGTGCAGGAACCTGAGTAGTTAAAACTTCATTAGAGGAGAGAAAAGGTAAACAATGCAATCGTTGATGCATTGTCCAGCGTCGAACCCGACACATAACCATCCCAGACAAAACGCCAAAAAAGTTAAATCAGTACAGCTGTAACAGACAATGTCAGCTGCAATAATTCTAAGATTAATGTGTGAATTTGAGAAGTGATTATTGAGAATGCATGTATATTTCTTTCTTTTTCTTCCCACAGTTCTGAAATGAAATGTTCCCGTTATCACATTTCTTTCCATGTGCTGCGCTGGTGTTAAGATAACACAACATGCCAAATGAGGAATTTTAATTCATCGTTTGGAAACTTACACTAACCTTTTAATAGAAAAAATCCTACAGTTAACCTTGAAAAAACTGGCAGCCAAGATTGCCACCGTAATTGGCATCTGAAACACATTTTCACATTCTAAGGCCTACAACAGGAGACACATGTCTGATGAGCCTGGACCAATATCATTGGCTTGCTCTAGTGATTGAATTATCTAAGATTACATTCATTAACACCGCATGCAAGACTACCCTGACACATTGACTTTGAAAGAGCAAACTCCTCCATGTATAAATACTGGTATCCTGAGCTCTGGGGAGATAGAAGTTTCTAACCTTGAATCTCATTAGAAGGGTCCAGAGAATACACTGAGGCAGTCAGGAGACCTTCTGTCCATCTCTGTGAAAGCTGGGAGTTTCCCCTGGACAAAGACAGACAAGCCAATGATTCAAACTGTGCAGAAGCAGAAGGGCTGTGACCCCCCTCTCTCTCTCTCTCCATCTCTCTCTCCACCTAACATCACAAGTTTGAAAGCCACATGTGACTGCGGGCCCCTCAAGCCTACGTATTGCTGCAGACAGAGTAACCAGGGGAAGAAAGCCTCAAAGAAAACCCTGAGCAATGTGGACCAGCCACATACTGCACTTCGACAAGCAAAAGACTTCAAGAATATAACTTCAGCTGGAAGACCACGGAATCGCCCAACATCACAGAATGAGTTTTTTGAAATTTATTCAGGACTCAAATCCAACCACAAATTTACTTCTCACTCTGTAATCTATTTGAGTGTGTGTGATTCTCGTGTGACTGTGTGTGTAACTGTGTGTTCCGTTTTTTATGATTTTATTCAGATCGGGTTTCTCTTGTTAAGTTTAATAAACCCACCTCTTTCATGTTTAAACTCAGGAGAACTTGTCCAATCGGTTTATTCACCATCACACCAAAGGTAAGATGTAAAAGACTCACTGAGACGTTAAGCATATGCACTGTTTATAAAGGACAAACACTGTTGTGGTCAAATAAAGAAGAGCCACTCTGACCCCTCCTCACATGGCCATAACAATTGGCCGGGCTGGGGATGGAGAGAATATGGGGATGAACTCAGCTCAGCATTAAGTAGATACCAGAGGTTGTAAATTTCCTGATTCAGCCTGAGACAATGGCCAGCGAGGGGGATGCAGATCATGGGCAGGGAATGGAGTTGTGACAGAAACGGAAGATAATGGTTTCAGTCTTCTCACGATTTAAATGGCAAGAACACTAAATCAGTGAAATATGGTTTATGAATCTAATAGTTGGATACAGAGACTTACCAGGGACACCAATAGTAGCGAGGATGGGTAGGTAAATAAATTGACTCATCTTCAGAGCAAAATAGAGCCGCTGTTCTAATGTTATCCAATAATAATCCGCAGTAAGATAGTCAAACCAATAGGATAAACCCTTGTCACTTGTTGTAACATTCCAATCTATTGTTCTCAGATTCTGACCCATTGCTGTAACATTCCAATCTATTGTTCAGATTCTGATCTCTCCTCTCCCGCTCTCTGCAGCCACTGATCCCTTTTAGTGCCGGAGCTGATGGTCCCGCTAACACTTTCGGAAAACACATTGAAAGGAGTCCTGTATTAATAGAAGAGGGAAACCCTCCAGTGACACCATTAGGGTCCATGGAGACTGACATTAATTACAGTCACTGAACAAACAGGTTCAGTTAACCCCTTTCAATTCAACACTTTTTGTACCACAATAAAGTAGAACATTTACCCAGTCTGCATGGGTTTTGTGAGGGTTACTGACGGAAGGAATGGTGGAAATGACAGAAGCACTGGACAGAATCTTTCAGTCCTCCTTGGATATGGGAGTGATGCCAGAGGTCTGGAGGATTGTCAATGTTACACTGTTTAAAAAGGAGAGGTTGGGTAAACCCTGTAACTATCAGTCTAATGTTGGTGGTTGGAAAATTCTAGAGGTCATAACCCAACACAAAAATATATCCTGTTTGTAAAACACGGGATAATAAATGACAAGCAGCACGGAAAGGTTAATGAAATATCATTCCTGAAAATCTTCATCAAGTTCGTTGAGGACGTAACTGTGATTGTTTCATGTAATATAATCATAGAAAGTTTAAGATACAGAAAGAGGTCATTTGGCCCATTGTGTCTGCACCGGCCGAACAATGATCCACCGATTCTAATCCCATCTTCTAGCATTTGATCCATCGCCCTGCAGATAATGACACTTGAGGTGAACATCCAGATTCCTTTTCACTGAGTGGAGGGATTCTGCTTCAACTATCCTTTCAGGCAGTAATTTCCAGACTCTCACTATAAACAGGGGATGCAGTACTGAACCCTGTGGAACGCCACTGTAAACAGTCCTCAGGTCAGTAAAATATCCGTCAACAACTACCCTTTAATAAAAACAAGACATGCTGGAAATGCTCAGCAGGTCTGGCAGCATCTGTGGAGAGAGAAGCAGAGTTAACGTTACAGGTCAGTGACCCTTCATCATTGACCTGAAACGTTAACTCTGCTTCTCCCTCCACAGATGTTGCCAGACCTGCTGAGTATTTCCAGCATTTCGTGTTTTTACTTCAGATTTCCAGCTTCTGCAGTATTTTGCTTTTATTATAACAATTACCCTTTGTTTCTTGCCACTGAGCCCATTTTGTATTCTTGGGTGGACAAGTTGCTCCTCAACTCCCCGCTAATCCTTCTCCCAAGCACTTTAAGTCACTGCCCCCTAGTCACTGATCTCTCTGCTAAGGTGAATAGACTCTTCACCTCCACTCTATCCAGACCCCACAAAATTATGTCCATTTCAATCAGATCTCCCTTCAGCCTTCTCTGTTCCAAGTAGAACAACCCCAACCTGTCTAATCTTTCTTCATAGCTGCATTTTTCCAGTCCTGGCAAACATCCTTGTAAATCTCCTCTGTACACTCTCCAGCGCAATTCCATCCTTTGTGTAATTTGGTGACCAGAAATGCTGAGTACTCAGGTTGTGGCCCAACCAATGATTTATACAGTTCCAGCATAACCTCACTGCTCTTGTATTCTATACCTCAGCTAATAAAGGAAAGGATTCCATATGCCTTCTTAACAACCTTATCGACCTGACCTGCTACATTCAGGACATCAGTGGACATTCTCTCCAAGGTCCCTCAGTTCCTCTACACTTCTCAGTATTTTCCGATTGATCATCTATCCCTTTGCCTTGTTTGACCTCCTCAATTGCATCGTCTCATACTTAACCAGGCTGAATTCTATTTGTCACTTTTCTGCCATCAATATTTTCCTGCAGCCTAGCTATCCTCCTCGCTACCTACCGCACGGCCAATCTGTGTTCCATCTGCACACATCTTGATCATGCCCGCTACATTTACGTTCAAATCGTTAATATATACTACAAAAAGCAGGGGACCCAGTACTGAGCCCTGTGGAACGCCACTGGAAACAGACCTCAAGTCAGAAAATCACCCGTCAACAATTACCCTTTGTTTCCTGTCACTGAGCCAATTTTGTATCCAGCTTTCTGCATTTCCCTGGATTCCATGGGACTTTATTTGTTTTACCTAGTATGCCACATGGGACCTTGTCAAAAGCCTTGCCAAAATCCACGGAGACCATATCATCTGCACTACCCTCATCTATCATCCTTGCGACTTCTTCGAAAAATTCAACCAAGTTGGTCAAACAATATCTTCCCTTAACAAATCCATGCTGACTGTCCTTGATTGAGCTGAGCCTTTCTAAGTGACAGTTTATCCTGTCTCTCAGAATACATTGCAATTATTGGCCCACTACTGAGGTTACACTGATTGGCCTGCAATTATTCGGTCTATCCTTTGCTCCCTTTTTAAAGAGGTACAATGTTAACAGTTCACCAATCCTCTGGCACTACACCTGTATCCAGTGAGAACTGGGAAATGATGGTCAGACCCTCTGCTATTTCCTCTCTCACTTCTTTTGACAGCCTGGAATACATTTCAACTGGCCCTGGTGATTTATCAACTTTCAAAGATGCTAATCCCATTAATACCTCCTCTCTCCCTATGTATATCACATCCAATAATTCACACTCCTCCTCCTTAACCACAGTATCTGCATCGTCCCCCTCTTTTGTTAAGAGAGATACAAAGTGCTCATTAAGAACCTTATCAACATCTTCCGCCCCTACTCATGTATATCCACTTATGTATATAGATTTTCAAACGGCCTGTGATCAACTGACATTTCATAGACTTGTCATGACATGGATTAATGTGACAGTGATAGTGTGGATATTTCATAGACTTGTCATGACATGGATTAATGTGACATTGATAGTGTGGATATTTCATAGACTTGTCATGACATGGATTTATGTGACAGTGATAGTGTGGATGTGACACTGACTCAGGGACAGAAAGCAGAGAGAAGTGGTGAACAGTCATTGTTCAGACTGGAGGTGGAGGGGAGTATACAGTACTGCTTCTCAGGGTTGGATTCACTCTGCGTGATATCAAGAAACGATTGAAGGCACGGGATACTGCAAAGGCTATGGGCCCTGACAATATTCCTGAAATAGTACTGAATACCTGTGCTCCAGAACTTCCGTTCCCCCATCAAACTGTTCAAGTACAGCTACAACATTGGCATCTACCCGTCAATGTGAAAAATTGCCCAGCTATTTCCTGTACACAAAAAGCAGGACAAGTCCAACACGGCCAATTACCGCCCCATCAGCCTATTCTCAATCATCAGTAAAGTGATGGAAGGTGTCATCGACAATGCTATCAAACAGAACTTGCTTAGCAATAACCTGATTCGTGACGTTCAGTTTGGGTTCCGCCAGGGTCACACAGCTCCTGACCTCATTACAGCCTTGGTTCAAACATGGACAAAGGGGCTGAATTCAAGAGGTGACTGCCTTGACATCACCTGAGTTGACTGAGTATGGCATCAAGGAGCCAGAGCAAAAATGGAGTCAGTGGGAATCAGCGGGAAATCTCTCTGCTGGTTGGAGTCATACCGAATGCAAAGGAAGATGGTTGTGGTTGTTGCAGGTCAATCATCTCAACTCCAGGACATCACTGCAGGAGTTCCTCAGGGTAGTGTCTGAGACCCAACCATCTTCAGCTGCTTCATCAATGACCTTCCTTCAATCACAAGACCAGAAGTGGGGATGTTGGCTGATGATTGCACAATTTTCAGCACCATTCGTGACTCCTCAAATACTGAAGCAGTCCGTGCAGAAATGCAACAAGACCTGGACAATATCAAGGCTTGGGCTGCTAATTGGCAAGTATCATTCGCACTGCACTAGTGCCAGGCAATGACCATCTTCCACAAGAGAGAATCTAATCATCTCCCTTGACATTCAATGACATTACCAAAGCTGAATCCACGACTATCAACATCCTAGGGGCTACCATTGACCAGAAACTGAACAGGAGTAGCCATATAAATACCATGGCTCAAAGAGTAGGTCATAGGCGAGGAATGCTGAGGCGATTAACTCACCTCCTGACTCCCCAAAGCCAGTCCACCATCTATAAGGCACAAGTCAGCAGTGTGATGGAATACTCTCCGCTTGTCTGGATGGGGGCAGCTCCAACAACACACAAGCAGCTCGGCACCATCCAGTACAAAGCAGCCCGCTTGATTGGCACCCCATCCACGACATTCACTCCCTCCACCACCGAAGCACAGTGGCAGCAGTGTGTACCATCTACAAGATGCACTGCAGCAACACACCAAGGCTCCTTAGACAGCACCTTCCAAACACACAACCTCTACCACATAGAAGGGCAAGGGCAGCAGATGCATGGAAACACCACCACCTGCAAGTTCCCCTCCAAGCCACACACTATGCTGATTTGACACTATCTTGCCGTTCTTTCACTGTCGCTGGGTTAAAATACTGCAACTTCCTTCCTCACAGCACTGTGGGTGTACCTACCCCACATGGACTGCAGTGGTTCAAGAAGGCAGCTCACCACCACCTTCGCATGGTCAATTAGAGATGGGCAATAAATGCTGGCCTGGCCAGCGATGTCCACAACACATGAATGAATTTTTAAAAATGATGCCAGCGAATTAAAGGGCTGTAAATGTTACACCCTGTTTAAAGAAGGAGAGGTTTGATAAGCCCTGTAAATATCAGTCTGATGTTGATTCATGGAAAATTCTGGAGGCCATAACCCAGCACAAAAATATTTCTTACTTGTAAAATCATGTCTTAATAAATGACAAGCAGCAGGGATAGCTTCATGGAAAATCATCTCTGATAACCTTGATAGTTTGTTGACAGAATTGTGAGTGTTAACGAGGATAGCGTGTTTCGTGCTGTAGAATCACAGAATCGTAGACAATTTAAGGCACAGAAAGAGGCAACTTGGCCCACCGTGTCTGTGCCAGCCGAAATGTTATCCACCAATTCTAATCCCACATTCCAGCACTTGATCCGCAGCCCTGCAGATTATGACACTTGAGGTGCACATCCAGACTCCTTTTGAATGAGTAGAGGGTTTCTGCCTCAACCATCCTTTCATGAAGTGAGTTACAGACCCTCACTAAAAGCATGGCACCCAGTACCGAGCCCTCTGGAACACGACTGGTAACAGTCCTCCAGTCAATACCCGTCAACAATTACCCTTTGCTTCCTGTCACCGACGCAATTTTTTATTTCTGGGTGAACATGTTTTTCCTCAACTTCCTTCTGAAAGTTCTACCAATCACTTTAAATCTATGTCCCCTAGTCACTGACCTTTTTGCTAAGGTGAATAGACCCTTTACCTCCACTCAATCCAGGCCCCACAAAATGTTGTTCATTTCAATCAGATCTCCCCTCAAGCCTTCTCTGTTCCATGAAGAACAACCCCAGCCTATCCAATCTTTCCTCATAGCTGCATTTTTCCAGTCCTGGCAACATCCTCATAAATCTCCTCTGTACCCTCTCCAGTGCAATTGCCTCCTTTCTGTAATGTGGTAACCAGAACTGCACAAAGTATTCAAGTTGTGGCCTAACCAATGATTTATAAAGTTCCAGCATAACCTCCCAGCTCTTACATTCTATACCTCGGCTAAAAAGGGAAATGATTCCACATGCCTTCTTAACGGCCTTATTGACCTGTCCTGCTATCTTCAGGGATCTGTGGGCATTCACTTCAAAGTCCCTTACTTCCTCTACACTTCTCAGTATTGTCCTAGTAATCGTGTATTCCGTTGCTTGTTTGAGCTCCCCAATAGCATCACCTCACACTTATCCAGGTCGATTCCCATTTTTCTGCCCATCTGACCAGACCGTCAATATCTTCCTGCAGCCAACAGCTATCCTTCTCGCTATCCACCGCATGGCCAATCTTTGTGTCGTCAGCAAATGTCTTGATCATACCCCCTAAATTTACGTCTAAATCTTTAATATAGACCAGAGAAAGCAGGGGACCCATTACTGAGTCCTGTGGAATGACAATGGAGACAGTCCTCCAGTCGCAAAAATACTTGTCAATAATTACCCTGTGTTTCCTGCCACTGAGCCAATTTTGTATCTGCCTTGCTGCATTTCTCTGGATGCCATGGGATTTTATTTTTTGAACCAGTCTATCATGTGGGACCTTGTCAGAAACCTTACGAAAATCCATGTAGACCACATCAACTGCACTACCCTCATCTATATTCCTTGTAACAGCTTCAAAAAATTCGATCAATTTGGTCAAACAAGAGAGTCACTTAACAAATCCATGCTGACTATTCTTGATAAACCTGTGCCTTTCTAAGTGACAGTTTATCCCGTCTCTCAGAATAGATTCCAATAATTTTCCCACTGCTGAGGTTAGACTGAGTGGCCTGACATTATTCAGACAATCCTTCACTCCATTTTTAAACAGAGGTACAACGTTAGCAATTCTCCAATACTCCGGCACCACACCTGTATCTAGTGAGGATTGGAAAATGATGGTAGGCAGACCCTCTGCTATTTCCTCTCTTGCTTCTTTGAACAGCCTGGGGTGCATTTCATCCGGCTCTGGTGATGTTTCAACTTTCAAGGATGCTAATCCCATTAATACTTCCTCTCTCCCTATGTTTAACATATCCAATAATTCACACTCTTCCTCCTTAACGACAATATCTAAATCCCCCCTCTTTTCTAAAGACATACGCAAAGTGCTCAATAAGAACCATACCAATATCTTCCACCCTTATACAAAGGTTACCTTTCTGATCTATTATGGGTCCTACCCTCCCCTTAGTTATCCTCTTCCTCTTAATGTATTAAGAAAACATCTTTGGGTTCACCTTGATTTTGCTTGCCAATATTCTTTCATGCCCTCACTTTGCTTTCCTAATTTCCTTTTTGATTTGACCCCTCCACTTTCTATACTCCTCTCGGCTTTCTGCAGTATTAAGTTCTCAGTGTCGGACAGAAGCTTTGCTTTTCGGCGTTATCCTACCCTGTCGGCTCCTTGACATCCATGGGACTCGAGATTTGGCAGCCTCACCCTTTTTCCTTGTGGGAACATGTTTATCCTGAACATTTTGAATCTCCCCTTTGAATGCCTCTCACTGCTCTGAGACTGAATTACCTACAAACAGCTGTTTCCAGTCCACTTTCGCTCCTCAGTTTAGTAATATTCGCCTTTCCCCATTGAGAACTCGAACTGCTGATATATCTCTTGTCCTGCTCCATAATTAAGTTAAAACTAACTGATTTATGATCACTCCCACCAAAATGCTCTTCCCTGCCACTCCTTCCACCTGCCCATCTTCATTTCCTAAAACAATGTCGAAAACTGCACCCTCTGTTGTTGGACTTGCTACATCCTGGCCAAAAACGTTCTCCTGAATGCACCGCAAGATTTCTGTTCCCTTAATTCTTTTCATACTAAAATTATCCCAGTTAATATTGGGGTAATTAAAATCCCCTACTATTACTGCCCTATTGTTCTTGCACTTCTCAGAGACTTGCCTAAATATCTGCTCTTCTATCTCCCTCGGACTGTTTGGCTGACGGGATCACACTCCCAGCAGTGATATTGCCCCTTTTTGGTTCCTTAGCTCAATCCATATCGCCTCAGTTGACGAACCTTCCAACATATCATCCCTCCTAACAGCTGCAATAGATTTCTTGACCGAAATTGCCACTTCCCCTCCTTTCTTTACCCCCTCCCTATCGTGTCTGAAAACCCTGCAACCAGGAACGTTGAGCTGCCATTCCTGTCCCTCCTTCAGCTATGTTTCTGTGATAGCTATGATATCATACTGCCACCTGTCCACCTTGCCCTCAGCTCATCTACTTTATTTGCTATACTCCTTGCATTGAAATAGATACCCTTGAGCACAGCCAAACTCTTAAAAAAAATTCTAACCCTCTTTTCCTCTGTTTTCTAGACTCATCCATTAATTTTCTGCCTTCTATTTTCATTTCCGGTTTTGTCCCAACTGAGTCTACCCTCAGGTCCCCACCTCCCTGCAAAACTAGTTTATACCCTCCCCGACAGCACTAGCAAAACATTCTGCAAGTAACTCAGTCCCGGCTCCAATCAGGTGCAACCAGTCAGGCCTGTGCAGGTCCCATCTCCTCCAGAGCCGGTCCCAATATCCAGGAATCTGAAGCCCTCCCTCCTGCACCGTCTTCCCAGCCACGCATTCATCTGTTTTAGTTTTCTATTTCTATACTCAGCTGTGCATGGCACTGGGACTAATCCAGAAGTTACTACTTTGAGGTCCTGCTGGCTAATTTCTTCCCTAGCTCCATAAATTCTGACTGCAGGACGACATTCCTCTTTCAACCTCTGCTGCTGGTTACAATGTGGACCATGACTGCTGGTTGTTCCCCTTCTCCTTCAGGATGCTCTGCAGTCGCTCAGTGACATCCTTGACCCTGGCACCAGGGAAGCAGCACAACATCCTCGATTCGCGTCTGTGGCCACATAAACGCCTGCCTGTTCCCCTGACTACTAATCACTTTGGCTCTTCCAGTCATCCCTCTACCCCGATCTGCAGCTCTGCCACCCGTGTTGACACTTTCTTCAGTATTCTGAACTGAATACCTGTTGGAGAGTGAGATGCACTCAAGGGTTTTCAGCACTACCTGCCTGATTCTTTTTGACTGTCTGGGGATCACCAATTCCTTCTCTCCCTGCATAATCTTCAGCTGTTGGGTGACCACATCGAAAACATGCTGAAGCTGAATAATTTGGTGTATTAGAAGGAAGAATGTGCAGGATTATGGGAAGAAGGCAGGGAATGGGATTAGGTGAATTGCTCATTCGGAAAGGCGACGCAGACACGTCGGACTGAATAGTTCCTTCTGTGCTGTAATTACACTGTGATGGGGCGTCTCAGATGGGTGTAATGGTGGAGAATGGGGGATTCATTGTGGGAAAGGGAAGTTGTCCTATAGGAAAATGAATCTTAGCAGGGACTCTCCGACAGCCTGTCCTGGTGGAAGGCATCCAGAAAATATCCTCCCTGCCTCCTCCTCATTCTCCTGAGGTGGCCTCCGGATTCCTGCTGCCAATGCGTGTGTCCTCGTGATGGTGATGATATGAAGGGTGCAGCAGAACACCATGAACTTGGGCACCTGCTCCAGTGTGTACTGGAGGACTCCCCCCGAGCGGTTCAGACATCGGAAGTAAAGCTTCATCACACCGATGGTCAGTTCCACCATGTTCCTGGTGACTCCATTGCATACATTTTGCACATGTTAATTGTGTGCGTTTGGTTGGTGGTGGGAGATGATTTGGGGTTGTAGAAACATGAGTTGGGTCTAGAGGGGGGTTTCCTTTGTCTCCGAGGAGTCGCATACTGGTTCTGCATGGAGACCCACAGTGTTGGGACCGGTTGACTGCTTCAGAATGAAGGTATGGTGGCTGCTGCCACGATAGTGGACATTCACCAACATGATTTACTGGGCATGCTCACACACCAACTGTACATTAATGGAGTGAGAGTTCTTTCAGTTCCTGTACCTCTCCCCGTTGACATGGAGACCCCGCAGAGCCACCTACACCATCAGGAATCCCGCTATCCTGACAAAGCCACGGGATCTCTCATCCTGCTTCTCACTGCTGAGGGAGAAAATGATGACATAGATGGTCATCCTCACCTCCCAGAATTATCAATGGACAACACACAGGCCTAGTAACTACTGGTCAGTTAGTGTAACATCAGTGGTGAGTAAGGTTTCAGAAACAATGATCAGGGAAAAAGGACAACACACACATGGAGAGGTTTGAGTTAATTAAGGAGTGTCAGCACGGATTTCTAAAAGGCAGATTATGCTTGATGGGCTAATGGAATTTATTTCGATGATCAGAGAAGGTTGATGAAGGGGATGTGGTGGATGGTGTCTACCTGGATTTTATGAAAGTATTTGATTAAGAACCACACACAAGCTTGGTTAACAAAATTGAAGCTCATGGAATAGCATCTAATTGGATCAAAAATTGTCCTAAGGACAGCAAAAAGAGAAATGTGTTAAATGGTTATTTTTCAGACTAGAGGATGGTCGACATTGATGTTACACAATGGTCTGTGCTGGGATCACAGTTGTTTTTTTTTGCCGTATAAAAATGACACGGATCTTGGAATACGGAGTAGAATTTATATTTCTTCTGATGATTGCAACCTTGGAGGAGTGGAGAACAGTGAGGGTGATACAAACCACCAACAACATGATATCGATAGGCTAGCAGAATGGACATAGAAGTGGCAGGTAGAATTTAATAAAGAGTAGTGTGAGGTAATGTATTTTGTCAGAAAGAATAGGAAGCCAACATAGACTTAATGACACAGTTCAAAAGATTGTGCAGGAACAGAAGGACCTGGGGCTCCATATGCATTGATCTTTGAAGGTGGCAGGACATATTAGCAGAGTGTTTCGCAAAACATATCAGATCTTGGGCTTCATCATTAGAGGCAAATATACAAAAACAGGGCGGTTTAGCTGAAACTTTACAAAGCTTTGGTGAGACCCCAACAAGTGAACTGTGCCCTGTTCTGTTCACCAGACTGCAGGAAGGATGTGAAAGTCCTTGACAGGGTGCGGAGGAGATTTACCAGAATGATTCCAGGGATGGGAGTTTAGTTACAAAGTGAGTTGGAGAAGATGGAGTTGTTCTCCTGGTGTAAAGGAGATTGAGAGAGATTTGATAGAGGTGTACATGATTATGATAGACTTAGATAACATAGGCAAGGAAAAACTGTTCCCATTAACTGATGGAACGCGGACTAGGGGGCACAGATGGAAGGTTTTGGTTAACATATGCAGGGGAATATGAGGAGGAACTTTTTTACTCAGTGGATGGTAATGAGCTGAAACTCAATGCCCATGAGGATGGTGGAAGCCGAGACAATCAAAGATTTCAAAAGGAAACTGGATGGAAACCTGAAGGAAATGAACTTGCAGGGATACGGGGATTGAGCGGGGGAGTGGGGCTGACTGGATTGTTGCACAGAAAGCCGGCAGTGAGGGGCTGAATGGCCTCTTTCTGTGTTGTAAATTACTCCATCAATTTCTACCACTCTATGTTGGATATGTCAACTGCTCCTGCCTGTAAATATCCAGGTACATAGAAATTCAATGAAACTGTGAGCTTAACAACCACTGACAGCTCCGTCCTCACCCTGGTGAGAGGCTCCAGGTTGTGTTACAGGAGGCGACACAGCTCTGTGACCACCTCCTTATTGAATCAGAGTCACCTCACATATTGCTTCTGGGTTAGGTGTAGGTAGGAGAAGTGCTATTGGAGCACCCGGGATGGGCAGGGAAGAGCCCTCTCCTCCTCTCTCTTTACAGAGCTTCCCCTCTCCGCAGCATCTGCTCCATTTGTTGGTCATGTTACAGACCCAGAGACACTGTAACTCCAGTCCCCATACGTCGTCCAGAGTTGGGTCACCAAATCCTCTCTACACAAAGAACAAAGAACAAAGAAAATTACAGCACAGGAACAGGCCTTTCGGCCCTCCAAACCTGTGCCAATCCAGATCCTCTATCTAAACATGTCGTCTATTTTCTAAGGCTCTGTATCTCTTTACTTCCTGCCCATTCATGTATCTGTCTAGATACATCTTAAAAGACGCTATCGTGCCCGCGTCTACCACCTCCGCTGACAACGCGTTCCAGGCACCCACCACCCTCTGCGTAAAGAACTTTCCACGCATATCCCCCCTGAACTTTTCCCCTCTCACTTTGAACTCGTGACCCGTAGTAAAACTTTTCCCCTCTCACTTTGAACTCGTGACCCCTAGTAATTGAATCCCCCACTCTGGGAAAAAGCTTCTTCCTCTCCAACCTGTCTATCCCTCTCATGATTCTGTACACCTCAATCAGGTCCCCCCTCAACCACTGTCTTTCTAATGAAAATAATCCTAATCTACTCAACCTCTCTTCATAGCTAGCGCCCTCCATACCAGGCAACATCCTGGTGAACCTCCTCTGCACCCTCTCCAAAGCATCTACATACTTTTGGTAATGTGGCGACCAGAACTGCATGCAGTATTCCAAATGTGGCCGAACCAAAGTCCTATACAACTGTAACATGATCTGCCAACTCTTGTACTCAATACCCCGTCCGATGAAGGAAAGCATGCCGTATGCCTTCTTGACCACTCTATTGACCTGCGTTGCCTCCTTCAGGGAACAATGGACCTGAACATCCAAATCTCTCTGTGCATCAATTTTCCCCAAGACTTTTCCATTTACTGTGTAGTTCACAAATGTCCCTGAATGTCTGCAGCAGCTCACAACACAACCTCCAGAAAAACATCCACAACACCTCCACTAACTTTACAATATCAGAAGTAAGTCAAAAGCCTGTAAACTAGATGCCTGGTCCTTCTAAATAACACCGGAGGGGTTTCCTTTTGCTACTGAATGTATGTTCAGCGATCAGTGGACATGCACAGAAAAAGTTTAAAGAAGTACATCAAAGCTGCTGGTATGGTACATTGACATCACTTTCAAATCCACCCTCAAAGGAACAACACATACAAGGTACAATTGAGCTAGAGCCCTGCGCAGCTTGGGACACTGTGCAGGGCATAGTAGAGGTGGCCGGCTGTGAAGACCACGCTGACAGCACATAGATGATGTGACTGGGCTGGAGCCCCACCCAGCATGGGATATTGTGCAGACCGCACTGGAAGTGGCCGGCTGTCCGATTCACATCTCTTTTTGGATCCCAATTCTGTACCGTCAGCAGCAGTCTTGCTGCAGAGTCTAAAATCGTGGCTCGGAACAGATACAGAGGGAAAGAAATTCACTTTACAAGGAGAACTGAAAAAAGATTGAAGTCGAAAGATTTGCAGGAATATGTGAATTGGCGAGGGGAAAGTGAATAAATGGAAGGGTGAGCCATGGAGAGATTCAAACACAAGAATGAGAATGTTAAAATTCTCCAGACCGGGAGCCAATGGAGATCAGTGAGCACAGGGGTGATGGGTGATCGGGATTTGGTGTGAGTTCGAATACAGGCAGCTGAGTTCTGGATGGGCTGTGGGTTATGGAGGTTTCGAACTGTGAGGGTGAACAAGGTGGAATTGGAAAAGTCAACTGTGTATTTAACAGTGATGCGGATGAGGGTTTATGCAGTAGATGGGCTGAGGCAGAGGTGGAGTTGGGTGATATCATAGAGGTGATATTAGGCATGGTTAGTGATGGAAAGAATATGGAGATGAACTCAGCTCAGGTTCAAATATAACAAAGAAGTTGTAGACTGTCTGGTTGAGCCTCAGATATTGGCCTGGGTGGAATATGTGCCTCCCAGATAGGTGATGGAGTTTGTGATGGAGACCAATGACACTGGCTTCAGTCTTCCCAAAATGTACATTACAGAACAGTTTTTCAGTGAAACAGGGTTTACTGATCTCCTGGCCTGAAATAGAGACAGCAACAGCAGCAAAGATGAGAGAGTAAATGACAAGAACTGTAATACAGTTCACAATGGTTTGTTGAGCTAATAGCTGGAGATATTCACCAGGCATACAACGGCAGGAAGAAGGGCAGAGTAAATTACAGGAGCAGTAATGCAGTTAAACATGGTTTAAAGGATTTATAGCTAGATAGAGAGACTTACCAGGGACACCAATAATAGCCAGGATGGGATAGTAAATATATTGAATAATCTTCAGTGCGAGATAGATACGAGAGTTTAATGAGTGCCAATCATAATATGTAGAAAGAGAGTAAAGATCCGAGGATAGACTCCTGTCCATTGTTGTAACATTCCAATCTATTGTTCTCAGATTCTGACCCATTGTTGTAACATTCCAGTCTTTTGTTCTCTGATTCTGATCTATCCTCTCTCTATCTCTCTGGAGCAGCTGATCTCTGTAAGTGCCGGGGCTGATGTTCCCACTGACACTATGGAATAACACATTGAAAGAAGCCCCTTATTAATAGAAGATGGAAAACGTCCAGTGACACAATTAGGGCCCATGGAGACTGACATTAATTACAGTCACAGAACAAACAGATTCAGTTAACCCTTTTCAATCCAACACTTTAGTGCCACAATAAAGTTGAACATTTACCCAGTCTGGATGGGATGTATGATGGTTGCTGAGGGAAGCAATGCTGGAAATAGCAGAGGCACTGGCCAGAATCTTCCAATCCCCCTTGGGTATCGGCGGGATGACAGATTCCCACAGGCTCACCACCCTCTGGGTGGAGAAACGTCTCTTCATCTCAGTCCTGAAAATTTTACCCCATATACTTAGACTATGACATCTGGTTCGGGAGTCCCCACCATCGGGAACATCCTTCCTGCATATACCCTGTCAAGCCATGTTAGAATTTGATAGGTTTCGATGAGATCCCTTCTCACTCTTCTGAATTCCAGTGAATATAGTCCTAACCGACTCAATCTCTCCTCATACGACAGTCCTACCACCCCAGGAATCAGCCTGGTAAAACTCTACTGCACTCCCTCTATAGCAAGAACATCCTTCCTCAGATAAGGAGACCAAAACTGCACACAATATTCCAAGTTCGGCCTCACCAAAGCCCTGTATAATTGCAGCACAACATCCCTGCTCCTGTACTCGAATCCTGTCTCTATAAAGGCCAACATAACATTCGCCTTTTTCTCCCGCCTGTTGCACCTGCATGTTTACCTTCAGTGACTGGTGTACGAGAACACCCAGGTCTCGTTGCATATTCCCCTCTCTCAGTTTATAGCCGTTCAGATAATAATATGCCTTCCTGTTTTTGCTAGTAAAGTGGATAACTTCACATTTATCCACATTATACTGCATCTGCCATGCATTTGCCCACTCACTCAAATTGTCCAAATCACCCGGAAGCCTCTTTGCATTCAACTCACCACTCACCCTCACACCCAATTTTGTATCAGCTGCAAATCTGGAGATATTACATTTAGTTTCCTCATCTAAATCATTAATATATATTGTGAATAGCTAGGGTCCCAGCTCCGATCCCTGCGGTACCCCACTAGTCATTGCCTGCCATTCAGAAAAAGATCCGTATGTTCCAACGCTTTGTTTCCTGTCTCTCAAACCATTTTCTATCTATCGCAATACACTACCCCCAATCCCATGTGCTTTAATTTTACACGCTAAACCCTTACGTGGAACTTTGTCGAAAGCCTTCCGAAAGTGCAAATAAATCACATCCACTGGCTCCCCCTCATCAACTCTACTAGTGACATACTCGAAGAATGCTAGTGGATTTATCAAGCATGATTTCCCTTTCATAAATCCATGCTGACTCTGTCCGACTCTACCACTGTTCTCCAAGTGCTCTGCTGCAAAATCTTTGATAATGGACTCCAGGATTTTCCCCACGACCGATATCAGGCTGACTGGTCTACAATTTCCTGCTTTCTCTCTACCTTCCTTTTTTAACAGTGGGGTAACATTAGCTACCTTCCAATCTGTAGGAACTGTTCCAGAGTCCATAGAATCTTGGAAGATGACCACCAATGCATCCACTATTTCTCGGGCCACTTCCTAAGTACTCTGGGATGTAGATTACTAGGCCCTGGGGATTTATCTGCCTTCAATACCATCAACTTCTCCAACACCATTTCTCTACTAATACTGATTTCTTTCAGTTCCTCTCTCTCACTAAACCCTGTATTCACCAACATTTCTGGTATGATATTGGCGTCCTCCTTTGTGAAGACAGAACTAAAGTATGCATTTAGGTGGTCAGCCATTTCTTTGTTTCCCATAATAAATCCCCCTGTTTCTGACTGTAGCGGACCTGCATTTGTCTTCGCCAATCTTTTCCGCTTCACATACCTATAGATTCGTTTACAGTCAGCTATTATGTTCCCCGCAAGCTTAATCTTGTACTCCATTTTCCCCTTCTCAATGAATCCCTTGGTGCTCCTTTGCTGAATTTTAAACTGCTCCCAATCCTCAGGTCTGTTGTTGTTTTCCTGGCAAATTTATATGCCTCTTCCTTGGATCTAACGCTATCTCTAATTTGCCTTGCAAGCCATGATTTGGCTACCTTTTCTATTTTACTTTTGCGCCAGACAGGGATAAACAATTGTTGCAGTTCATCCATGCGCTCTTTGAATGTTTGCCATTGCCTTTCCACCGTTATCTCTTTAAGTAACGTTTCCCAATGTATCATCAACGACTCATGCCTCATACCTTCGTAGCTTACTTTATTAAGATTCACGACCCTAGTCTCAGAATCAACTAGGACACTCTCCATCATGATGAAGAATTCTATCATATTATGGTCGCTCATCCCAGAGGGATCTCGCACAACTAGATTGTCAATAACCAGTCTAGGATAGCCTGTTCTCCAG
The DNA here is from genome assembly GCF_036365525.1 of Heterodontus francisci. Lineage (NCBI taxonomy): Eukaryota > Metazoa > Chordata > Chondrichthyes > Heterodontiformes > Heterodontidae > Heterodontus > Heterodontus francisci. The sequence continues at coordinate 8,298,905 of NW_027141369.1, read as the reverse complement.
TTGGTTCCTCAAAGAATTGGTCCTGAAAACCATCCCGCATATTCTCCAGGAACTCCTCCACAATGTATTGCCACCAATTTAATTTGCCCAATCTATATGCAGATTCAAGAAACCCATAATTACAGATGTTCCTTTGTCACATGCGTCTCTAATTTCCTGTCCAATGCCATTCCCAAATTCAGTACTGCAGTCTGGGGGTCTATATACAACCTCCACTAACGTTTTCTGCCCCTTAGTGTTTCTCAGCTCTACCCATACATATTCGACATCGTCAGAGCTAATATTCTGCCTCACTATTGCGTTCATTTACACTTTAACCAGCAATGAAACTCCACCGGGGATGGAGATAGGCCGTTTTAGTGATGGTGTGAATATTTGGTAGGAAGCTGATCTCAAGGCATCTCAGGGTTAACTATGTAACTAAGTCTGTGAGCAGTTTGGCTTAGTCTCAAACATTTACAAAGGAGAGGGATGGAGTGTGTAACTAGGAAATGTTTGGAGCAGAGACAGAAAGCAATGGCTTCAATCTTCTCAATATTTAATTAGCATTGCAGATGTGTGAAGTAATACATTTTGAAAGGATGAATGAAGAGAGACAATACAAGTTAAATGGTACAACTATAAAGATGGTGAAATAACAGAGACACCTGGGATATGTACACAAATCTTTGAAGGTGGCAGGAAAGGTTAACTTGACAGTTAATAAATGCATGGGATCCTAGGGTTTATAAATAGAGGCAAAAAGAACAAAAGCAAGGACATTATGTGAAACATATATCAAATACTAGTTCAGCTACACCTGGAGTCTTGTGTCGAATACTGGGAACCACACTTTAGGGAGGACATGAAGCCTTCGGAGAGGGTACAGAACTGTTTTACTTGTATTTGTCCAGGCATGAGGAATTACAGTTATGTATTTGGGGTTGTTCTGCTTAGAGCAAAGAACTTTCAGAGGAGATTTGATTGAGGTGTTTAACATTAGGAAGGATTTAGATAAATTAAATAAACATAAACTATTTCCAATGTCCAAGAGACACAGATTTAAGGCGATTGGTAAAAGAAGCAGACATGAGGATTTTTGTTTCTGAGTGGTTTGGATTTGGAATGCACTGTCTGATAGGCTGATGGATACAGATTCAATAGTAGATCCCAAAAGGGAATTGGATAAATATCTGAAGGAGAAAAAATGCAAGGATATAGTGAAAGAGCCAGGGAGTGGGACGAACTGGATTGCTCTTTGAAAGGGCCAGCACAGACTTGATGGGCCGAATGGCCTCATTCAGTTTGTACTATTCTATGATTCTATGATGGTTCCCACCTGGACTTCCACAATATTCCAATCCTTTCACAAGGCGTTTGAGAAAGTACCACATAACAGCCGTGTTACCGAATTGGAAACACATGGGATAAAAGGACCAATGTCAGCTGTGGCTCAGTTTGCAGCTCTCTCCCCTTTCAGTGGCAAGCTTCCAGGATCAAGTGTCACTGCAGGACTTGATTACAAGAATCAATGCTGACATTGCAGTGCAGTACTGAGGGTGTGCTGCACTGTCAGAGGTGCAGTCTATCGAATGAAACTTTAAACCAAGTTGCAGTCTGCCCTCTCAGGTGGATGTTAAAGATCGCATCGCACTATGCAGAAGCAGAGCAGGGGAATTATTCCCGGTGTCCTGGTCAATATTTTTTCCTTCAATCAACATCACAAAAACCCATCTGATCATTCTCACATTGCTGCTTGGGGGATCTTGCTGTGCAGAAATTGTCTGCCTGTTTCCTACATTCCAAGAGTGACTTCACTTTAAGAAGTATCCATTGGTTGTAAATCACTTTGGGACATGCAGTGGTCATGAAAGGCGTTTCATAAATGGAAGTCTGTTTTTTATTTTTAATGTCAGCATGCGGGAAATTAGTGCAGTGACAGAAAGGAGAGAGTAGTGGAGAATGTTATTCTTCAGCCTGGAGGGAAGTACACAGTGGGGTTCCCCAGGGTCACTGTTGGGATCACAGTTTTTTTTTAAGAGATGCAGCAGTGAAACAGGACCTTCGGCACACCGAGTCTGTGCCGACCATCAACCACCCATTTATACTAATCTTATACTAATTCCATATTCCTACCACATCCCCACCTGTCCCAATATTTCCCTGCCACATACCTATACTAGGAGCAATTTATAATATCCAATTAACCTATCAACCTGCAAGTCTTTGGCATGTGGGAGGAAACCGGAGCACCCGGAGGAAACCGACGCAGACACAGGGAGAACTTGCAAACTCCACACAGGCATTACCCAGAATTGAACCCGGGTCGCTGGAGCTGTGAGGCTGCAGTGCTAACCACTGCGCCACTGTGCCGCCCCAGTTGCTGTATGTTAATACAATGGGCTTGTGTACAGAGGGGATAATGTCAAAGTTGGCAGGAAACTCAGAAATGTTAATAAACGGTGAGAAGGATAGTAACAGACTTCAGGACGACAGCGACTGACCAGTGAAATGAGCAGGAACATGGCAAATATAAATGAACACAGTGAAGTGTGAAGTGAGACATTTGGGTAGGAAGTGTAAGGGAAGGCAACAGAAACAAAGGGGTATTGTTTAAATGAGGAGACAGGAACAGAGAGACTCGGAACGTTAACTCTGCTTCTCTTTTCACAGATGCTGCCAGACCTGCTGAGTGACTCCAGCATTTCTTGTTTTTGTTACAGAGAGACTTGGTGTGTATTCAGACAGATCTTTGAAGGCCGCACGAAAGGTTGACAAGTTTATGTCTGATATAACAGACATCAGGTAGAAAATACTATTGAGAAACAGGCTGAATATTGAAAGTCCGGAGGGGAAGTGAAAAAGCAAATAAGGGAAGCAAAGAGAGAGCATGAAAAGAGGCGAGCATTAAAGGAAATCCCAAAGTTTTCTATCGGCATCTAAATAGTAAAAGGGTAGTAAAAGGAATAATGGGGCCGACTCAGGACCAAAAAGGGGATTTGCACATGGAGGCAGAGGATATAGCTGAGGTAATAAATGAATAATTTCCACCTGTCTTTACCAAGGAAGAAGATATGGAATCCTTTCCTTTATTAGCCGAGGTATAGCATATACGAGCAGGGAGGTTATGCTCGAATTCTATAACTCATTGGTTAGCACACAACTTGAGTACTGTGTGCAGTTCTGCTCACCTCATTACAGAAAAGATGTAATTGCACCAGAGAGGGTACACAGGAGATTTACGAGGATGTGGCAAGGACTGGAAAAATGCAGCTCTGAGGAAAGATTGGACAGGCAGGGACTGTTCTCCTTGAAATAGAGAAGGCTGAGGGTAAATCTGATTGAAATGTACAAAACTGAGAGCAGAGTGGAGCTGAAGGGTCCATTCACCTTAGCAAAGAGGTCAGTGGCTTGGGGGCATGGACTTAAAGTGATTGGTCGAAAGACTAAAAGGGAGATGCGGATTTTATTTTTCACCCAGTGTGTGGTCAGAGTCTGGAACTCACTGTCCGAAAGGGTAGTTGAGGCAGAAACCAAAACCTCATTCAAAAGGTGTCTGGATGTGCACCTCAAGTGCTGTAATCTATCAAATGCTGGAAGGTAGGATTAGAATGGATGGATCGTTTTTTGGACAGCATAGACACGATGGGCCAAGTGGCCTCTCTCTGTGCCATAAACTGTCTATGATTCTAAGATGCAACCCAGGCAATGTTGAAAGAGGAGATAAGTCAGACACTAGTGGGGTTTAAAATTGATAAATAGGAAGTATTAGATAGGCTGTCTGGACTTAAATTGAATAAAGCACCAGGACCAGATGAGATGTATCCAAAGATACTGAGGGAAGTGAGGGTGGAAATCGCAGAGGCACTGGACATAATTTTTCAGTCTTTCTTAGACTCGGGGTGATGCCAGAGGACTGGAGAATTGTAAACGTTTCACCCTTGTTCAAAAAAGTGTGTAAAGGTAAGGCCAGCAACTACAGGCCTGTCAGTTAAACTTCGGTGGTGGGGAAACTTCTAGAAATAAATAATCTTGGACAAAGCTAATAGTCACATGGACAAATGCGAGTTAATTAAACACGCCAGCATGGATTTCTTGAGAGAACATCATGTTTAACTAATTTTCTGGAGATGTTTGAGGTGGTATCAGAGAGAGTTGATGAGGGCAATTCTGTTGATGTGGTGTACATTGATTTACTTAAAACGGTCTATTCAGTTTCAAATGAACCTGCCTCCACCATTCTCAAGCAGTGCATTCCAGACATTTAACTATTCCCTGCATGCAAAAACCTTTTGATACAATGCCACACAACAGACCTGTGAGCAAACTTGTAGCTCATAGAATAAAAGGGACATTAGCAACATGGATAAGAAATTAGCTGAGTGACAGGAAACAAAGAGCAGTGGTTAATGGATGTTTTACAGGCTGGAGGAAGGTTTGTGGTGGAGTTCCCCAGAGATCAGTGTTGGGATCCTTGCTTTTCCTGATATATATTAAGGACCAAAAAATGGATGTACAGGGCACAATTTCAAAGTTTGCAGCTGATACGAACGTTGGAAGCATTGTGAACTGTGAGGAGGATAGTGTAGAACTTCAAAAGGACACACACAAGTTGCTGGAATGGGCAGACAGGTGGCAGATGTAGTTCAATACAGAGAAATGTGAAGTGATTCATGTTGGTAGGAAGAACATGGGGTGACAATATACAATTCTATCGGGTGTTCAGGAGCAGAGAGACCTGTGTGTATATGTGCATAAGTCATTGAAGGCGGCAGAACAGGTTGAGAAAGTGTTTAATAAAGCATGCAGTATCGTGGGCTTTCTTAATATGGGCATAGAGTACAAGAGCAAAAAAGTTATATTGAACTTATATAAGACACTATTTCAGCTTCAGCTGTGGTATTGCGTCCAGTTCTGGGTGCCACACTTGAGGAAAGACGTGAGGGCATTGGAGAGAGTGCAGAAAAGATTGACCAGAATCATTCCCAGGTTGAGGAATTTTAGTTATGAAGATAGATTGGAGAAGTTAGAACTGTTTTCCTCGGAGAAGGCCGAGAGGTGATTTATTAGAGGTTTCAAAAATCATGAGGTGTCAGCATAGAGCAGATAGAGAGAAACAGTTCCCACTCGTGAAAGGATCGAGAACGAGAGGGCACAGATTTAAAGTCATGGGTAAAAGAAGCAAAGACGACCTGAGGAAAATATTTTTTCACACAGTGTGTGGTTAGAGTCTGGAATGCACTGCCTGAGAGTGTGGTGGAGGCAGGTTCAACTGAAGCTGAATAGATTGTTATATGAGAAGGAAGAATGCGCAGGATTACAGGAAGAAGGCAGGGAACGGCGTTAGGTGAATTGATCATTCGGAGAGCCAGTGCAGATACGAAAGGCTGAATTGGTCCTTCTGTGCTGTAATAATTCTCTGATGTTTTTATTAAAGGATGCTGACCAAGGGGACACTGTGATGGGGCGTCTCAGATGGGTGTAATGGTGGAGAATGGGGAATTCATGGCTGGAAAGGGAAGTTGTCCTATGGGAACTGGAATCTTAGCAGGGACTCTCCGACAGCCTGTCCGGGTCGAAGGCATCTTCCCTCCCACCTCCTCCTGAGGTGGCCTCTGGATTCCTGGTGCCAATGCCTGTGTCCTCATGATGGTGATGATATGAAGGGTGCAGCAGAACACCATGAACTCAGACATCTGCTCCAGTGTGTACTGGAGGGCTCTCCCCGAGCGGTTCAGACATCGGAAGCATTGCTTCATCACACCGATGTTCTGTTCCACCATATTCCTGGTGACTCCATTGCTCACATTATACACATGCTAATTGCGTAACTAATGGTTGACGGTGGGAGGTGGATTGAGGGTGTAGAAACATGGGCTGTGTCTAGAGGGGGTTCATTTGTCTCCAAGGAACCACATTCTGGTTCTTCATGGAGCCCCGATGTGTTGGGACCGGCTGACCGATTCAGAATGAAGGTATGGTGGCTGCTGCCAGGATAGTGGACATTCACCAACATGACGTACTGGCCATGCTCACACACCAACTGTACATTGATGGAGTGAGAGTTCTTTCAGTCCCTGTACCTCAACCCATGGGTTGACATGGGGGCCCCGCAGTGCCACCTACACCATCAGGAATCCCGCTATCCTGACAAAGCCACGGGATCTCTTATCCTGCTTCTACCTGCAGAGGGAGATATTGATGACATAGATGGTCACCCTCACCTCCCAGAATTATCAATGGACAACACACAAACCTAGTAACTACTGGCCAGTTAGTTTAACATCAGTTGTGAGGAAAGTTTTAGAATCAATAATCAGGGGAAAAGGACAACACACACTTGGAGATGTTGAGTTAATTAAGGATTGTCAGCACGGATTTCTAAAAGGCAGATCATGCTTGATGCAGTAATTGAATTTATTTAGAAAATCAGAGAAGGTTGATGAAGGGAATGTGGTGGATGTTGTCTACATGGATTTTATGAAATTTTTTGACGAAGAAACACACAGAAGCTTGGCTAACAAAATTGAACCTCATGGAATAGCATCTAATTGGATCAAAAATTGTCCATAGGACATAAAAAAGAGAAATGTGTTCAATGGCTGTTTTTCAGACTGGAGGATGGTAGACAGTGATGTTCCCCAATGGTCAGTGCTTAGGACCACTGCTTGTGTTTTTGCTATATATAAGTTACATGGATTTTGGAATACAGAGTAGAATTTCAAAATTTTCCGATGATACCAATCTTGGAGGTGTGGTAAACAGTGAGGATGTTGCAAACCACCTGCAGCAGGATACAGATTGGCTAGCAGAATGGACAGAGAAGTGGCAGGTGGAATTTCATACAACGGAGTGTGAGGTGATGTATTTTGTCAGAAGGTATAGGAAGGTAATATAGACTTAATGACACAGTTCTGAAGATTTTGCAGGGACAGAGCGACCTGGGGCTGCATATGCATTGATATTTGAAATTGGCAGGACATATTAGGAGAGTGTTTAGCGAAGCATATCAGATCTTGGCCTTCATCATTAGAGACAATGAATTCAAAAGGATACTGGATGGACACCCGAAGGAGATGATCTTGCAGGGATACGGGGACTGACTGGGAGAGTGGGACTGACTGGATTGTTCCACAGGGTGCGGGCACCGAGGGGCCGAATGGCCATCTTCTGTGCCATAAATGTATCTATCAGTCTCTATGACTCGATGTTTGATATGTCTCCTGCTCCTGCGTGGAAATATTCAGATACATGGAAGTTCAATGAAACTGTGACTTTAACAGCCACTGACAACTCCGTCCTCACCCTGGTGCGAGAAAGAACAAAAGAACAAAGGACATAACAGCACAGGAACAGGCCCTTCGGCCCTCCAAGCCTGCGCCGATCCAGATCTTCTATCTAAACATTCGCCTATTTTCTAAGGTCTGTATCTCTTTTCTTCCTGCCCATTCATGTATCTGTCTAGATACATCTTAAAAGACGCTACCGTGCCCGCGTCTACCACCTCCGCTGGCAACGTGTTCCAGGCACCCGCCACCCTCTGCGTAAAGAACTTTCCCCGCATATGCCCCCTAAACTTTTCCCCTCTCGCTTTGAACTCGTGACCCCTAGTAATTCAATCCCCCACTCTGGGAAAAAGCTTCTTGATATCCACCCTGTCTATAGCTCTCAATCAGGTCCCCCCTCAACCTCCGTCTTTCTAATGAAAATAATCCTAATCTGCTCAACCTCTCTTCATAGCTAGCGCCCTCCATACCAGGCAACATCCTGGTGAACCTCCTCTGCACCCTCTCCAAAGCATCTACGTCCTTTTGGTAATGTGGAAACCAGAACTGCACGCAGTGAGGCTCCATTTCGTGTTGCAGGAGGTGACACAGCTCTGTGACCACCTCCTAATTGAATCAGAGTTACCTCACACACTGCTCCTGGGTTAGGTGTGCATAGGAAAAGTGCTCTTGGAAAACCCAGGGAGGGTAGGGCAGAGCCCCTTCCTCCTCTCACTTTACAGAGCTTCCCCTCTCTGCAGCCTCTTCTCCATTTGTTGGTCGTGTTACAGACCCAGGGACACTGTAACTGCAGTCAAGAACAAATACCAAAGAACAGTACAGCACAGGAACAGACCATTCTGCCCTCCAAGCCTGCGCCGATCTTGATGCCTGCCTAAACTAATACCTTCTGCACTTCCGGAGACCATATCCCGCTATTCCCTTCCTATTTATGCATTTGTCAAGATGTCTCTTAAACGTCGCTATCGTATCTGCTTCTAACACCTCCCCTGGCAGCAAGTTCCAGGCACTCACCACCCTCAGTGTAAAAACCTGCCTCGCAGATTCCCTCTAAACTTTGCCCCTCGCACCTTAAACCTATGTCGCCTAGTAACTGACTCTTCCACCCTAGGAAAAAGCTTCTGACTATCCACTCTGTCCATGCCGCTCATAACTTTGTAACCCTCTATCATGTCGCCCCTCCACCTCCGTCGTTCCAGTGAAAACAATCCGAGTTTGTCCAACCTCTCCTCATAACTAATGCCCTCCAGACCAGGCAACATCTTGGTAAACCTCCTCTGTACCCTCTCCAAAGCCTCCACGTCCTTCTGGTAGTGTGGCAGCCAGAATTGCACGCAAAATTCCAAGTGTGGCCTAACTAAGATTCCGTACAGCTGCAATATGACATGCCAATTTTTATACTCTGTGCCTCGTCCGATGAAGGCAAGCATGCTGTATGCCTTCTTGAATACCTTATCCACCTGCGTTGCCACTTTCAGTGACCTGTGGACCTGTACGCCCAGATCTCTCTGCCTGTCAATACTCCAAAGGGTTCTGCCATTTACTGTATACCTCCCACCTGCATTAGACCTTCCAAAATGCATTACCTCACATTTGTCCGGATTAAACTCCATCTGCCATTTCTCCGCCCAAGTCTCCAACCGATCTATATCCTGCTGTATCTTCTGACAATCCTCATTATTATCTGCAACTCCACCAACCTTTGCATCGTCCGCATACTTACTAATCAGACCAGCGACATTTTCCTCCCAATCATTTGCATATAGTACAAACAGCAAACGTCGCAGCACTGATCCCTGCGGAACACCACTAGTCACATCCCTCCATTCAGAAAAACACCCATCCACTGATACCCTCTGTCTTCTCTGACCGAGCCACTTCTGTATCCATCTTGCCAGCTCACCTCTGATCCCGTGTGACTTCACCTTTTGTACCAGTCTGCCATGCGGTACCTTGTCAAAGGCTTTACTAAAGTCCATATAGACAACATCCACTGCCCTTCCCTCATCAATCATCTTCGTCACTTCCTCAAAAAACTGAATCAAATTAGTAGGGCACGACCTCCCCTTCACAAAACCATGCTGTCTCTCGCTAATAAGTTCGTTTGTTTCCAAATGGGAGTAAATCCTGTCCCGAAGAATCCTCCCTAATAATTTCCCTACCACTGACGTAAGGCTCACAGGCCTATAATTTCCTGGAATATCCTTGCCACCCTTCTTAAACAAAGGAACAACATTGGCTTTTCTCCAGTCCTCTGGGACCTCACCTGTAGCCAATGAGGATGCAAAGATTTCTGTCAAGGCACCAGCAATTTCATCCCTTGCCTCCCTCAGTATTCTAGGCTAGATCCCGTCAGGCCCTGGAGACTTATCTATCTTATTGCTTTGCAAGACACCCAACACCTCCTCCTTTTTGATAATGAGATGACTGAGACTATCTGCACTCCCTTCCCTCGGCTCATCATCCACCAAGTCCTTCTCTTTGGTGAATACTGATGCAAAGTACTCATTTAGCACCTCGCCCATTTCCTCTGGCTCCACGCATAGATTCCCTTCTCTGTCTTTGAATGGGCCAACCCTTTCCCTGGTTACCTTCTTGCTTTTTATAAATGTATAAAAAGCCTTGGGATTTTCCTTAGTCCTGTTTGCCAATGACTTCTCATCGCCCCTTTTAGCCTTCCTGACTCCTTGTTTAAGTTTCTTCCTACTGTCTTTATATTCCTCAAGTCTGTTCCTAGCCATCCAGCCCTTACAAATGCTTCCTTTTTCTTTTTGACGAGGCTCACAATATCCTGTGTTATCCAAGCTTCCCGAAACTTGACGAACTTGTCTTTCTTCCTCACAGGAACATGCTGGTCCTGGATTCTAATCAGCTGACGTTTGAAAGACTCCCACATGTCAGATGTTGATTGACCCTCAAACAGCCGCCCCCATTCTAAGTTCTTCAGATCCTGCCTAATTTTGTTATAATTAGCCTTCCCCCAATTTAGCACCTTCACCCGAGGACTTATCTTGTCCTTATCCACAAGTACCTTAAAACTTATGGAATTATGGTCACTGTTCCAGGAATGATCCCCACTGAAACTTCGACCACCTGGCCGGGCTCATTCCCCAATAACAGGTCCAGAATGGCCCCATCCCTAGTTGGACTATATACATACTGTTTCAAGAAGCCCTCCTGGGTTCTGCTCACAAATTCCGCCCCATCCAAGCCCCTAGCACTAAGCGAGTCCCAGTCAATATTGGGGAAGTTAAAATCACCCACCACTGCAACCCTGTTACCTTCACATCTTTCCTAAATCTGTCTACATATCTGCTCCTCTACCTCCCACTGGCTGTTGGGAGGCCTGTAGTAAACCTCCAACATCGTGACTGCACCCTTCCTATTCCTGAGCTCCACCCATATTGACTCGCTGCATGACCCCTCTAATTTGTCCTCCCGCAGTACAGCTGTGTTTTTCTCCTTAACCAGTAATGCAGCTCCGTCACCCCTTTTCCATCCCCCTCTATCCCGCCTGAAGCTTCTAAAGCCTGGAACATTTAGCTGCCAATCCTGCCCTTCCCTCAACCAAGTCTCTGCAATAGCAACAACATCATATTTCCAAGTACTAATCCAAGCTCTAAGTTCATCTGCCTTACCTGTTATACTTCTCGCATTGAAACAAATGCACTTCAGAACTCCAGTCCCGCTGTGCTCAGAAACATCTCCTTGCTTGCTTTTCCTCTTAGTCCTACTGCCTTCTTTACTATGTCCTCATCATTTATTTCACTAGCTGTCCTACTGCTCTGGTTCCCACCCCCCTGCCACACTAGTTTAAACCCTCCCGAGTGACGCCAGCAAACCTTGCAGCAAGGATATTAGTGCCCCTCCAGTTTATATGCAACCCGTCCTTCTTGCACAGGTCCCATCTGTCCCTGAAGAGAGCCCAATGGTCCAGATATCTGAAACTCTCCCTTCTACACCAGCTGCTCAGCCACGTGTTTAGCTGCACTATCTTCCTACTTCTAGCCTCACTGGCACGTGGCACAGGGAGTAATCCAGAGATTACAACCCTCGAGGTACTGTTTTTTAACTTTCCACCTAACTCCCTAAACTCCCCCTGCAGGACCTCATCACTCTTCCTGCCTATGTCATTGGTACCGATGTGTACCATAACCTCTGGCTGTTCACCTTCCCCCCTTCAGAATGCCCCATGTCCGTTCAGAGACATCCTTGACCCTGGCACCAGGGAGGCAACATACCATCCTGGAGTCTCTTTCATGTCCACAGAAGCGCCTATCTGTGCCCCTGACTATAGAATCCCCTATAACTATTGCTCTTCTGTGCTTTGTCCCTCCCTGCAGAACAACAGTGCCAGCCGTGGTGCCTCTGCTCTGGCTGCTGCTGTTTCCTCCAGAGAGACCATACCTCGTCCAGAGTTGGGTCACCAAATCCTCTGTCCTCCCTGAATGTCTGCAGCAGCTCACAACACAACCTCCAACAAATCATCCACAGCACCTCCACTAACTTTGCAATAACAGAAGTAAGTCAAAAGCCCCTCACCTGTAAGTTGGATGCCTGGTCCTTTTAAATAATACGAGAGGGGGTTCCTCATGCTGCTGAATATATGTTCAGCTGAGAGTGACTAACACATGCGATCAGTGGACATGTACAGACCAAGTTTCAAAGACGTACATCAAAGATGCCGGTATGGTACATTGACATCACATTCAAAACCATCCTCAGAGCAACAACACATACATGGTACGATTGAGCTAGAGCCCTGCCCAGCATGGGGCACTGTGCAGGCCGCACTAGAAGTGCCTGGCTGTGCAGTTCACATCTCTCTATGGATCCCAGCTTCTGTACCGTCAGCACCAGTAGTGCTGTAGAGTCTAAAATAGTGGCTCGGGACAGATACAGTGGGAAAGGGATTCACTTCAGAAGGAGAAATGAGAAAAGATTGAAGTCAAAACATTTTCAGGAAGATGAGAATGGGCAGGAGAATGGGACTAATTGGAGGGGTGAGGCCATGGAGGGATTCAAACACAAGAATGACTATATTAAAATTAAGGTGCTGCCAGACCAGGAGCCAATGTTGATCAGTGAGCACAGGGGTGATGGGTGATCGGGATTTGGTGTCAGTTAGGATACAGGCAGCAGAGATCTGGATGGTCTGTGGTTTATGGAGGTTTATAACTGGGAGGGTGACCAGGATAGAATTGGAATAGTCAAGTGTGGATTTAACAAAGGTACAGGTGAGGGTTTATGCAACAGATTGGCTGAGACAGAGGTGGAGGTGGGGGATATTACAGAGGTGGTCATAGACAGGGTTGGTACTGGAGAGAATATGGAGATGGACTCAGCTCAGGTTTAAATAGAACACACCGATTGCAAACAGTCTGGTTCAGCCTCAGATATTGGACAGGGTGGTGTATTTGTTTCACAGATGGGGGATGGAGTTTGTGATGGAGACCAATGACACTGGCTTCAGTCTTCCCAATATTTACATAACAGAACAGTATTTCAGTGAAACGGGGTTTACAATGCCCTACCGGGAAATAGAGACAGCAACAGCAGTAAAGATGAGAGAGCAAATGTCAAGAAATCCAATAAAGTTGGCAATGGTTTATAGAGCTGATAGCTGGACATATTCACCAGGAATACAACGGCAGCAAAAAGTGCAGAATAAATTACAGGAGCAGTAATGCTGTTAAACTTGGTTTATAGAATTAATAGCTAGATAGAGAGACTTACCAGGGACACCAATAATAGCCAGGATGGGATAGTAAACGTATTGAATAATCTTCAGTGCGAGATGGATACGAGTGTTTAATGAGTGCCAAACATAATATGTAGAACGGTAGTAAAGATCCGAGGATAAACTCCTTTCCATTGTCGTAACATTCCAATCTATTGTTCTCAGATTCTGACCAAGTGCTGCAACATTCCAGTCATTTGTTTTCAGATTCTGATCTATCCTTTCTCTCTCTCTGGAGCCGCTGATCTATGTTGTGGTTGTGCCGGGGTTGATGTTCCAGCTGAAACTATGGGACAACACATGGGAGCCCCTTATTAATAGAAGATGGAAAACTTCCAGTCACAATTAGGGTCCATGGAGACTGACATTATTTGCAGTCACTGAACAAACAGATTCAGTTAACCCTTTTCAATACAGCACTTTTTGTACCACAATAAAGTAGATCATTTACCCAGTCTGGATGGGATGCATGAGGGTTGCTGAGGGATGGAATGGTGGAAGTAGCAGAGGCACTGGCCAGCATATTCCAATCCCTCTTGGACATGGGAGTGATAACGTAATTTCACTGGCTCACCACTCTCTGGGTGAAGAAATTTCTCCTCATTTCAGTCCTGAAAAGTTTACCCCGTATCCTTAGACTATGACCCCTGGTTCTGGACTCCCCCACCATCGGGAGCATCCTTCGTGCAACTACCCTGTCAAGTCCTGTTAGAATTTTATAGGTTTCTATGCGGTCCCTCTTCACTCTTGCGAACTCCAGCGAATATAATCCTAACTCTCCTCATACGTCAGTCCCGCCATCCCAGGAATCAGTCTGATAAACCTTCGTTGCACTTTCTCAAAAGCAGGAACATCCTTTCTCGGAGAAGGAGACCAAAACTGCACAAAATATTCCAAGTGCGGCCTCACCAAAGCCCTGTATAATTGCAACAAGACATCCCTGCTCCTGTACTCGAATCCTGTCTCTATGAAGGCCAACGTTACATTTTCCTTTTTCTACCGCCTGTTGCACCTACATGCTGACCTTCAGTGACTGGTGTACGAGAACACCCAGGTCTCGTTGCATGTTCCCCTCTCTCAGTTTATAGCCGTTCAGATAATAATCTGCCTTCCTGTTTTTGCTACCAAAGTGCATAACCTCACATTTATTCACATTATACTGCATCTGCCATGCAACAACCCACTCACTCAACTTGTCCAAATCACCCTGAAGCCACTCTGCATCCTCCTCACAACTCACCCTCCCACCCAATTTTGTGTCTTCTGAAAGTTTGGAGATTTTACATTTAGTTCCCTCATCTAAATCATTAATATAGAGTGTGAATAGCTGGGGAATTTGCGCCGATCCCTTTGCTACCCCACTAATCACTGCCTGCCTTTTGGAAAAAGATCCGTTTATCCCTTCTCTTTTTTTCCATCTGCCAACCAATTTTCTATCTATCGCAATACACTACCACTAATCCCATGCGCTTTAATTTTACTCACTAATCTCTTATGTGGGACTTTGTCGAAAGCCTTCTGAAAGTCCAAATAAACCACATTCTCTGACTCCCCCTCATCCACTCTATTAGTTACATCTTCGAAGAATTCTAATAGATTTATCAAGCATGATTTCCCTTTCGTAAATCCATGCTGACTCTGTCCAATTCTAACACTGTTCCCCAAGTGCTCTGCTATCAAATCTTTGATAATGGACTCTCGTATTTTCCCCACTACCGACATCAGGCTGACTTGTCTACAATTCCCTGCTTTATTTCGACCTCCCTTTTTAAATGGTGGGGTTACATTAGCAGCCCTCCAATCAGCTGGAACTGTTCCAAAGCCTATAGAATCTTGAAAGATGACCACCAATGCATCCACTATTTCTAGGGTCACTTCTTTAAGTAATCTGGGATGTAGATTATCGGGCCCTGAGGATTTATCGGCCTTCAATCCCATCAACTTCCCCAACACAATTTCTCTACTAATACTGATTTCCTTCGGTTCCTTCCTCTCACTAAACCCTGTGTTCCCCAACATTTCTGGTAAGATATTTGTGCCATCCTTTGTGAAGACAGAATCAGAGTATGCATTTAGTTGGTTACCCATTTCTTTGTTTCCCATAATAAATTCCCATGTTTCTAACTGTAAGGACCTACATTTGTCTTAACCAATCCTTTCCTCTTCACATACCTACAGAAACCTTTACAGTCAGGTTGTATGTTCCCCGCAAGCTTACTCGTGTACTTTATTTTCCCCTTATTACTCAATCCCTTGGTCCTCCTTTGCTGAATTCTAAACTGCTCCCAATCCTCAGGTCTGTTGTTTCTTTCTGGCGAATGTATATGCCTCTTCCGTGGATCTAATACTATCTCTAATTTTCCTTGTCAGCCATGGTTTGGCTACCTTTCCCATTTTACTTTTGCGCCAGACAGCAGTAAACAATTGTTGCAGTTCATCAATGCACTCTTTGAATATTGCCATTGCCTTTCCACCATCATCCCTTTAAGTAACGTTTCCCAATCCATCATAGCCAACTCGTGCCTCACACCTTCATACTTTCCTTTATTAAGATTCACGAGCCTAGTCTCAGAATCAACTATGTCACTCTCCATCTTCGAGTCAAAGAGTCGTACAACATGGAAACAGGCCCTTCGGCCCACTGCGTCCATGCCCACCATAATGCCGAGCTATACTGATTCCACGTGCCTGCATTAGATTTAGATTTAGATTTAGAGATACAGCACTGAAACAGGCCCTTCGGCCCACCGAGTCTGTGCCGACCATCAACCACCCATTTATACTAATCCTACACTAATCCCATGTTCCTACCACATCCCCACCTATCCCTACACTTTCTTACCACCTACCTATACTAGGGACAATTTATAATGGCCAATTTACCTATCAACCTCCAAGTCTTTGGCATGTGGGAGGAAACCTGAGCACCCGGAGGAAACCCACACAGACAAAGGGAGAAATTGCAAACTCCACACAGGCAGTACCCAGGATTGAACCCAGGTCGCTGGAGCTGTGAGGCTGCGGTGCTAACCACTGCGCAACTGTGCCGCCCACTATCTGTCTATGCTTTGCTCATTCAAATACCTGTCCAGATGACTCTTAAATGTGGATACTGTTCCTGCCTCCACCACCTCCTCTGGCAGCTCATTCCAGATACGCACTATTGTTTGTGTGAAGAATTTACCCTTTTAACCCCTTTTAAACCTCCTCCCTTTCATCTTAAATCTATGCCCTCTAGTTTTAGACACCCCTACCATGGGAAACAGACTCTGGCTACCTGCTCTGTCCATGCCTCTCATAATTTTATATACCTCCATCATGTCCCATCTCAGCCGTCTTTGCTCCAAGGAAAACAGACCCAGCCTACCCAATCTCTCTTTATTACTCAAGCCCTCCAAACCAGGCAACATCCTTATGAATCTTTTTTGCACCCTCTCGAACTTAATCACATCTTTCCTGTAGTGTTGCGACCAGAACTGCACACTGTACTCCAAGTGCGGAATAACCAATGTTATGTACAACTATAACATGACGTCCCAACTCTTGTACTCCATGCCGCAGTTGATGGAGACAAGCATGCCATACAGCTTCTTCACCACCCTGTCTACCTGTGTTGCCACATTCAGGAAACTAAGAAATTGCATACACAAGGTCTCTCTGCTCAACAACAGTCCCCAGGCCCTGTCATTCACTGTATATGTCCTGCCCTGGTTTAACTTCCCAAAATGCATCACTTCGCACTTGTCTGCATTAAATTCCATTTGCCAATTCCTTGCCCACTTTCCAAGTTTATCCATATCCTGTTGTAACCTTAGACAACCTTCTTCACTTTCTACTATACCATCAATTTTTGTTTCATCTGCAAACTTAACAATCATGCCCCCTACATTCATATCCAAGTCATTAATATATATGACAAACAAGAGAGGGCCCAGAACCGATCCCTGCGGCACACCACTGGTCACCGGCCTCCAATCTGAAAAACAACCCTCCACTTCCACCCTCTGCCTCCTATTACTAAACCAATTTTGTATCCAATTGGCTAGCACACCCTGGATGCCATGTGTTTGAACCTTCTAGACCAGCCGACCATGCGGGACCTTGTCAAAGGCCTTGCTAAAGTCCATGAAAACAACGTCCATCGCCCTGCCCTCGTCAATCCTCTTGGTCACCTCCTCAAAAAACTCAATCAAATGCCTGAGACATGATTCCCATGCACAAATCCATGCTGAATATCTCTAATCAGATGTTACCTTTCCAAATGCATATAAATCCTGTCTGTCTGAATCCCTTCCAATAACTTTCCCTTCACTGATGTAAGGCTCACCGGCCTGTAGTTCCCTGGCTTATCACTGCTGCCCTTATTAAATAAAGGCACAACATTAGCTATCCTCCAGTCTTCCGGTACCTCACCCGTGGCTAACGATAATGTAGAAATCTCTGCTCAGGCTCCAGGAATATCCTTCCTTTCTTCCCATAGCATCCGAGGATACACCTGGTCAGGCCCTAGGGATTTATAGAACATAGAACATAGAAAATTACAGCGCAGTACAGGCACTTCAGCCCTCGATGTTGCGCCGACCTGTGAAACCATCTGACCTACACTATTCCATTTTATCTACCTTAATGCGCTTCAAAACCTCCAACACATCCTCCTTTGTAATGTTGATATGCTCCAGGATATCGCTGTTCCCTCCCTTGAACTCACTAGCTTCCATGTCGTCTCCATGGTAAATAAAGGCGAGAAGTATTCATTTAAGACCTCGCCCATTTCCCGTGGCTCCACACATAGATTACCACGCTGATCCTTCAGGGGACCTAGTCTCTCCCTGGCGTCCCTTTTCCTCTCAATATACTTATAAAATATTTTAGGATTCTCCTTTAGCTTATCTGCCAGCGAAATCTCATGGCCCCTTTTCACCCTCCTAATTTCCTTCTTAAGTGGACTCCTATATCCCCTGTACTCCTCGAGGGACTCGTTTGATCCCCGCTGTCTATACCTGACAAATGCCTCCTTCTTTGTCCTGAGGAGACCCTCAACATCGCTTGTCAACCAAGGTTCCCTAAACTTGCCAGCCGTGCCTTTGCATCTAACAGGAATATGCCAGCCCATAACTCTTCCTTTCTCACTTTTAAAAGCCTCCCACTTGCCAGACGTCCCTTTACCTGGAAACCGTATCTGCCATTCAACTTTTGAGAGTTCCTGTCTGATGCCATCGAAATGAACCTTCCTCCAATTTGGGACTTCAACCTGAGGACCAGTCCTATCCTCTTCCATAACTATCTTGAAGCTAATAGAGTTATGTTCACTGGTCCCAAAGTGCTCCCCCACTGACACATCATCTACCTGCCCATCTTCATTTCCTTAGAGGAGGTTGAGTGTAGCCTTTTCTCTAGTAGAGCCATCAACATACTGCTTCAGAAAACTATCCTGGTCACACTTAACATATTCTTGCCCATCTGATCCCTTAGCACTAAGCCAGTCCCAGTCAATATTAGGGAAGTTAAAATCACTTGCTATTACAACCTTATAATTCCTACACCTATCTGTGATTTCCCTACATATATGCTCCTCCAATTGAGCTGCCAGTCTTGCCTATCCCTCAACCACGTTTCTGTAATAGCTGCAATATCACAATCCCATGTACTGACCCATGCTCTGAGTTCATGTGCCTTACCTGAAAGGCCTCTTACATTAAAGTACATGCAGTTTAGCCTACCAGATCTTCCACGCTCCCTGTCCTGCCCCTGCCCGGCCTGGCTACTGGACTTGCTTGCATTAAACTGTACATTTACCTCAACTATCTCATCGGAGAGACTACTAATTTGAGTCCTACCCTCCTGCAAGACTGGTTTAAACCCTCCCGAGTAGTACTAACAAATCTCCCCGCAAGGATATTGGTCCCCTTCCAGTTGAGATGCAACCCGACCCTCTTGTACAGGTCACCTCTGCACCAGAGGAGATCCCAATGATCCAAGTAGCTGAAGCCCTCCCGCCTACACCAGCTCTTCAGCCACACATTCATTTGCCTAATCCTCCTGTTCCTACCCTCACTGGCACGTGGCACAGGGAGTAATCCTGAGATTCTTCTTCTTCATTGGCCTCCTTGTCTCGAGAAACAATGGATAAGCGCCTGGAGGTGATCAGTGGTGTGTGGAGCAGCGCCTGGAGTGGCGATAAAGGCGTATTCTAGAGTGACAGGCTCTTCCACAGATGCTGCAGAAAAATTTGTTTGTCGGGGCTGTTACACAGTTGGCTCTCCCCTTGCGCTTCTGTCTTTTTTCCTGCCAACTGCTAAGTCTCTTCGACTCGCCACACTTTAGCCCTGCCTTGATTGCTACCCACCAGCTCTGGCGATCGCTGGCAATTGACTCCCACAACTTGTGATCTTTGTCAAAGGACTTCATGTCGCGTTTGCAGACGTCTTTAAAGTGGAGACATGGACGGCCGGTGGGTCTGATACCAGTGGCGAGCTCGCTGTACAATGTGTCTTTGGGGATCCTGCCAACTTCCATGCGGCTCACATGGCCAAGCCATCTCAAGCGCCGCTGACTCAGTAGTGTGTATAAGCTGGGGATGTTGGCCGCCTCGAGGACTTCTGTGTTGGAGATACGGTCCTGCCACCTGATGCCAAGTATTCTCCGGAGGCAGCGAAGATGGAATGAATTGAGAGTCGCTGTTGGCTGACATACATTGTCCAGGCCTCGCTGCCATGGAGCAAGGTACTGAGGACACAGGCCTGATACACCTGGAGTTTTGTGTTCCGTGTCAGTGCGCCAGTTTCCCACACTCTCTTGGCCAGTCTGGACATAGCAGTGGAAGCTTTCCCCATGCGTTGTTGATTTTCTTTTTAGAGATACAGCACTGAAACAGGCCCTTCGGCCTACCGAGTCTGTGCCAACCATCAACCACCCACTGATACTAATCCTACACTATACCATATTCCAACCACATCCCCACCTGTCCCTATATTTCCCTCCCACCTACCTCCATTAGGGGCAATTTTATAATGGCCAATTTACCTCTCAACCTGCAAGTCTTTGGCATGTGGGAGGAAACCGGAGCAGCCGGAGGAAACCCACGCAGACACAGGGAGAACTTGCAAACGCCACACATTTCTGCATCTAGAGACAGGTTACTGGTGATAGTTGAGCCTAGGTAGGTGAACTCTTGAACCACTTCCAGAGCGTGGGCGCCAATATTGATGGATGGAGCATTTCTGACGTCCTGTCCCATGATGCTCGTTTTCTTGAGGCTGATGATTAGGCCAAATCCTGACAGTAACCCTAGAGGTTCTACTTTTTAACCTTCTGCCTAACTCCCTATATTCACTGTGCAGGACCTTATCTCTCTTCCTGTGTATATCGTTAGCACCAATATGGACCACGCCCTCTGGCTGCTCACACTCCCCTTTCAGAATTTCCTGCAGCCACTCCGAGACATCCTTGACCCTCGCAGCAGGGAGACAACATATCATCCTGGTGTCTCTTTTGCGGCCACAGAAACGCCCACCTGCACCCCCTACGAAAAAATCCCCTATCATGATAGCTCTTCCAACCCTTTTCCTGCCCTGCTGTGCAGCAGAGCCCTCTGTGGTCCCATGGGCCTGGCTGTTGCCGCTTTCCCCTGGGAGGTCATCCCCCCAACAGTATACTCAGTGGTCGATCTGTTTGAGAGCGGGGTGGCCACAAGAGACTCCTGCACTACCTGCCTGTGCCTGCTACTCTGTCTGGTGGTCACCCATCGCTTTTCTGCCTGTGCAGCGATTACCTGCGGTGTGACCAACTAGCTAAACATGTTATCCACGACTTCCTCAGCATTATGGATGCTCCACAGTGATTTCACCCGCAACTCCGTCTCCTTAATGTGGGTAACCAGCAGCTGCAGATGGATCCACCTCCTGCACACATGGTCACCAGGGACACTGGAAGCAACCCTGATTTCCCACATAGCGCAGGAGGAAAATCACGGGGCTGAGCTCTCCTGTCATGACCTACCCTTTGACTAATTAGTTACACCCTTACTTTAAAAAATACTAATTACATGAGGGGCCTTGTTCTGCCCACTTCAATCTGAGGTTCTTAATAATTAAAAAAAGAAACACTTCAGCAGTACTCACCTTATCACAGGAGATTTTTTCCACAAAAATAAACTTTTCACTTTTTTAAAGATATCTACATGCACGAACAGCTGCTACTCACCCAACCAATCAGCTTGCAACTCTCCTCTGACGTCACTGTTGGCTTTCTTCATGAAGAATTCTATCATATTATGGTCGCTCAACCTCAAGGGATTTCACACAACTAGATTGTCAATTATTCCTCTCTCTTTACACAATACCCAGTCTGGGATGGCCTGTTCTCTGGTTGGTTCCTCAACATATCGGTCCAGAAAACTATCCCATATACATTCCAGTAATTTCTCCTCTACGTTATTGTGACAAATTTGATTTGACCAATCTATATGCAGATTTAAGTCACCCATAATTACAGATGTTGCTTTATCGTATGCATCTCTAATTTCCTGTTTAAGACCATTCCCACATCACAGTGGTACGGGCGGCACAGTGGTGCAGTGGTATGGGCGGCACAGTGGTGCAGTGGTTAGCACTGCAGCCTCACAGCTCCAGGGACCCGAGTTCGATTCTGGGCACTGCCTGTGTGGAGTTTGCAAGTTCTCCCTGTGTCTGCGTGGGTTTTCTCCGGGTGCTCCGGTTTCCTCCCACAAGCCAAAAGACTTGCAGGTTGGTAGGTAAATTGGCCATTATAAATTGTCACTAGTATAGGTTGGTGGGAGGGAAATATAGGGACAGATGGGGATGTTTGGTAGGAATATGGGATTAGTGTAGGACTAGTATAAATGGGTGGTTGATGGTCGGCACAGACTCGGTGGGCCGAAGGGCCTGTTTCAGTGCTGTATATCTAATCTAATCTAAACCACCACAGTTTGGGGGTCTATATATAACCCCCACTAACGTTTTTTGCCCCTTAGTGTTTCTCAGCTCTACCCATACAGACTCCACATCATCAGAGCGAATATCCTTCCTCACTATTGCGTTAATTTCCTTTTTAACCTGCAATGCAACTCCACCGCGGATGGAAATAAGCCGTTTTACTGATGGTGTGAATATTTGGTCGGAAGCTCATCGCCAGGCATCTCAAGGTTAACTATGTAACCACGTTTCTGAACAGTTTGACTTCGTCTCAAGCATTTACAAAGGAGAGGGATGGAGTGTGTCGCTAGGAAATGTTTGGAGTAGAGACAGAAAGCAATGGCTTCAATCTTCTCAATATTTAATTGGCATTGCAGATGTGTGAGGTAATACATTTTGAAAGGATGAATGAGGAGAGACAATACAAGTTAAATGGTACAACTATAAAGGTGGTGAAATAACAGAGACACCTGGGATGTTTGTACACAAATCTTTGAAGCTGGCACGAAAGGGTAGCGAAACAGTTAATAAATATATGGGATCCTAGGTTTTCTAAAAAGAGGCAAAAAGAACAAAAGCAAGGACATTATGTGAAACATATATCAAATACTAGTTCAGCTGCACCTGAAGTCTTGTGTCGAATACTGGGAACCACACTTTAGGAAGGACATGAAGCCTTCGGAGAGGGTACAGAGCTGTTTTACTAGAATTTGTCCAGGCATGAGTGATTACAGTTATGTATTTGGGGTTGTTCTGCTTCGAGCAGAGAACTCACAGAGGAGATTTGACTGAGGTGTTTAACATCAGGAAGGGTTTAGATAAATTAAATAAAGAGAAACTGTTTCCAATGTCCAAGGGACCGCTAACCAGAGACACAGATTTAAGGTGATTGGTAAAAGAAGCAGACATGAGGATTTTTGCTTCTGAGTGGTTTGGATTTGGAATGCAATGTCTGATAGACTGATGGATACAGATTCAATAATAGATCCCAAATGGGAATTGGATAAATATCTGAAGCAGAAGAAATGTTAGGATATAGTGAAAGATTCAGGGAGTGGGAGTAACTGGATTGCTCTTTGAAAGGGCCAGCACTGAACTGATAAGCAGAATAACATCATTCAGAGCTGTGTAATTCTATGATTCTATGATTGTTCCTGTCTGTACTTTCCCAATATTCCTATCCTGTCAACAGGTGTTTGAGAAAGTACCACATAACAGCCGTGTTACCGAATTAGAAACACATGGGATTAAAGGGTCAATGTCAGCCATGGCTCAGTTTGTATCTCTCTCCCCTTTCAATCACAATCTTCTCGGATCAAGTGTCACTGCAGGACTTGATGACAAGAATCACCACTGACACTGCAGTGCAGTACTGAGGGAGTGCTGCACTGTCGGAGGTGCCGCCTTATCAAAGAAAAGGTAGAGGCTGGCCCCGTCTGCCCTCTCAGGTGGATGTAAAGGTCCTATGGAATTATTTAGAAGGTCAGGGGAATTATTCCCAGTGTCCTGGTCAACATTTACCCCTCAAATTAACATCACAAAAACAGATCAGATCATGACCACACTGCCACTTGTGGGATCATGCTGTGCGGAAATTGGCTGTGTTTTTCCTACATTACAAGACTGACGAAACGGTAAAAAGTACTCGTTGGTTGTAAGTCGCTTTGGGACATGCAGTGGTCATGAAGGCGTTACATAAATGGAAGTCCTTTTTTATTTTCAATGTCAGCATGCAGGAAATTAGGTCTGTGACAGAAAGCAGAGAGCAGCGGAGAATAGTTGTTGTTTAGTCTGGAGGGAAGTACAAAGTGCGGTTCCCCAGCGTCACTGTTGGAATCACTGTTGCTGTATGTTAATGCAATGGGCTTCTGTACAGAGAGGACAATTTCAAAGTTTTCAGAGGGCAGGAAACTCAGAAATGTTAATAAACAGTGTGAAGGATAGTAAAAGACTTCAGCAGGACAGAGACTGACTGGTGAAATGGACAGGAACATGGCAGATGTAATTGAACACAGTGAAGTGTGAAGTGAGACATTTGGGTAGGCAATATGAGGAAAAACAATATAAACTCAATGGTACCATTATAAAGTGGGTGCAGGATTAGAGAGACCTGGGATGTACGCACACAGATCTTTGAATGTAACATGCAGTGTCCTTGGTGTTAGAGAGAGAGCCACAGATTAATAAAACTCAGGAGGAAATG
This sequence comes from Heterodontus francisci, assembly GCF_036365525.1. NCBI lineage: Eukaryota > Metazoa > Chordata > Chondrichthyes > Heterodontiformes > Heterodontidae > Heterodontus > Heterodontus francisci. The sequence continues at coordinate 8,274,764 of NW_027141369.1, read as the reverse complement.
CTGATGTTCATCCATCATTGGTTAGGTCCCAGCTGGAGAATTGTGTCCAATTCTGATCACCACACTTTGGTAAGGATGTCAAGGACTCAGTGAAGATACTGAGGTGATTTACTAGAATGGTACCAGGGATCTGGGAATTCAGTTTCGTGGAGAGATTGGAAAAGCTGGGATTGTTCTCTTTAGAGCAGTGAAGGGTAAGGGGAGATTTAATATAGAAGAAAGAACAATGAACAAAGAAAATTACAGCACAGGAACAGGCCCTTCGGCCCTCCAAGCCTACGCCGCTCCAAATCCTCTATCTAAACCTGTCGCATATTTTCTAAGGGTCTGTATCTCTTTACTTCCTGCCCATTCATGTATCTGTCTAGATACATCTTAAAAGACGCTATCGTGCCCGCGTCTACCACCTCCGCTGGCAACGCGTTCCAGGCACCCATCACCTTCTGTGTAAATAACTTTCCATGCATATCCCCCCTAAACTTTTCCCCTTTCACTTTGAACATCGTGTCCCTAAGTAATTGAATCCCCCACTCTGGGAAAAAGCTTCTTGCTATCCAACCTATCTATACCTCTCATGATTTTGTACACCTCAATCAGGTCCCCCCTCAACCTCCGTCTTTCTAATGAAAATAATCCTAACCTACTCAACTTCTCTTCATAGCTAGCGCTCTCCATACCAGGCAACATCCTGGTGAACCTCCTCTGCACCCTCTCCAAAGCATGCACATCCTTTTGGTAATGTGGCGAACAGAACTGCACGCAGTATTCTAAATGTAGCCGAACCAAAGTCCTATGCAACTGTAACATGACCTGCCAACTCTTGTACTCAATACCCCGTCAGATGAAGGAAAGCATGCCGTATGCCTTCTTGACCTTGCCTTTTTGGATAGGTATATGGATAAAGGAGAATGATGGGGTATAGATTAAATTGTCCTTGACAGAGGACAAAGGATCGGCACAACATTGTGGGCCGAAGGGCCTGTTCTGTGCTGTATGTTCTATGTTCTATGTTCTATGTTCTATGTTGACCACTCTCTTGACCTGCGTTGCCACCTTCAGGGAACAATGGACCTGAACACCCAAATCTCTCTGTACATCAATTTTCCCCAGGACATTTCCATTTACTGTATAGTTCACTCTTGAATTGGATCTTCCAAAATCCATCACCTCGCATTTGCCCTGATTCAACTCCATCTGCCATTTCTCTGCCCAACTCTCCAATCTATCGATATTCTGCTGTATTCTCTGACAGTCCCCTTCACTATCTGCTACTCCACCAATCTTAGTGTCGTCTGCAAACGTGCTAATCAGACCACCTATACTTTCCTCCAAATCATTTATGTATATCTCAAACAATAGTGGTCCCAGCATGGATCCCTGTGGAACACCACTGGTCACACGTCTCCATTTTGAGAAATTCCCTTCCACTGCTACTCTCTGTCTCCTGTTGCCCAGCCAGTTCTTTATCCATCTAGCTAGTTCACCTTGGACCCCATGCGCCTTCACTTTCTCCATCAGCCTACCATGGGGAACCTTATCAAACGCCTTACTGAAGTCCATGTATACGACATCTACAGCCCTTCCCTCATCAATCAACTTTGTCACTTCCTCAAAGAATTCTATTAAGTTGGTAAGACATGACCTTCCCTGCACAAAACCATGTTGCCTATCACTGATAACCCCTTTTTCTTCCAAATGGGAATAGATCTGGGAATCAGTATCTTCTCCAGCAGCTTCCCTACCACTGACGTCAGGCTCACCAGTCTATAATTACCTGGATTATCCCTGCTACCCTTCTTAAACAAGGGGACAACATTAGCAATTCTCCAGTCCTCCGGGACCTCACCCGTGTTTAAGGATGTTGCAAAGACATCTGTTAAGGCCCCAACTATTTCCTCTCTCGCTTCCCTCAGTAACCTGGGATAGATCCCATCCGGACCTGGGGACTTGTCCACCTTAATGCCTTTTAGAATACCCAACACTTCCTCCCTCCTTATGCCGACTTGACCTAGAGTAATCAAACATCTGTCCCTAACCTCAACATCCGTCATGTCCCTCTCCTCGGTGAATACCGATGCAAAGTACGCATTTAGAATTTCAACCATTTTCTCTGACTCCACGCATAACTTTCCTCCTTTGTCCTTGAGTGGGCCAATCCTTTCTCTAGTTACCCTCTTGCTCCTTATATATGAATTCAAAATCATGAAGGGTTTTGATAGGCTAATTAATGTAAAACTGTTTCCAGTGTCAGAAAGTTCAGTATTAAGAAGACACAGATTGAAGGTAATTGACAAAGAACCAAAGGTGAAATGAGGAGAATTTTCTTACACAGCGAGTTGTTGGGATCTGGAATTCACTGCCTGAAAACATGGTGGAAGCAGATTCAATAATATCTTTCAAAAGAGAATTCAGCAAATACATGAATTGGAATTTAAAAAGCTGGGGTGTGGGTCAAAAGGAGGAGAGAGGAACTAATTTGATATCTCTTTCAAAGAGACTGCACTGACACAATGGGCCGAATATCCTCCTGTGCGTATGGTTTGTGATTCATGATCTGCCCGTGCCCGTTCTTGTTGAGGCAGGTGACACACAAAGCTCCTCCTTTCTCCTCATTTCCATGAATTCTACTTGCTGCCCAGGGTGACCCACGCTGATGTCTGTCTGCACATTAACTGGGAGCGAAGTGTGCGTGAGGCTGGTTCGTGTTTCAGCCAGCTTTCAGCTTTTAAAGGCAGTCTGTCCCTCTTAAAGGGAAGCGGCACTGAATCACAGGAGGCTGCGTGTGCTGCTGTTGCTGACTGTGAATTCTGCAATTGGAAACTAGGTAAATGGAATACTAGGACAGAGAAAGGGATCTGCAGTTCACGGATGTGGTACTGGAGGCCTTAGTCATGGAGGGCGACAGGAGGTGGGAGGCCATGTTTTCATGGCATGGGGCCGAGGCCCTCAAGGAACACTCTCTGAAGGGAATGGGAGCAGATGGCCAGGGAGGTCAATGCAAGAAATCCGGCCCCGAGGACCTGGCAGCAGAGTCGTAAGAAGTTTAATGAGCTCACACGGGTGATCAATGTCGGTGAATTCATCTCCACATGGCATCTGCTACCCCCAACACAACTTACCTCGCACATTGCTCAATGTGCCACACCCCCATCACTCACCCATCAGCAATCCCTAACACTCAGGACTTACACCTAACATTCACTTACCCCACCTCACCCTCACACACCTTCCACTGATGCCAGCCTCACACCCAACTCTCAATGCCTCCACATACCTCCAGCTATTCAGCTATGGTAGGCAAATCACTCAAACACAGTGAAACACAATCACTGCAATTCTGCTCTCTCTCTTACAGGAGAAGGCGGCCCATAGTCACAGGGAACAGCAGTGTTCCGGCGAGGGCCAGGCATACCTTCATCCCCTGAGCCTGAGGGAGGAGATGGTTCTTCACATCATGGGACCGGCTGTGACAGAGCCCGTAGCATCCGGCATCACCGACAGTATTCAGGATGATGCTATGTTCCTGCCTTATGTCCCTTGTTAACTCCCACCTCCCCTTCATCCTGCTGTCTGGGCTGATGTACAAGCTGCAGATGGTGGGACCATTGACCTCCTGCTTTCCATCCCACCCCCAATCCCACACCCCAACTTTCCCCTTTTAATTTTATACTTTCCAATGATAACCCAAAGCTACCAGCTTCCCAGTCACAGCATCTTCAGAAGACAGAGAGAGAGCAGCAGCACAGCACTGATGGCGAAGCACCATCACTTGGTCTAATACTCACAGCCAACAGTTCAAATACTTACACTGTGTGTGCTTTAGAGGCTGGTATAGAGTCGGAATCTACACTTGGTGAGTCACCGAGCACGACTGAGCTGCAGCCAGGCCAGGGGGAAAGGATAGTTCATGTGTCAGCTCACCAGAGGGCGAGGTCACAAACGAGTTATAATACACAGGACTCCGATATGGACATTGCTGGAACTGCATACAGGAGAATGCTGATCGACATGTACAGTGAGAGACTTTGTCCATTTACAGGCCTGTCAGACAGTCTGTTATCACTGTCAAGGAACATGGAGGAGTCCGGCTCCAAGATGGCACAGGACATTGCACAGAGATTGAAGCCCATTCTTTCCCCTGTGGAAGTGGTCACTAACTCCATGACAGCACTAGCGGATCCAGCCGTGATACAGTATCTGGTGACCATTGTCTCAGCTTCCACTGCAGCACAGACGGCAGACACCCAACGTCTCAGTGCTGCAATGGAAGCTCAGACTGAGGTCATGAGATCCATGCTTGCTGCCGTGCAGGATCAAGCTTCTGTAGTGGGTAGGGCAGAGCCCCCTCCTCTTGCTTCTTGACATAGTTTCCCCTCTCTGCAGCCTCTGCTCCATTTGTTGGTCATGTTACAGACCCAGAGACACTGTAACGACAGTCCCCAAACCTCGTCCAGAATTGGGTCACAAAGTCCTCTGTCCTGCCTGAATGTCTGCAGCAGCTCACGACACAACGTCCAGAAAAACATCCAAAGCACCTCCACTAACTTTACAATGGCATTAGCAAGTCAAAAGCCCCTCACCTGTAAGTTCGATGCCTAGTCCTTTGAAATAACAAGTGACTAACACAGGTTGTCAGTGGACATCCACAGACCAAGTTTCAAGGACAGACATCAACACTGTTGGGCTGGTGCACTGACGTCACCTTGAACCCTCCTTACACGAACAGCACATACATAGAACTCCCGGGCAAGTCCCCTGCCCAGCATGGGGCACTGTGTTGGCCACACTAGAAGTGGCCGGCTGTGCAGATAGCATCATTTTATGGATCAAGGTTTCTGTAACATTGGCACCAACATGAAATTCACAGCCGGGGGAGATAGAGAGAAAAAGCAACTCACTTTCAATGGGGAATTGGGAAAAGAGTTGATGGCATAAGATTTTCAAGAATATGGGATATGGACAGGGAAATGGGACTAATTGGAGGGGTGAGGCCATGGAGGGATTCAAGCACAATAATGAGAATATTTAAATTAAGGTGCTGCAGACCGGGAGCCAATGTAGATCAGTGAGCACAGGGGTGATGTGTGATCAGGATTTGGGGTGATGGGTGATCGGGATTTGGTGTATATTAGTTGACAGGCGGCAGAGTTCTGGATGGTCTGTGGTTTATGGAGGTTTATAACTGGGAGGGTGACCAGGAAAGAATTGGAATAGTCAAGTGTGGATTTCACAAAGGCACCGATGAGGGCTGATGCAGGAGATGTTTTGAGACAGAGGTGGACATGGGTGATATTACAGAAGTGGTATTAGGCAGGTTAAGTGATGGAGAGATCATAGCGATGAACTCAGCTCAGGTACAAATAGAACATAGAGGTTGTAAACTGTCTGTTTCAGCCTCAGACATTGGCTAGTGAGGTCGATATAGACAGTGGATAGGGAGCAGACTTTGTGAGAGAGACTGAAGACAGAGGCTTCAGTATTCCCAGGATTTACATGACAAGAACAAATATCAGTGACATATGGTTTATAGATATAATAGTTGGATCCAGAGACTTACCAGGGACACCAATAATAGCGAGGATGGGATAGTAAATCGTTTGAATCATCTTTAGTGCATAATAGATTCGCATTTCTAATGTTCTCCAATAATAATCTGCAGTAACTTCGCCAAACCAATAGGATAAACTCTTGCTGCCCATTTTTGTAAAATTCCAATCTATTGTTCTCAGATACTGATCAATCCTTTCCTACTCTCTGGAGCTGCTGTTAGTGTGGGGGTGATGCTCGCGGCTTGGAACAACACATTGAAAGAAATCCCTTATTAATGGAAGTGGGAAACTCTCCAATGACACAATTAGGGTGCATGGAGAAAGACATTAATTACACACACTGAACAAACAGATTCAGTTAACCCCTGTCAAACCAACATTTAGTGTCCCAAAATAAAGTAGAACATTTACCCAGACTGGATGTTATGTATGAGGTTTGTTGAGGGAAGGAGTGGCAGAGTCTCTGGCCAGAAGCTTTCACTCCTCCTTGGCTATGGGAGTAGTGACAGGGGCGTGGAGTACTGTAAATTATGCACCCTGTTTAAAAAAAAAGAGATTGGATAAACCCTGTAACTTCTGACCAATCAGTCTAATGTCGGCGATTTGAACTTTCTAGAGGCCATAACCCAGCTCAAAAATATATCTTTCTTGGAAAAACATCTGATAATAAATGACAAACAGGATGGATAGCTTGATAATCAATCATGTCTGATTATCTTGATCAAGTTAGTTGATGACATAACTGTGAGTGTTGATGAGGTCAGCGTGTTTCGTGTTATGTATATGAACTTTCAAAAGGCCTGTGATCAAATGACATTTCATAGACTTGTTATGAAAAACTGGAAGACTTGGATTAATGTGAGAGTGATAGTGTGGATATGACATTGACACAGGGACAGAAAGCAGAGAGAAGTGGTGAACAGACATTGTTTATTCTGGGGGAGGAGAAGTATACTGTGATGTTTCTCAGGGGTCAGTATTAGAACCAGTGCTGTTCCTGACATATAGATAGATGCATGATATAGACTTAAATGTAAAAATAAACAATTTCAACTCCTGCAGATGACATGAAACTCATATGTAAGGGTGGCAAAGGCGCAGACCACAGAATTATCCAACATCACAGACTGTATTTTTTTATTTATCATGGACTCTCATCCAACACCAATGTATTTCTCACTCTAATTTATTTGTGTGTGATTCTCGTGTGAGTGTGTGCGTGAATGAGTAGCGTACATGTTTATTATTTTATTCAGATCCATTTTAGATTGTTAAGTATAATAAACTCACCTCTTGTTTAATCCCAAGAAAACCTGCCCGACTGGTTCTTACACGAGCACAATAAAGGTATAAGGTAAAATACTCACTGAGGTGGTCAGCACGTCCAATGCGAAAAAGGAATAAACCCTATTGCGGTCAAATGAGAGATAGGACAAGAGGGGATCTGGGAACCCTCCTCACATGGCTGTAACAGAAATTGATTGTAACCCAATGACAAACGAGAAATTAGAAGTACGAAAAACAATTGATTCCCAGAAAAAAAAATGAAGATTTCAATGTAGGTTTTATTGTGGCTTTCGCTGCTACAGCACTAAAAAGTTCACATTGGGAGACAGTACCATCCTAAGCCACAGCTTATGAAAATATGAACAGATGAATTAGGGTCAGGAGTAGGCCACTCGGCCCCTCAAGCCTGCTCTGTCATTCAATAAGGTCATGACTAATCTGATTGTAAACTCGACTTCACATTTCCACCTGCCCCCGATAACCTTTCATTATGCTTATCATTAATCTATCTACCTCTGCCTTACAAATATTCAAAGACTCTGCTTCCAGCGCCTTTTGAGGAAGAGATTTCTAAAAACACATGACCCTCACAGGAAAAAAATCTCCTCATCTGTGTGTTAAATGGGTGACCCCCTTATTTTTAAATAGTGACCCCTAATTCTAGATTCCCCCACAATGTGAAACATCCTTTCCACATCCACCCCATCAAGACGACTCGGAGTCCTATATGTTTCAATCAAGTCGCCTCTTACTCTTCTAAAGTCCAGCGGATACAAGCCCAGCCTGTCCAATATTCCCACATAAGACGGCCCGCCCATTCCAGGTATCAGTCTCAATAGCCTTCTCTGTACTGCCCCCAAAACATTTACATTCTTCCATTAACAAGGAGACCAATACTGTACACAGTACTCCAGATGTGGTCTCGCCAATGCCCTGGAAAACTGAAGCATGACCTCCATACTTTGCTATTCAATTTCTCTTGCAGTAAACAATAACATTCTATTAGTTTTCCAATTACGTGCTGTACCTGCTTACTAGCCTTTTGTGATTCATGCACTTGGACACCCAGATCCCTCTGCATCTCAGAGCACTGCAATCTCTCACCATTTAGATAACAGGCTTCTTTTTTATTCTTCCTGCCAAAGTGCACAATTTCACACTTTCCTGCAGTGTACTCCATTTTCCAGGTCTTTTCCCACTCACGTAACCTATCTATATTCCTTTGCAGTCCCCTATGTCATGTTCACAACTTAGTTTCCTACATATCTTTGTGTCATCGGAAAATTTGGCAACCATATCTTCGGTCCCTTCATCCAATTCATTTATATAAATTGTAAAAAGTTGAAGCCCCAGCACAGATCCCTGTGGTACACCACTCGTTTCATCTTGCCAACCAGAAAATTACCCATTTATGCTGACTCTCTGTTTCCTGTTAGCTGGTCAATCTTCTTTCCATACCAATATGTTACCCCCGACACCATGAGCTTTTATTTTCTGCGATAAACTTTGATGTGGCATCTTATCAAATGGCTTTTGGAAATCTAAGTCCAGTACATCCACCGGTTCCCCTTCATCCACAGCACATATAACTCCATCAAAGAACTCCAACAAACTGATTAAACATGATTTAACTTTCATAAATCCATGTTGATTCTGCTTGATTACCTCGATTTGTTCTGAGTGCCGGCTATACCATGCCTAATAATATCTTCTAAATCTTTCCCCAAGACAAATGTGAAGCTAACTGGCCTGTAGTTTCCTGCTTTCTGTCTCCCTCTCTTTTTGAATAAAGGAGTTATATTGCCAATAAAGGAGTTACATACAGAGTGAAGTAACTTGGTATAGGTTAAACGCCCTGTCTGCTGAAAAGTTGAGTAATGTAGCCGGAAGGTTAGGGATTACACTCCGTCCAAAAGCTAGGGAATACGTAATCGTAAGACTTGTGGCCAACCATTTTTCACTTGAATCTGAAGGCTCAAACAGGGTTAGAATCACTAACAGATAGAATAATGTTAGCTTAGGTAAAACTAGAACAGAAAGGACTAGAATTGGAATTCCAGAGAGAGCGAGAAAGAGCAGAGTGAGTGTCAAGAAAGGGAAAAAGTAAGAGTGTTCCAGAAGGAGAAGGAGGAAAGGGAGTTATGGCGGCTCAAACAACTAGATGAATACCCAGTACACCTAGTGAAGGCACAGCTGCTGACGGAGCTATCCCGAGCTCAGGACCATGTGCTGAGCTCTTAAAGTTCTCCCAGTTCATTCTAAAGTTCAATGAGGAGGATGTGGCAGCACTTTTCTTTCCTTTTGAAACATTTTCAAAGCAACTGCAATGACCGTCAGAGAACTGGACACTGGTTTTACAAAATAAAATAATAGGAAAAGATGAAAGTTCATCAGATTATGAGAGGACTGAAAATGCTATCCTGGCCCATATGAGATAGTACTGGAACTGGACCAGCAGAAATTCAGAATCTTTGGAAAGCAGCCTGACCAAACCTACCTGGCGTTTGAAAGAGTTAAGCAATTTCGGAACATTGGAACATAGGAGCAGCAGTAGGACATCGAGCCTGTTCCACCATTCAATATGATAATAGCTGATCATCCACTTCAATACCTTTTTCAGACACAATCCCCATTTCCCTTTATGTCACTGGTATTTAGGCCGAGGCATTGAGTACACCAATTGGGACATCATGTTACATTTGTACATAACATTGGTTAGGCCGCATTTGGAGTATTGTGGGCAGTTCTGGTCGTCGCATGACACAAAAAATGTGATTAAGCGAGAGAGGGTGCAGAAAAGATTCACAAGGATGTTGCCTGGTTTGAAGGGCTTGAGTTATAAAGAGAGACTGGATAGGCTGGGTCTGATTTCCCTGCAGCGAAGGAGGCTGAGAGGAGACATGATAGAGGTACATAAAATTAAGAGCGGCATAGATAGGGTAGATAGCCAGAGTCTGTTTCCCATGCTAGGGGTGACTAAAACTAGAGTGCATAGATTTAAGGTGAGACGGAGGAGGTCTAAAGGGATCAAAGGGGTAAATGTTTCACACAAAGAATAGTGGGTATTTGGAATGATCTGCCTGAGGAGGTGGTGGAGGCAGGAACAGTAGTGACATTTAAGAGGCATCTGGACAGGTACTTGAATGAACAAGGCACAGAGGGATATGGAATTAATGCAAACAGTTGGGATTAGTATAGATCGGCATTATAGTCAGCCCGGACGCAGAGGGCCGAATGGCCTGTTTCTATGCTGTACGACTCTATGACTCCATTTAGAAATCTGTTAATCTCTGCTTTAAACATACTCAAATGCTGAGCTTCCACAGCCCTCTGGGGTAGAGAATTCCAAAGATTCACAACCCTCTGAGAAAAGGCATGTCTCCTCATCTCTGTCCTAAGTGGATTTCCACTTATTTTGAAATTATTTCCCCTGGTTCTAGATTCCCCAACCAGGGGAAACATGTTAGCTGCATCTACCCTGTCTATCACTTTCAGTATTTTGTAGGTTTCAATGAGATCACCTCTCATTCTTCGAAACTCTAGAGAATACAGGCCCAGTTTCCCCAATCTCTCTTCATGGGATGGTCCCGCCATCTCGGGAACAAGTCTGATGAACCGTCATTGCACTCCCTCTATGATCATAACATCCTTCCTAAGGTAAGGGGACCAAAACTGCACACATTACTCCAGGGGCGTCTAACCAATGTTCCATACAATTGCAGCAAAACGTCACTACTACTGCACTCAAATCCACTTCAATAAAGGCTAACATACCATTAGTCTTCCTAACTGCTTTCTGCACCTGCATGTTTGTTTTCAGTGACTTATTGACGAGGACATCCAGGTCCCTTCGTACAACTACACTTTCTAATCTCTTACCGTTTAAGAAATACTCTGCACATCTGTTCCTGCTACCGAAGTGGATAACCTCACATCTTTCCACATTATATTTCAACTGCCATGTTCTTGCCCACTCACGAAGTCTGTCCAAAGCCCCTTGAAGCCGTCGTGCATCTTCCTCGCAACATTCATTCCCATCTAGTTTACTGGCATCTGAAAACCCGGAAATATTACATTGGTCCCCACATCCAAGTCATTGATACATATTGTGAAGAGCCGGGTCCCGAGCACTGATCCCTGTAGTACCCCACGAGTCACAGCCTGCCAAGGCAAGAATGACTCATTTATTCCTACTCTCTGCTTTCTGCTTGTTCTTCTTCTTTGGGCCTCCTTTTCTCGAGAGACAATGGGTAAGCGCCTGGAGGTGGTCAGTGGTTTGTGAAGCAGCGCCTGGAGTGTCTATAAAGGCCAATTCTAGAGTGACAGGCTCTTCCACAGGTGCTGCAGAGAAATTTGTTTGTCGGGGCTGTTGCACAGTTGACTCTCCCCTTGCGCCTCTCTCTTTTTTCCTGCCAACTACTAAGTCTCTTCGACTCGCCACATTTTAGCCCCGTCTTTATGGCTGCTCGCCAGCTCTGGCAAACGCTGGCAACTGACTCCCACGACTTGTGATCAATGTCACAGGATTTCATGTCGCGTTTGCAGACGTCTTTAAAGCGGAGACGTGGACGGCCGATGGGTCTGATACCAGTGGCGAACTCGCTGTACAATGTGTCTTTGGGGATCCTGGCATCTTCCATGCGGCTCACATGGCCAAACCATCTCAAGCGCCGCTGACTCAGTAGTGTGTACAAGCTGGGGATGTTGGCCACCTCGAGGACTTCTGTGTTGGAGATATGGTCCTGCCACCTGATGCCAAGTATTCTCCGGAGGCAGCGAAGATGGAATGAATTGAGACGTCGCTTTTGGCTGACATACGTTGTCCAGGCCTCGCTGCCATAGAGCAAGGTACTGAGGACACAGGCCTGATACACTCGGACCTTTGTGTTCCGTTTCAGTGCGCCATTTTCCCACACTCTCTTGGCCAGTCTGGACATAGCAGTGGAAGCCTTTCCCATGCGCTTGTTGATTTCTGCATTGAGAGACAGGTTACTGGTGATAGTTGAACCGAGGTAGGTGAACTCTTGAACCACTTCCAGAGCGTGGTCGCCAATTCTACCTGTTCACTAATCCTTAATTCATGCCAGTACATTATCTCCTATCCCTTGTGCTTCAATTTTACTAAACAACCTCCTGTCGGGGACTTTATCAAAAGCCTTCTGAAAATCCAATTATACCACGTCTACCGACTCCCCTTTATCAAATCTGTGTGCAACATCATCAAATAACTCCAACAGGTTCGTCAAACATTGTTTCCCATTTATATATCCTTGTTGACTCCGCCCAATCAGATCCATTTATCACATTCTTTAGAATAGAGTATAGTTTGTTCCCAGCGACTGATGTAAGGCTAACATGTCTGTAGTGCCCTGTTTTCTCTCTCCCTACATTCTTAAATACTGGGGAGACATTTTCTATCTTCTAATCTACAGGAACAGTTCCAGAATCTACAGAATATTGAAAGATATTCACCAATGTATCCACTATTTCCAAAGCTACCTCTTTCAACACTCTGGGATGTAGAATATCAGGACCTGGGGACTTGTCAACCTTCAGCTTTATTAATTTCTCCAAGACAACCTTCTTACTCATACTAATTTCCTTCACTTCCTCAATCTCCCTAGTCCCTTAGATCTCTAACTCTGGGAGATTTCTTGTATCTTCCTCAGTGAAGGCAGACACAAAGTAATCATTTAGCTTCTCTGCCATTTTCTATTCCCCATTATAAATTCTCCTGACACTGCCTGTAATGGACCCACATTTGTCTTAGCTAAACTTTTCCTTTTTCTGTACCTATAGAGGATTTTACAGTCCATTTTGTGTTTGTTTTTGGCCAGTGATATGAGCGCTCAAGATAGAGCCCACCTATGAAACCCTCAGAGCGGTGATCCTCCTCCAGGAGTTCACAAACTCGCCCCCTCGCATTAAAACCCACATAGAGGGCCAGAAGGTTCACAGATATTCTGGCTGATGAATTTTCCCTTGTACGCAAATCCTTAACCCCAGAGGGAACTCTGTTCCTAGTCACCCCAAAGATCCGAGAATAAAAGGTGGAAGGGTGATCGGAGTCCGAGCAGCCATGGGCAAGAACGAAAAGCGGGACAGACAAGGGTCCATCCTCAGGCCAAATAGGACGGTACTGAGAGCAGTAGTAATGGCTGAAGATCTGTATGTTTTCACTGGAATAAGGCAGATCACCATCGAGATGACGAATGGACGTGACGGGGTAAACCTGTAGGATTAATCAGGGTCCACCAGAGCAGTGCAGGAAAATGGGCCCTGATGGAAAGCACAGCAGATCAGGCTGTGCGTTTAACTGTCGCAGTCAGACCCAGTAAACCTACCACCGAGCGTGTGGAAAACTTAACAAAATCCCAGAGTTACCAGGATTTTGTATTCCAAGGAAAAGTGACCCCATACCCCTCGAGTGAGGCAAGCAAGCCCATCGTCATAGTGAGGGATACAGGGGCCACCCAATCCCTTCACCTGGGAAAAGGCATCACCTTTCCTCCAGAGAGTACAGTGAATGCTGGAGTGTGAGTGAATGCTATCGGAAGACAGTATATGTCCATATCTTTATATCTGCTGCACTTGGAGTGTGACCCAGTTTCAGGACCGGTAACCATGGGAATTGTACCGAGATTACCGGTGTATGGGTCGACCTGATCCTGGGTAATGATCTGACAAGGAAAAGGGTGGCAGCTTCCCCAGTAGTTCTTGAGACACCAAAAGAGGTCAGAGAGACAGAAGTTACAGAAGAAGGTCCCAGGCATTCTCCCTGATTGTGTGGTGACTCGGTCCATGGCCAAACAATCTCCTGAACTTACACAGCAGACGGATGACCCTACTGTCTGGCTGTCTGAAACCTTCTTTGGGAAGTTAGATGACCCAAAGTATGTGTTAAGCAGATCATCCTTAGTTGAGTCTCTGTGTTAAAAAAATAGCACAGACTGTCCAAACCAAAACTGAAGCAGAGGGAGTTGCAGAGTGCTACTATTTAAAGAGTGAGGAGCTGATGTGACAGTGGAGACCTGCTCACAGACCTGCGGATGAAGACTGGACAGTGGTTCACCGCATATTGGTGCCGCTGGGGACACTTACAGAAATATTAAGAATGACCCACGAACATCCACTGACTGGACATGTCAGAGTACGAAAAATCGAAGACCGCATAAGAGAGCATTTTGACTGGCCACAACTCGCAATTCACCAAAGAGAAGGACTTGGTGGATGATAAGCCAATGGAAGGGAGTGTAGATAGTCTCGGTCATTTCGTTTTCAAAAAGGAGGCGTTGGGCGTCTTGCAAAGCATTAAGATAGATAAGTCCCCAGGACCTGATGGGATCTACCCCAGAATACTGAGGGAGGCAAGGGAAGAAATTGCTGGGGCCTTGACTGAAATCTTTGCATCCTCATTGGCTACAGGTGAGGTCCCAGAGGACTGGAGAATAGCCAATGTTGTTCCTTTGTTTAATAAGGGAACCAAGGATAATTCAGGAAATTATAGGCCGGTGAGCCTTACGTCAGTGGTAGGGAAATTATTAGAGAGCATTCTTCGGGACAGGATTTACTCCCATTTAGAAACAAACGAACTTATTAGCGAGAGGCAGCATGGTTTTGTGAAGGGGAGGTCGTGTCTCACTAACTTGATTGAGTTTTTTGAGGAAGTAACGAAGATAATTGATGAAGGAAGGGCAGTGGATGTTGTCTACATGGACTTCAGTAAAGCCTTTGACAAGGTCCCTCATGAAAGCATGGTACAAAAGGTGAAGTCACACGGGATCAGAGGTGAGCTGGCAAGATGGATACAGAACTGGCTCGGGCATAGAAGACAGAGAGTAGCAGTGGAAGGGTGTTTACCTGAATGGAGGGCTGCGACTTGTGGTGTTCCGCAGTTCTGTGACCTTTGCTGCTTGTAGTGTCTATGAATGATTTGGAGGAAAATGTAGCAGGTCTGATTAGTAAGTTTGTGGACGACACAAAGGTTGGTGGAGTTGCGGATAATGATGAGGATTGTCAGAGGATACAGCAGGATATAGATCGGTTGGATACTTGGGCGGAGAAATGGCAGATGGAGTTTAATCCAGACAAATATGAGGTCATGCATTATGGAAGGTCTAATGCAGTGGGACGTATACAGTCAATGGCAAAACCCTTAGGAGTATTGGCAGGCAGAGAGATCTGGGCGTGCAGGTCCACAGGTCACTGAAAATGGCAACGCAGGTGGATAAGGTAGTCAAGATGGCAGACGGCATGCTTGCCTTCATCGGTCGGGGCACAGAGTATAAAAATTTGCAAGTCACGCTGCAGCTGTACAGAACCTTAGTTAGGCCATACTGAGAATATTGTGTGCAATTCTGGTCGCCACACTACCAGAAGGACGTGGAGGCCTTGGAGAGGGTACAGAAGAGGTTTACCAGGATGTTGCCTGGTCTGGAGAACATTAGCTATGAGGAGAGGTTGGATAAACTCGGATTGTTTTCACTGGAACGATGGAGGTGGAGGGGCGACATGATGGAGGTTTACAAAGTTATGAGTGTCATGGACAGAGTGGATAGTTAGAAGCTTTTTCCCAGGGTGGAAGAGTCAGTTACTAGGGAAAATAGGTTTCAGGTGAGAGGGGCAAAGTTTAGAGGGGATGTGCGAGGAAAGTTCTTTGCACAGAGGGTGGTGAGTGCCTGGAATTTTCTGCCGGTGGAGGTGGTGGAAGCAGGTACGATAGCGACGTTTAAGAGGCATCTTGACAAATACATGAATAGGGTGGGAAAAGAGGATACAGTCCCCTGAAGTGCAGAAGATTTTAGTTTAGGCAGGCATCAAGATCGGCGCAGGCTTGGAGGGCCGAATGGCCTGTTCCTGTGCTGTACTGCTCTTTGTTCAACGAAGATGTGGTGGAGCTCTGTAAAACTGGTCACATGTGCCAGGTTGTGCGGAAGCCACAACCGGCAATAAAGCCTGCATCCCTAATTCCCGTACGGTCTTTGGGGATCCCTTCAGAAGCGTGCTGGTGGATTGTGTGGGACACCTGCTGAAAACAAAGTGGGGTCTACCAGTATCTTCTCACCATTATGGACGTAGTGGACCAATACCCAGAGGCCACTCCCCTGAGGAGCTATCTCAGCCAATGTAGTGGTGGAGGGGCTGAACCAATTCTTTACACGAGATGGGTTGCCTGCTGAGATCCAGATGGACCTGGGCACACATTTAATGTCCAGTATTTCTGAAAATGTCATGGGTAATCTGAACATAACGCAGCAAAACTCCTGAGCCTACCACCTGCAGTCACAATGGGCTTTGAAGCGGGACCACCAGACCCTAAAGGCAATGATCAACTCATACTGCTATGAGTAACCCGATGACTTTGACAAAGGGCTGGGATTTCTCCTGTTGTTTACCGGGGACTTATCCAGTGATTCCACTGGCTTTAGTCTCTTTGAATCAGTTTATAGACACGAGAGGACAGATCCTCTTTAACTAATCAAGGAGAAGTTTTTGGGACACAGGGATGAGTCTTCCATGTTAGACAACATTACCATGCTCTGGGAATAGTTCACGAGAGCCTGTGCAATGGCTCAGGAATACCTAAAAACCTCCCAAATAGCTATGAAAATGTAAGCAGGCAAAAATGCCGCGGCCAGAACATTTCAGGACAGAGACCATGTTTTGTTATTCCTCCCAATGCAGGGTGAACCCATTAAAGCCCAGTTCAGTGGTCCATGTCGAGTGGCAAAAGGAATAGTCAGGTAAATTAGTTAATTGACACAGCAGACCAAAGGAAAAAAAGTGAAGGCTGTGGAGGGGACAGACAAGTACAGATCTGTCAGTCAGAAGGGAAGGATTGAAAAGGACAGTGAGGACACGTTAGAGGAGGGCCAGGAGGATTCCCAACTAGAACCCCCGACTCTCCAATTAGCCAACCCTGAAATGTTAGAGAAATTAGACCACACGCTCTCCTCCTTAAATGCAGGACAAACAGGTTCCCTAAAAAGGCTGCCAACAGCCTTTCCAGAAACGTGCAAGGACAAAGGAAGGTTTCCAAAAAGGTAAGCCAATGGTGAGGGAGATGGCTGACCTAGTGGAAGTGCTACAGGAGAGTGCAGTGAAAGCCGGACAGACACTTGTGAGCACTAATGTCCCAGAGGACATAGGGCAGATCAGAAAAAGAATCCTCCCCATAGTAATGAGAAAAGGGAAGGGAAAATACCCTAAAGTGAACAGCACTTGTGTACCTCACCAGAAAGCTAAAAGTGAGGTCAGTGTGGATCTACCCATTGAAGAACTCAATGATCAGGTCCCAAACCCAAAGCTAATCAAACACAACAATTTCAAAGCAGTACTCAGCAAGAACAAAGGCCCAGATGAAACCTCAAACACGTCACAGGGGCTAAAATAAACAATGCATTACACACTGTCGTTTTTGGGAGAAAGGTTATCAAGGTGCAGGAACCTGAATGGTTCAAGCTTCATTGCAAGAGAGAAAAAAAAACAATGTAAACGCTGATGAATTGTCCAGGGTGGAACCCGACACGTAACCATCCCAGACAAAACTCCAACACAATTAAGACAGCACAACTGTAACAGACAATGTCAGCTGCAGTAATTCGAAAATTAATGTGTCAATTTGAGAAGTTATTATTGAGATTGAATGTGTGTTTCCCTCTATTTCTTCCCACAATTATGTAATGAAATGTTCCTGTTATCACATTTCTTTCCGTGTGCTGCAGCGGTGTCAAGATAACACAATAAGTCAAATGAGGAATTTTAATTCATCGGTTGGAAACTTACAGTAAACTTTAATGGAAAAAATCCTCCAGTTAGCCTTGAAAAATCTGGGAGCCAAGATTGCCACCGCAATTGGTATCGGAAACACCTTTTCACATTCCAAGATCTCCAACAGGTGACACATGTCTGATGAGCCTGGAGCGAAAACGTTGGCTTACTCTAGTTATCGAATTACCGCAGATTACATTCATTAACACGGCATACAAGGCCATACTGACACATTGACTTTAAAAGAACAAACTCCTCCAAGTGTAAATACTGGTATCCTGAGTCCTGGGGAGATAGAAGTTCCTAACCTTGAATCTCATTATAAGTGACCAGAGAACACAGTGAATCAGTCACGAGGCCTTCTGTCCATCTGTGTGAAAGCTGGGAGTTTCCCCTGGACAAAGACAGACAAGTCAGTGATTCAAACTGTGTAGAAGCTGAAGGACTGTATCCCCCCTCTCTCTCTCCGTCTCTCTGACAAGATAACAACACACGTTTGAAAAACACATGTGACTGTGGACCCTCCAAGCCTACAGATTACTACAGACAGAGACACCAGGGGAAGATAGCCACCCACAAGTCTGCCACCAAGAAAACACTGATCCACGTGGGCCAGCAACAAAGAGCATTTTGACCAGCCAAATACTTCAAGAATACAAATTGAGCCAGAAGACCACCGAATCGTCCAACATCACAGAATAAGCATGTTTTTTTCAAAATTAATTTTGGACTCCAATCCAACCACAAATGTACTTCTCACTCTGTAATATCGTTGTGTGTGATTCTCGTGAGTGTGTGTGTAAGTGTGTGGTGTACTTTTTATGATTTTATTTCGATCGGGTTTAGATTGTTAAGCATAATAAACTCACGTCTTCCGTGTTTAAACTCAGGAGAACCTGTCCGATAGGTTCCTTCACTATCACATCAAAGGGAAACGGTAAAATACTCACTGAGATGGTTAGCACATCCACTCTCTAAAAAGGACAAACCCTATTGCGGTCAAATAAGAGGAAGGACAAGAGAAGCGACTGTGACCCCTCCTCACCTGGCCGAAACAATAGGCAGGGTTGCGGATGGAGAGAATATGGGAATGAACTCAGATCAGCATTAAATAGATAGCAGAGGTTATAAACTCCCTGGTTCAGCCTTAGACAATTGCCAGTGAGGGAATGTAGAACGTGAATAGGGAATAGAGTTTGTGACAGAAACTAAAGACACGATTTAAATGACAAGAACGCCAAATCCGTGAAATATGGTTTATAAAACTAATAGTTGGATACAGAGACTTACCAGGGACAGCAATAATAGCGAGGATGGGATAATAAATCGATTGAATCATCTTCAGAGCATAAAGGATACGCCGTTCAAATGTTATCCAACCATAATCTGCAGTGTGCCAGTAAAACCAATTGGAGAAACTCCTGCTGTCCATTGTAGTAACATTCCAATCTATCATCCTCAGTTTCTGACCCATTGTTGTAACATTCCAATCTATTATTCTCAGATTCTGACCCATTGTTGTAACATTGAAATCTATTGTTCTCAGTTTCTGACCCATTGCTGTAACATTCCAGCCTATTTTGTTCTCAGTTTCTGATCTGTCCTCTCTCTCTCTCTCTGGAGCTGCTGATCCCTGTTAATGCCAGCGGTGATGTTCCCGCTGACAATATTTGATAATACATTGAATGGAGCCCCTTATTAATAGAAGATGGAAACCGTCCAGTGACACAATTAGGGTCCATGGAGACTGACATTAATTACAGTCACAGAACAAACAGGTTCAGTTAACTCCTTTCAATCCAACACTTTTTGTACCACAATAAAGTAGAACATTTATCCAGTCTGGATAGGATACCTGATGTTCAATGAGGGAAAGAATTGTGGAAACAGCAGCAGCACTGGTCAGAATCTTCGAATCCTCCTTGGATATGGGAGTGGTGACAGAGGACTGGAAGGCTGAAAATTTACACCTTGTTTACAAAAGGAGAGGTTGGACAAACCCTGTAACTACTGAGCAGTCAGTCTAATGTTGGTGGTTGGAAACTTCTGGAGGCCGTAGCCCAGGACGAAGCACTCGTTGCCTGTAAAATCATGGGTTAATAAATGACAAGCAGCAGAGATAGGTTAACGGGAAATCATTTTCTAATCTTGATCGAGTTCGTTGCGGACATAACTGTGAGTGTTAATGAGAATAGCGAGTTTCGTGTAATGGAATCATAGAAACAAAGAAAGGTTAAGGTACAGAAAGAGGCCGCTTGGCGTGTGATTGCTGTGCCAGCCGATAAACGATCCATCTATTAGAATCCCACCTTCCAGCATTTGGTTAATAACCCTGCAGATTGCAGCACTTGAGCTGCATTTCCAGACTTCTTTTGAATGGGTTGAGGGTCCCTGACTGAACTCCCCTCTCAGGCAGTGAGTTCCAGACTCACACCAACGCAGGGGACACAGTACTGAGCCTTGTGGAACGCCACTGGAAAAATCCCTCCAATTTCTAAAATACCTTCAACAATTACCCTTTGTTTCCTGCCCCTGAGCCAATTTCCTATTTCTGGGTTAACAAGTGTTTTCCTCAACTCCCCTCTAATCTTTCCACCAATCATTTTAAATCTATGCCCCCTCATCGCTGACCTCTCTGCAAAGGTGGATAGACCCTTCACCTCCACTCCATCCAGGCCCCTAAAAATGTTGTACATTTCAATCAGATCTCCCCTCAGCCTTCTCTGTTCCAAGGAGAACAACCCCAGCCTATCCAATCTTTCCTCATAGCTGCATTTTGCCAGTCCTGGCAACATCCTCGTAAATCTCCTCTGTACCCTCTCTGGTGCAAGTGCATCCTTTCTGTAATGAGGTCACCAGAACTGCACACAGTACTCAAGTTATGGTCTCCCCAAAGAGTTATACAGTTCCAGCAAAACCTCTGTGCTCTTATATTCTATACTTTGGCTAATAAAGGAATTGATTCCATATGCCTTCTTAACCACCTTATCGACCTGTCCTGCTACCTTCAGGTATATGTGGACATTGACTCCAAAGGTCTCTCACTTTTTCTACACTTCTCACATGTTCCCATTTATCGTATATTCCTTTGCCTTGTTTGACCTCCTCAATTACATCGCCTCATACTTAATCAGGTTGAATCCCATTTGGCACTTTTCTGCCATCGATATCTTCCTGCAGCCTACAGCAATCCTCCTCGCTATCTACCACATGGCCAATCTGTGTGTCATCGACAAACCTCTTGATCATGCTTCTACATTGACGTCCAAATCATCAATATATACCACAAACAGCAGGGGACCCAGTACTGAGCCCTGTGGAACGCCACTGGAAGCAGCCCTCCAGTCAATAAAACACCCATCAACGTCAGGAAGAGTACTGGTTCTAATACTGACCCCTGGGAAATTGCACTGTATACTCCCCCTCCTCCACCAGTCTGAATAATGACTGTTCACTACTTCTCTCTGCTTTCTGTCCCTGTGTCAGTGTCATATCCACACTATCACTGTCACATTAATCCATGTGTTCCATTTTCATAAAAGTTCTATGAAATGTCATTTGATCACAGGCCTTTTGAAAGTCTGTTCACGTAAGTGTATATACAGAATTGCATATGCATGTGCAGGGGTGGAAGATGTTGGTATGGTTCTTAATGAATACTTCGTGTTTCACGTTACAAAAGAGGGGTATGATGCAGATATTGTAGCTAAGGAGGAGGAATATGAAGTATTTGATGTGATATACATAGGGAGAGAGGAGGTATTATTGGGATTAGCATCCTTGAAAGTTGATAAGTCACCAGATCCAGATAAAATGCATCCTAGGCTGTTAAAAGAAGCAAGAGAGGAAATAGCAGAGGGTCTGACCATCATTTTCCAGTCGTCAGTGGGTACAAGTGTGGTGCCAGAGGATTGGAGTACTGTTTACATTATACCTCTGCTTATAAAGGGAGCCAGGGTTAGACTGGAAAATTACAGGCCAGTCAGTCTAACCTCAGGAGTGGGCAAATTATTGGAATCGTTTCTGAGAGACAGGATAAACTGTCTGTTAGAAAGGCACAGGCTAATCAAGGATAGTCAGCATGGATTTGTTAAGGGACGCTCTAGTTTGACCAACTTGATTGAATTTTTTGAAGAAGTAACAAGGAAGATAGATGAGGGTAGTGCATTTCATGTGGTCTACATGGATTTTTTTATCAAGGTTTTTGACAAGGTCCCACAAGTCAGACTGGTGAAAAAAATAAAATCCCATGTAATCCATGGAAATACAGCCAGGTTGATACAAAATTGGCTCAGTGGCAGGAACCAAAGTGTAATTGTTAAGGCAGGAAACTTATAAATGTAGTAATCAGTGTGAAGGATAGTAGCTGCTTCAGGAGGACATGGACAGACAGATGGTGAAATGAGAATACACATGGTGAATGAAATTTTACACATCGAATTGGGGAAGTGTTTATTTTGTGAGGGAGAATAAGGGGTGTGAATAGAAACTAAACTGCACCATTTAAAAGATGGTACAGGAGCACAGAGACTGGGTGCGTATGTACACAAATCTTCAATGGTGGCTGCACAAGTTGTGAAGATTTTAAAAAGGCATCCGGGATCCTTAGCTTTATAAATAGAAGCAAAGAATCAAAAAAAAAAACACCAGAACATTCCACTAACACTAGAAATGACTGTTTGAGCCTCAGCCGGGATATTGTTTCCAATTCTGGACACCACACTTTATAAAGATTTCAAGGCCTTGGAGATGGTACCTAGGTGTTACACGAGAATGGTAACAGGGATGAGGGACTTCAGTTATGGGGAGAGAATCTGGGATTGTTCTCCTACGAGCAGAGAAGCTAAAAGGGAGATTTAATAGAGGGGCTGAAAATGATGATGTGTTTTGAAGAATAAATAAAGAGAATCTGGTTTGACTGGATGAAGGGTCAGTAACCAGAGAGAACAGTTTAATGTTGATTAACAAACAAACAGAGGAGAGATGAGGAGATTTTCTTTTCTTTACACAGCGAGTGTTTATGATTTGGAATTCACTTCCTGAAAGGGTTGTGGAAGCAGATTTAACAGAAACTTTCAAAAGGGAATTGGATCAATACTAACAGGGTGATTTTCTGGACTGGGAGAAAAGAACAGGGGAGAGGAATAATTGAAAATTTCCTTCAAACAGATGGAACTGGTACGATTTGTTAAATGGTCTCCTCCTGTGCTGTGTGATTCTATGACTGTCTGATAACAGAAACCATTGAGTACGTATCTCATGTGCACAATTGACATTCAGTAGTTTTTAATCCCGAGATTAATTGTTACTTGTTTTCTGATGAAGACAACAGCAGAAAGACAGATACAAGGAGCTGGTGAAATAAATTGTGTTGATAATTTGTTTATTGGGTTATGACGTCTCACTCTGATCACAGACCTCGCCTGGTTTCAATCCGTCAATTACAAATTCATTGATTTTATTACTATGTTATTTCCTGTCTATTGGTTCTCAGGATATGGGTGATACTGACAAGGCCAGCATTACTTCCCCATCCCTGGTTACCATGAGAAAATGGTGAATCTTGAACCACTGCAGTCCCTGTGGTTCTAACAAACAAAATAACATTTATTATTTTGAGGAGACAGTTTCATCACTGGGAATTTGACAATGAGTTAGGTTTGAACATGAGGATGAGTGTTTTCAAATCAAGATGTTGCCGGAGCAGGGGCCAATGTAGGTCAACGAGCACTGGAGTGATGGATGAACGGGACTTGCTTTGAGTTTAGATACAGGCAGAAGAGTTTTAGATGAACACATGTTTGTGGCAGAGGTAGTACAGGTTAGATGTAGAGTAAAGCTCACTCTACACTGTCCCCATCAAACACTGCCATGACAGGTAAAGCACGGCTTAGATCCAGAATAAAGCTCACTCTGCACTGTCCCCCATTAAATACTCATAGGACAAGTGCAGCACTGGGGTTGGCTGCTGCCTAATTGGAGGTGCTGAGTAGTTAACGAGGTTCAGCTGACTGTGGCTGTGTGAAGAGGCTGGAAGCTGTGTGACTGCTGCAAGAGGGAGAAACTGAGATTGAAGGAAAGGTTTTTCCACATTGGCAACAGGAGTCTGGGGAAAGAGGAGGGGAGAGGAGCTAATTAGATAGCTTTTTCAAAGAGACAGTACTGACACAATGGACCGAATAGCCTCTTTCTGTGCTGCGCCAATCTCTAATTCTGAGAAAGAGACAAAGAGTGAAGTGCGTGAGGGAGAGAGACAAAAAACGTGAAAGAGGGAAAGGTCAATAGAAAGAGCGAAAAAATCGTGTTTGCATCACTTTTTCAGCAGAGGAGTCATGATTTGCCCTTCCCCGTTCCTGTTGAGACCGGTGACACACAAACGTCCGGCTGCCTCCTCATTTCCATGCATTCTCTGTACACCACAAAGCGACCCGGTCTGCTGTCTGTCTGCAAGTTTAACAGGGGCCTAACTGTGTGTGAGGCTGGCTCGTGTTTCAGCCAGGCTTCAGCCCTTCAAGGCAGTCTGTCCCTCTTAACAGGAAGTTGTGCTTAATCACTGGAGGCTGCTGTTGCTGATTGGGAATGCTGCAATTGGAGACAAGGTCAATGGAATCTAGGACAGAGAGAGGGCTCTGCTGTTCACGGATGTGGTATTGGAGGCCTTAGTCATGGAGTCTGAAAAAGGAGGGAGGCCATGTTTCCGTGGAGTGGGCTGGAGACCCTCAAGAAACGTCCTCCGAAGGGAATGGGAGCAGGTGGCCAGGGAGGTCAATCCAAGAAGTTTGGCCCTGAGGACCTGGCAGCAGAGCCAGAAGACGTTTAATGAGCTCACACGGGTGGTCAATGTCAGTGAATTAATCTCCACATGGCATCTCCTAACCCCAACATCACCAAACTCTCACACTGCTCAATAGACCACACCCCAATCACTCACCCATCAGCAGTCCCTAACACTCAGGACTCACACCTAACATTCACATACTCCATCTCACCCTTACATACGTTCCACTGATGCCAGCCTCACACCCACCTCTCACTGACTCCACATTCCTGCAGCTATTCAACTGTGCCAAGGACATCACCCAAACACAGTGCAACACAATCACTGACATTCTGCCCTCTCTCTTACAGAACATGGTGGCCGACAATCACAGAGAGCAGCAGTGAACCGACAGGGACCAGGCAGACCTTTATCTCCTGGAGCCTGAGGGAGGAGATGGTTCGTCACATCATGGGACCGGCTGTGACAGAGCCCGTAGCATCCGGCATCACCGAGAGCATTCAGCATGATGTTATGCACCTGCCTTATGTTTCTTCCTAACTCCCACCTCCCCCTCCTCCTGCTGTCTGGGATGATGTACAAGCTGCAGATGGCGGGACCATAAATTCATGCTTTCCATCCCACCCCCAATCACTCACCCCAACCCTCCTCTTCTGATTTTATACTTTCCAATGACAACCCAAAACTGCCAGCTCCCCAGTCACAGCAGCTCCAGGAGACAGAGAGAGAGCAGCATCACAACACTGAGAGTGATGCCCCATCATTTGGTCTGAAATTCATAGTCACCAGATCAAATACTTAAACTGTGTGTATCTTAGAGGCTGCTATCGAGTCGCAATCTGCACGTGGTGAGTCACCGAGCACGACTGAGCTGCAGCCAGGCCGGGGGAAAGGATAGTTTAAGTGTCAGATCACCGGAGGGTGAGGTCACAAACGAGTTATAATACACAGGACTCAGATGTGAACATTGCTGGAACTGCATACAGGAGAATGCTGATCGACATGTACACTGAGATACTTTGTCCATTGACAGGCCTGTCAGACAGTCTGTTATCACTGTCAAGGAACATGGAGGAGTCCAGCTCCAACGTGGCACAGGGCATTTCACAGAGCTTGAAGCCCATTCTTTCCCCTGTGGAATTGGTCATTACCTCTGTGACTGCACTAGCGGACTTAGCCCTGATACAGTGTCTGGTAACCATTGTCTCAGCTTCCACTGCAGCACAAACAGCATACACCCAACGTCTCAGTGCTGCAGTGGAAGCTCAGACTGAGGACATGAGATCCATGTTTGCTGCCATGCAGGATCAGACTGCTGTCATCATCGCTGTGGATCTCAGTGTTCAAAGGGGTTTGCAGGCTCTCACAGCAGTCCAGCAATCTGTGATCCAGTAGATTACCACGATTGCTGAGCTGTCGCCCCGGGGGAGTGACAGTGTCCCCGTGGAGCATGTACCTGCTGTCCTCTCTCAGGATGACAGTATTTGTTCTCCCTTCGCTGTCACTCCACCAGTGTCCTTGCTGTTACCCATCAGCCAGCCCAGCCTGCTGCTGCCAATGTTGATGTGGTGCAGTCTGAATCCAAGCCCTCAAGGCCCAGAGCTGCTCAAGGATGTCCTGCAAGGCCACCTGCAGTCTCCTCAGTGAATGTCAGAAGCCTTCCACCAGCCATGCTGCGTTCATTGGAGAAACACTCTGTAGGAGCACTAGGCACGTCGAGGAAACCCACAAGACAGGCACTAAGGGAATACACAAGGGTGAATAGTTCAGTTTTGTTTCTATAGTTGGATGTGTTGTTGGATAAAGATGTTTATGTAAAGATTTTTGTTGGTGGTTTTTAGGGCAGTATGATGACCATACAGTATGATGTGATGGGGCGTCTCAGATGGGTGTAATGGTGGAGAATGGGAAACCCATGGTGGGAAAGGGAAGTTCTCCTATGGAACTGGAATCTTAGCAGGGACTCTCTGACAGTCTGTCCGGGTCGATGTCATCCAAGCAATATCCTCCCTGCCTCCTCCTCCTCCTCCTGAGCTGTGCTCCGGATTCCTGGTGCCAATGACTGTGTCCTCATGATAGTGATGATATGAAGGGTGCAGCAGAACACCATGAACTTGAACACCTACTCCAGTGTTTATTTATGGACTCTCCCCGAGCGGTTCAGATATCAGAAGCATTGCTTCATCACACCGATGGTCTGTTCCACCATGTTCCTGGTGACTCCATTGCTCACGTGATACACATGTTAATTGTGTGAGGTTGGTTGGCGGTGGGAGGTGGTTTGTGGGTGTAGAAACATGAGCTGCATCTAGAGAACGGTTTCTTTTATCTCCAAGGAGCCAAATTCTGGTTCTGCATGGGGGGACAAAGTGCTGGAACCGGCTGACTGCATCAGAATGAAGGTGTGGTGGCTGCTGCCAGGTTAGTGGAGTGGACATTCACCAACATGATATACTGGGCATGCTCACACAACAACTGTACATTCATGGACCGAGAATTCTTTCAGTTCCTGTACCTCTCCCCGTTGACATGGGGGCCCCGCAGAGCCACATACACCATCAGGAATCCCGCTGTCCTGACAAATCCACGGGATCTCTCATTCTGCTTCTCCCTGCTGAGGGAGAAAATGATGACATAGATGGTCACCCTCAACTCCCAGAATTATCAATGGACAACACACAGGCCTCGCAACTACTGGTCAGTTAGTTTAACATCAGTGGTGAGTAAGGTTTTAGAAGCATTAATCAGGGAAAAAGGCCAACACACACTTGGAGAGATTGAGTTAATTGTGAATTGTCAGCACGGATTTCTAAAAGGCAGACCATGCTTGATGAACTAATTGAATTTATTTAGAAAATCAGAGAAGGTTGATGAAGGGAATGTGGTGGAAGTTGTCTCCGTGGATTTTACGAAATTATTTGATTAAGAACCACACAAAAGCTGGGTTAATAAAATTGAACCTCATGGAATAGCATCCAATTGGATCAAAAATTGCCCAGAGGACATGAAAAAGAGAAATGTGTTAAATGGTTGTTTTTCAGACTGGAGGATGGTAGACAGTGATGTTCCCCAAGGCTCAGTGCTTAGGACCACTGTTTTTATTTTGGTATATATAAATGACATGGATCTTGGAATGCTAAGTAGAATTTCAAAATTTTCCGAAGATACCAATCTTGCAGGTGTGGTAAACAGGGAGGATGCTACAAACCGTCCGCAACAGAGCAAAGAACAAAGAACAGTACAGTACAGGAACAGGCCATTCGGCCCTCCAAGCCTGCGCCGATCTTGATGCCTGCCGAAACTAATACCTTCTGCACTTCCGGGGCCCATATCCTTCTATTCCCTTCCTATTCATATATATGTCAAGATGTCTCTTAAACGTCGCTATCTTACCTGCTAACACCACCTCCCCTGGCAGAAAGTTCCACGCACTCACCACCCTCTGCATAAAAAACTTGCCTCGAACATCCCCTCTAAACTTTGCCCCTCGCACCTTAAAGCTATGTCCCCTAGTAACTGACTCTTCCACCCTGGGAAAAAGGTTCTGACTATCCACTCTGTCCATGCCGCTCACAACTTTGTAAACCTCTATCAGGTCGCCCCTCCACCTCCGTCGTTCCAGTGAAAACAATCTGAGTTTTATCAACATCTCCTCATAGCTAATGCCCTCCAGACCAGGCAACATCCTGGTAAACCTCCTCTGTACCGGCTTCAAAGTTTCCACGTCCTTCTGGTAGTATGGCGACCAGACTTGCAAGCAATATTCTAAGTGTGGCCTAACTAAGGTTCTGTACAGCTGCAACATGACTTGCCAATTTTTATACTCTATGCCCAGACCAATGACGATAAGCATGCCATATGCCTTCTTGACTACCTTATCCACCTGCGTTGCCACTTTCAGTGACCTGTGGACCTGTACGCCCAGATCGCTGCCTGTCAATGCTCCTAAGGTTTCTGCCATTTACTGTCTACCTCCCACCTGCATTATACCTTCCAAAATGCATTACCACACATATGTCCAGATTAAACTCCATCTGCTATTTCTCCGCCCAAGTCTCCAACCGATCTATATCCTGCTGTATCCTTTGACAATCCTCATCACTATCCGCAACTCCACCAACCTTTGTGTCGTCCGCAAACTTACTAATCAGACCAGCTACATTTTCCTCCAAATCATTTATATATACTACAAGCAGCAAAGATCCCAGCACTGATCCCTGCGGAACAACACTAGTCACATCCGTCCATTCAGAAAAACACCCATCCTCTGTTACCTTCTGTCTTCTGTGACCGAGCCAGTTCTGTATCCATCTTGCCAGCTCACCTCTGATCCCGTGTGACTTCACCTTTTGCACCAGTCTGCCATGCGGGACCTTCTCAAAGGCTTTACTAAAGTCCATACCGACAACTTCCACCGCCCTTCCCTCATCAATCACCTTCGTCACTTCCTCAAAAAACTCAATCAGATTAGTCAGACACGACCTCCCCCTCACAAAACCATGCTGTCTCTCGCTAATAAGTTCGTTTGTTTCCAAATGAGAGTAAATCCTGTCCCGAAGACTGCTCCCTAATAGTTTCCCTACCACTGACATAAGGCTCACCGGTCTATAATTTCTTGGATTATCCTTGCCTCCCTTCTTAAACAAAGGAACAACATTGGCTATTCTCCAGCCCTCTGGGACCTCACCTGTAGCCAATGAGGATGCAAAAATTTCTGTCAAAGCCCCAGCAATTTCTTCCCTTGCCTCCCTCAGTATTCTAGGGTAGATCCCAACAGGCCCTGGGGACTTATCTACCTTAATGCTTTTCAAGACACCCAACACCTCCTCCCTTTTGATAATGAGATGACTGAGACTATCTCCATTCCCTTTCCTAGGCTCATCATCCACCAAGTCCTTCTCCTTGGTGAATACTGATGCAAAGTACTCATTTCGCACCTCGTCCATTTCCTCTGGCTCCACGGATAGATTCCCTCTCTGTCCTTGAGTGGGCTAACCCTTTCCCTGGTTACCCTCTTGCTCTTTAATCTATGTATAAAAAGCCTTGGGACGTTCCTTAATCCTGTTTGCCAATGACTTTCATGACCCCTTGTAGCCCACCTAACTCCTGGCTTAAGTTCCTTCCTGCTGTCTTCATATTTCTCAAGTGCTTCATTCTGTTCCTAGCCTTACAGCCTTAAAAATGCTTCCTTTTCCTTTGGGCATAGATAGGACATAGATAGGCTGGCAGAATGGACAGAGAAGGGACAGGTAGCATTTAATGCAGAGGAGTGTGAGGTGATGTATTTCGTCAGAAGGAATAGGAAGGCAATGTAGGCTGAATGACACAGTTCTAAAGATTGTGCAGGATCAGAGGGACCTGGGCCTCCATATGAATTGATCTTTGAATGTGGCAGGACATATTAGGAGGCTGTTTAGCAAAGTGTTGGGGAATTTTCTGAGCTTTGCTAATTATTACTTAAATTTGTAGAAATAGAAAAACAGGACGCAGCTTGTAGCTAACCTAACCAACGGTCATAAAATGTAGACAGAGCAACTGACCACAACCCACTGTCTTAGGAAGGGAGAGAGCTCATGATGGATTTCGTGGAAGTGAACACAGACTGTTCGTTGCTGACTCTTCCGCCTTTATCATGTTTGTGCAACCTAGCCAGAAGTAACGGCCAGATATAGTATCTGGAGTGGGCATTGAATTAAGGAACTAGCTTGTTATTGTTGAAACTGATGTTTTGCTGACCTCAGACTCTGCGTGGTGCACAGTCACGTAGGCGATGTTGTGATCATCTTGTGGGCGTTTATCTAATTGTGAAATTGTTAGCTCTGCCTCTGTTATACTATATAAGGCGACGGCGATCTGTAGCTCTTGGGAGTAGCACTGGACCGCCTTTAGGTAAGGTGTGCTCCCCCATGATATCATGCAATAAAGTGTTTGTTCTCAACGTCTGAGTCCAGAGAATTTGTTCAACAATTGGGCACAGTCTGGATTTTCTGCAACACAAAGCATATCAGATCTTAAGTTTCATCATCAGAGACAAAGATACAAAAGTAGGGAAGTTATGCTGGAACGTTATAAAGCTTTGGTTAGGCCCCACCGAGAGAACTATGTCCAGTTCTGGTCACCACACTTTAGGAAGGATGTGAAGGTCCCTGAGAGGGTGCAGAGGAGATTTACCAGAATGGTTCCACGGATGGAGGTTTTAATTACAAGGTTAGTTTGGAGAAGATGGAGTTGTTCTCCCTGGAGTAAAGGAAATTGAGAGAGATTTGATAGAGGTTTACAAGATTATGATAGGCTTAGATACGATAGACAAGGAAAAACTGTTACCATTAACTGATGAAACACAGACTAGGGGGACACAAATGGAAGGTTTTGGGTAGGAGATGCAGGGGGAATATGAGGAAGATCTTTTTTACACTGTGGATAGTAATGAGCTGTAACTCACTGACCATGAGGGTGGTGGAAGCTGAGACAATCAATGAGTTCAAAAGGAAACTGGATGGACACCTGAAGGAAAGGAACTTGCAGGGATATGGGGATTGAGCGGGGGATTGGGGCTGACAGAATTGTTCCAGAGAGAGCTGTCGCAGAGGGGCTGAATGGCCACCTTCTGTGTCGTAAATATCTCTATCACTCTCTGTGACTCTATGTTGGATATGTTTCCTGCTCCCCTCTGGAAAGATCCAGATACACAGAAGTTCAATGAAACTGTGACCTAAACAGCCACTGACAGCTCGATCCTCACCCTGGTGTGAGGCTCCAGGTCGTGTTACAGGAGGTGACACTGCTATATGACCACCTCCTTATTGAATCAGAGTCACCTCACACACTGCTCCTGGGTTAGGTTTAGGTAGGAAAAGTGCTCTTGGAAAACCCGGGGTGAGTAGGGCAGAGCCCGCTCCTCCTCTCACTTTACACAGCTTCCCCTCTCTGCAGCCTCTGCTCCATTTTTTGGTCATGTCATAGCCCAGAGACACCGTAAGTACAGTCCCTATTCATTGTCCAGTCTTGGGTCACGAAATCCTCTGCCATCCCTGAATGTCTGCAGCAGCTCACAACACAGCCTCCAGAAAACCATCCACAGCACCTCCACTAACTTTACAATAACAGAAGTAAGTCAAAAGCCCGTCAACTGTAAGTTGGATGCCTGGTCCTTTTAGATAATACCAGAGGGGGTTCCTCGTGCTGCTGAATGTATGTTCAGCTGAGAGTGACTAACACAGGCGGTCAGTGGACATGCACAGACCAAGTTTCAACGACATCCATCAAAACTGCTGGAATGGTACATTGATATTAAATTCAAACCCACCCTCAAAGGAACAACACATACATGGTACGATTGAGTTGGAACCCTGCGCAACATGGTGCATTGTGCAGGCCACACTGGAACTGGCCGGCTGTGAAGGCTACACTAACAGCACATAAATGATACAACTGGGCTGGAGCTCTGTCCAGCATGAGGTATTGTGAAGGCCACAGTAGAATTTCACATCTCTTTATGGATTACAGCTTCTGTACCGTCAGCACCAGTAGTGTTGGAAAGTCTAAAATCTTGGATCGGCTCAGATACAGAGGGAAAGAAATTCACTTTAAAAGGAGAACTGAAAAAGATTGAAGTCAAAAGATTTTCAGGAATATGGGAATGGAGAGGGGAATGGGACTAATTAGACGGGTGAGGTCATGGAGGGATTCAAACACAAGAATAAGAATATTAAAATTAAGGTGCTGCCAGACTGGGAGCCAATGTAGATCAGTGAGCACAGGGGTTTAGGGTGATCGGGATTTGGTGTGAGTTAGGATACTGGCAGCAGCGTTCTGTATGGGCTGTGGTTTATGGAGTTTTGTAACTGGGAGTGTGACCAGGATAGAATTGGAATAGTCAAGTGTGGATTTAACAATGACAGGGATGAGGGTTTATGCAGCAAATGGGCTGAGGCAGAGGTGGAGATGGGTGACATTACAGAGGTGGTAGTAGGTAGGGTTGGTGATGGAGAGAATATGGAGATGAACTCAGCTCAGGTTTTAATATAACACAGATGTTGTAAACTGTCTGGTTGAGCCTCGGATATTGGGCAGCGTGGAGTATGTGTTTCCCAGATAGGGGATGGAGTTTGTGATGGAGACCAATGACATTGGCTACAGTCTTCCCAAAATTTACATTGCAAAACAACATTGAAGTGAAACAGGGTTTACAGATCTCCCAGCCTGAAACAGAGACAGCAACAGCAGCAAAGAAGAGAGAGTAAATTACGAGAAATGTAATACAGTTCACAATGGTTTATAGAGCCGATAGCTGGGGATATTCACCAGGAATACAACGGCAGCAAGAAGGGCAGAGTAAATTACAGGAGCAGTAATGCAGTTAAACATGGTTTATAGAATTAATAGATTAATAGAGAAACTTACAAGGGACACAAATAGCAGCCAGGATCGGATAGTAAATGTATTGAATAATCTTGAGTGCACAATAGATTCGAGTGTTTAATGAGTACCGATCATAATTTGTGGAAAGATAGTAAAGTTCCGAGGATAAACCCTTGTCCATTGTTGTAACATTCCAATCTATTGTTCTCAGATTCTGATCCATTGTTATCACATTCCGATCTATTGTCCTCAGATTCTGATCTTTCCTCGCTCTCTCTCGGAAGCTGCTGATCACTGTTCGTGCTAATTTTCCCGCTGACATTATGATATAACACATTGAAAGAAACCCCTAATTAATAGGAGATGGAAAACTTCCAGTGACACAATTAGGGTCCATGGAGACTGACATTAATTACAGTCACTGAACAAACAGATTCAGTTAACCCTTTTCAATCCAATCATTTTTTTACCACAATAAACCCGACCATTTACCCAGTCTGGTTGGGAAGAATAATGGTTGCTGAGGGAAGGAATGGTGGCAATAGCAGAGTCACTGGCCATAATACCATTTGCCTTTTTTTCTGCTTGTTGCACCTGCATCCTTACCTTCAGCGACTGGTGTCCGAGAACATAAAGGTCTCGTTGCATTTTCCCCTCTCTCAGTTTATTGCCATTCAGATTATCTGCCTTCCTGTTTTTGCTACCACAGTGGATAACCTCATATTTATCCACATTATACTGCATCTGCCATGCATTTGCCCACTGACTCAACCTGTCCCTATCACCCTGAAGCCTGTTTGCATCCTCCTCAAAACTCACCCTCCCACCCAGTTTTGTGTCATCTGAAAATTTGGAAATATTAAAATTAGTTCCCTCATCTAAATCATTAATGTATATTGTGAATAACTGGGGCCCGAACACTGATCACTGTGGTACCCCACGTGTCACTGCCTGCCATTCAGAACAAGACCGGTTTTCTCCTGTACTTTGCTTCCTGTCTGCCAACCAATTTTCTATTCATCGCAATACACTACCCCCAATCCCATGCGCTTTAATTTTACACCCTAATCTCTGATGTGGGACTTTGTTGAGAGCCTTCTGAAAGTTCAAATAAACACATCCACTGTCTCCCCGTCATCAACTCTACTAGTTGCATCCTCGAAGAATTCCAGTAGATCTGTCAAGCATGATTTCCCTTTCGTAAATCCATGATGACTCTGTCCGATTCTACCACTGTTCTCCAAGTGCTCTGCGATAAAATCTTTGAAAATTGTCTCTAGAATTTTCCGCACTATCGACGTCAGGCTGACTGGTCTATTATTCCCTCCTTTCTCTCTACCTCCCTTTTTAAATAGTGGGGTAACATTAGCTACCCTCCAATCTTTAGAATCTTGGAAGATGAGCAGCAATGTATCCACTTTTTCTACGGTCACTTCCTTAAGTAATCTGGAATGTAGATTATCAGGCCCTGAGGATTTATTGGCCGTCAATCCCATCAATTTCCCCAACACCATTTCTCCACTAATACTGATTTCCTTCAGTTCCTCTCTCTCACTAAACCCTGCGTTCCCCAACATTTCTGGTATGATATTTGTGTCATCCTTTGTGAAGACAGAACCAAGGTATGCATTTGGTTGGTCAGCCATTTCTTTGTTCCCCATAATAAATTCCCCTGTTTGGCTGTGAGGGACCTACATTTGTTTTCACCAATTTTTTCCTCTTCACATACCTATAGAAACTTTTACAATCAATTTTTATGTTCCCCACAAGCTTACTCTCGTACTCTATTTTCCCATTCTTATTCAATCCCTTGGACCTCCTTTGCTGAATTCTAAACTGTTCACAATCCTCAGGTCTGTTGTTTTTTTCTGGTGAATTTGTATGCCTCTTCCTGGAATTTAATGCTATCTCTAATTTCCCCAGTAAGCCATGGTTTGGCTACCTTTCCCATTTTAATTTTGCGCCACACAGTAATAAACAATTGTTGTAGTTCATCCATGCGCTCTTTGAATATTTGCCATTGCCTATCCACCATCATCCCTTTAGGTAACATTAGTCAATCCATCATTGCCAACTCGTGCCTCATACCTTCAGAGTTTCCTTTATTAATGTTCAGGACCCTAGTCTCAGATTCAGCGAGGTCACTCTCCATCTTGATTAAGAATTCGAGAATATCATGGTCACTCATCTCCAAGGGATTTCACACAACTGGATTGTCAATTATTCCTCTCTCATTACACAATACCCAGTCTCGGATGGCCTGTTCTCGAGTTGGTTCCTCAACGTATTGGTCCAGAAAACAATTTCGTACACTCTCCAGGATTTCCTACTCTACAGTATTGTGACAAATTTGATTTGACCAATCTATACACAGATTAAAGTCACCCATAATTACAGATGTTCCTTTATCGCATGCGTCTCTAATTACACAACCCCCCACTAACGTTTTCTGTCTCTTAGTGTTTCTCAGCTCTATCCATACATATTCGACATCGTCAGAGCTAATATCCTTCCGCACTCTTGCTTTAATTTCCTCTTCAACCAGCAATGCAACTCCACTGGCGCTGAAAATAGGCCGTTTTACTGATAGTGTGAATACTTGGGAGGAAGCTCATCTCAAGACATCTCAAGGTTAACTATGTAACCAAATTTGTGAACAGTTTGGCTTGCTCTCAAACATTTACAAAGTTAAAGGATCGAGTGTGTAGATAGGAAATGTTTGGAACAGAGGCAGAAAACAATGGCTTCAATCTTCTCAATATTTAATTGGCATTGCAGATGTGTGAGGTAATACATTTTGGAAAGATGAATGAGGGGAGAAAATACAAGTTATATGGTACAACTGTAAAGGTAGTGAAATAACAGAGACACCTGGGGTGTTTGTGCACAAATCTTTGAAGGTGGTAGGAAAGGTTAACGAAACCGTTAATAAATA
The DNA here is from genome assembly GCF_036365525.1 of Heterodontus francisci. Classification (NCBI taxonomy): domain Eukaryota; kingdom Metazoa; phylum Chordata; class Chondrichthyes; order Heterodontiformes; family Heterodontidae; genus Heterodontus; species Heterodontus francisci. The sequence continues at coordinate 8,239,084 of NW_027141369.1, read as the reverse complement.
TGTGGGATCCGAGGTTTGATAAATCGAGGAAACAAGAGCAAAAGCAAGGCCATTATGCCAATCATATATAAAATACTAATTTAGCTGCACCTGGAGTCTTGTGTCAAATACCGGGAACCACACTTTAGGAAGGACATGACGCCTTCGGAGAGGGTAAAGAAATGTTTCACTAGAATTTGTCCAGGCATGAGCGATTACAGTTATGTAGCTGGGGTTGTTCTACTGAGAGCAGAGAACTTTCAGAGGAGATTTGATTGAGGTGTTTAACATTTGGAAGGGTTAAGATAAATTAAATAAAGAGAAACTGTTTTCAGTGTCCAAGGGGCCGCTAACCAGAGACACAGATTTAAGGCGATTGGATTTTTGTTTCTGAGTGGTTTGGATTTGGACTGCACTGTCTGATAGGCTGATGGATACTGATTCAATAATAGATCCCAAAAGGGAATTGGATAAATATCTGAAGCAGAAAAAAGTGCAAGAATATAGTGAAAGAGTCAGGGAGTGGGACTAACTGGCTCTTTGAAAGGGCAAGCACTGACTTAATGGGCCGAATGACCTCATTCAGTCTGTGCTATTCGATTATTCTATGATTGTTGCTCCCTGCACTTTCCCAATATTCCTATACTTTCACCAGGCGTCTGATCAAGTACCACAAAGCAGCCGTGTCACCAAATTAGAAACACATGGGATTAAAGGACCAACGTCAGCCTTGGCTCAGTTTGTAGCTCTCTCCCCTTTCAGTCACAAGCTTCGTGGATCAAGTGTCAGTGCAGGACTTGATCACAAGAATCAAGGCTGACACTGCAGTGCAGTACTGAGGGAGTGTTGCACTGTGAGAGGTGCCATCTTTAGAATGAAACGTTAAACCAAGGCCACGACTGCCCTCCCATTTGGATGTTAAAGATCCCATGGGATTATTTCGAAGAGCAGGGGAATTCTCCCCAGTGTCCTGGTCAGTATTTACCCTTCAATTAACATCACAAAAACAGATCTGATCATCATCACATTGTTACTTGTGGGATCTTGCTGTGTATAAATTGGCTGCCCGGTTTCCTACATTATAAGACTGACTAAACGCGAAGAAGTATTTATTAATTGGACGTCACTTTGGGACATGCAGTGGTCATGAAACACGTAACATATGTGGGAGACTGTTCTTTTATTTACAATGCCAGCATGCAGGAAATTAGCTCAGTGACAGAAAGCAGAGAGTATTGGAGAATGGTTCTTGTTCAGTCTGGAGGGAAGTACACTGTGGGATTCCCCAGTGTCACAGTCGGGATCACTGTTGCTGTTTGTTATTGCCGTTGGGTTGTGTAGAGCCGGGACAATGTCAAACTTTTCAAATGGATGGAAGCTCAGAAATGTTAATAAACAGTGTGAAGGATATTAACAAACTTCAGGAAGACAGAGACTGACTGGTAAAATGGGCAGGAACATGGCAGATGTAATTTAACTCAGTGAAGTGTGAAGTGAGACATTTGGGTAGGAAGCATGTGGAAAAACAATATAATCTAAATGATACCATTATAAAGTGGGTGCAGGATTAGAGAGACCTGGCATGTGCACACACAGATCTTTGAAGGTAACATGCAGTGTCCTTGGTGTTAGAGAGAGAGAGAATCAGAGTAATAAAACACAGGAGGAACTGCTGATCATTATACATCATTGGTTAGGTCCCAGCTGGAGAATTGTGTCCAATTCTGATCACCATACTTTGGTAAGGATGTCAAGGACTTACTGAAGATACAGCGGTGATTTACTGCAATGGTAGCAGGGATCTGGGAATTCAGTTGCATGGAGAGATTGGAAAAGCTGGGATTGTTCTCTTCAGAGCAGTGAAGGGTAAGAGATTTCATACAGAATTCAAAATCATGAGCGGTTTTGATAGGGTAATTAATGTGAAACGGTTTCCAGTGTCAGAAAATTCAGTATTAAGAAGACACAGATTGAAGGTAATTGACAAAGAACCAGAGGTGAAATGAAGAGAATTTTCTTACACAGTGAGTTGTTGGGATCTGGAATTCACTGCCTGAGAACATGGTGGAAGCAGATTAAATAATATCTTTCAAAAGGGAATTTAACAAATACTTGAAAAGGAGAAAACACGCAGTAGTCTGGGGAAAGGGGAGGGGGGTGTGGAACTAGTTAGATAGCTCTTTCAAAGGGACAACACTGACACAATGGGCCGACAGACCTCCTTCTGTGGTGCATCAATCTCTGATTCTATGAGAATGAGACAGAAAGTGAAAAGAGGGAGAGAGAGGGAGCAAATGTGAAAGATGGAAAGGGAAATAGCAAGAACGAGAAAATCAGGTTTTCATCGCTTTTTGGGCAAAGTGATCATGATCTGCCTGTGTCCATTCCTGTTGAGGCAGATGACACACAAAGCTCCTGCTGTCTCCTCATTTCCATGAATTCTACGTATCGCCCATGGTGACCCGCGCTGCTGTCTGTCTGCACGCTTAACAGGGACCGAACTGTGTGTGAGCCTGGCTCGTCTTTCAGCCAGCATTCAGCTTTTAAAGGCTGTCTGCCCCTCCTGAAGGGAAGCTGCACTGAATCACGTGAGGCTGCTGCTGCTGACTGTGAATGATGCTATTGGAGACAAGGTAAATGGAGTACTAGGACGGGGAGACGGCTGTGTGCTTCACGGATGTGTTGCTAGAGGCAAAAACAAGAAATGCTGGAATCACTCAGCAGGTCTGGCAGCATCTGTGGAAAGAGAAGCAGAGTTAACATTTCTGAAACGCTAACTCTGCTTCTCTTTCCACAGATGCTGCCAGACCTGCTGAGTGATCCCAGCATTTCTTGTTTTTGTTTCAGATTTCCAGCATCCGCAGTATTTTGCTTTTATTTTAGTGTTGCTAGAGGCCTTTTTCATGGAGGGTGATAGGAGAAGAGTGCCCATGTTTCTGTAGGGTGGTGTGGAGACCCTCAAGGAACGCACTCCGAAGGGAATGGGAGCAGGAGGCCAGGGAGGTGAATGCAAGAAGTATGGCCCCGACGACCTAACAACAGAGCCAGAGAAGTTTAATGAGCTCACACGGGTCAATGTCATGGAATTCATCTCCACATGGCATCTCCTACCCCCAACACAACCAACCTCTCACACACTGCTCAATGTACCACACACCCATCACTCACCCATCAGCAGTCCTGAACACTCAGGACTCGCACCTAACATTCACATACTCCACCTTACCCTCACACACCTTCCCCTGATACCAGCCTCACACCCACATCTCACTGTCACCACATATCTCCAGTTATTCAGCTTTGGCAGGCACATCACCCAAACACAGTGCAACACAATCACTGACATTCTGCCCTCTTTCTTACAGGACAAGGTGGCCCATAATCATAGAGAGCAGCAGTGAACCGGCGGGGACCAGGCAGACCTTCAACCCCTGAGCCTGAGGGAGGAGATGATGCTCCACATCATGGGTCCGGCTGTGACAGAGCCCGTAGCATCTGGCATCACTGAAAGTATTCAGGATGATGCTATGTTCCTGCCTTATGTCCCTTCTTAACTCCCACCTCCCCCTCATCCTGCTGTCTGGGATGATGTACAAGCTGCAGATGGTGGGGCCGTGGACCTCCTGCTTTCCATCCCATTCCCAATCCCTCACCACAACCCTCCCCTTCTGATTTTATACTTTCCAATGATAACCCAAAACTGCCAGCTTCCCAGTCACAGCAGATCCAGGAGACAGGGAGAGAGCAGCAGCACAGCACTGATGGCGAAGCCCCAGCAATTGGTCTAATACTCACAGCCAACAGTTGAAATGCTTACACTGTGTGTGCTTTAGAGGCTGGTATAGAGTCAGAATCTAGACGTGGTGAGTCACCGAGCACGAGGGAGCTGCAGCCAGGCCAGGGGGAAAGGATAGTTCATGTGTCAGCTCACCAGAGGGCGAGGTCACAAACGAGTTCTAATACACAGGACTCAGATGTGAACATTGCTGGAACAGCATACAGGAGAATGCTGATGGACATGTGCACTGAGATATTTTGTCCATTGACAGGCCTGTCAGTCAGTTTATTGTCACTATCAAGGAACATGGAGCAGTCCGGCTCCAACATGGCACAGGACATTGTACAGAGCTTGAAGCCCATTCTTTCCCCTGTGGAAGTAGTCACTAACTCCATGACAGCACTAGCGGACCAAGCCGTGATACAGTATCTGGTGACCATCGTCTCAGCTTCCACTGCAGCACAGGCGGCAGACACCCAACGTCAGCACAGTGCCGCAGTGGTTAGCACCGCAGCCTCACAGCTCCAGCGACCCGGGTTCAATTCTGGGTACTGCCTGTGTGGAGCTTGCAACTTCTCCCTGTGTCTGCGTGGGTTTCCTCCGGGTGCTCCGGGTTCCTCCAACCACCAAAAGACTTGCAGTTTGATAGGTAACTTGTCCATTACAAAATTGCCCCTAGTATAGGTAGGTGGTAGGGGAATATAAGAACAGCTGGGGATGTTGTAGGAATATGGGATTAGTGTAGGATTAGTATAAATGGCTGGTTGATGGTTAGCATAGACTCGGTGGGCCGAAGGGCCTGTTTCGGTGCTGTATATTGAAATCTAAATCTAAATCAAAAAAAATCTAGTCTCGATGCTGCAGTGGAAGGTCAGGCTGAGGTCAATACATCCGTGCTTGCTGCCAGGCAGGCTCAGACTGCTGTCGTCAAGGCTGTGGATCTCAGTGTTCAAAGGGGTTTGCAGGATCTCACAGCAGTCCAGCAATCTGTGATCCAGTAGATTACTAGGATTGATGAGGTGTTGCCCCGTGGCAGTGACAGTGTCTGCGTGGAGCATGAACCTGCTGTCGTCTCTCAGGATGACAGTATTTGTTATCCCTTCACTGTCACGCCACCAGTGTCCTTGCTGTTACCCATCAGCCAGCCCAGGCTGCTGCTGCCCATGTCGAGGTGGTGTAGTCTTGAATCCCTCAAGGCCCAGAGCTGCTCGAGGACGTCCTCCAAGGCCATCAGCAGTCAGCCCAGTAAAAATCAGCAGCCTTCCATTAGCCATGCTGCCGTCACTGGGGAAACACTGTGTAGGAGCACTCGACAGGTCGAGGGAACCCACAAGACAGGCACGAAGGGAATACCCAAGGGTGAATAGTTCAGTTTTGTTTGTATAATTGGATGTGTTGTTGGATAAAGATGTTAATGAAAATATTTTTATTGGTGATTTTTATTGCAGGATAGTGACCAAGGGGACACTGTGATGGTGCGTCTCAGATGGGTGTAATGGTGGAGAATAGGAAATCCATGGTGGGAAAGGGAAGTTGTCCTATGGGAAATGGACTCTTAAGCAGTGACTCTCCAACAGCCTGTCCGGGTCGAAGGCATCCAGGAAATATCCTCCCTCACTCCTCCTCCTGAGGTAACCTCCGGATTCCTGGTGCCAATGACTGTCCTCATGATCATGATGATATGAAGGGTGCAGCAGAACACCATGAACTTAGACAGCTGCTCCAGTGAGTACTGGAGAGCTCCCCCCGAGCGGTTCAGACATCGGAAGCATTGCTTCATCACACCTATGGTCTGTTCCACCATGTTCCTGGTGACTCCATTGCTCACGTTATATACAGGTTATTTTCATGCGGTTGGTTGGCATTGATGCTGGGGGTAGAATTATGAGTCATGTACAGAGTGAGGTAGGCATTGTCTCCGAGGAGCCACATTCTGGTTCTGCATAGAGGCGCGAAGTGTTGGGACCGGCTGCCTGCTTCAGAACGAAGGTATGGTGGCTGCTGCCAGGGTAGTGGACATTCACCAACATGATGTACTGGGCATGCTCACACACCAACTGTACATTAATGGAGTGAGATTTCTTTCAGTTCCTGTACCTCTCCCCGTTGACATTCGGGCCCCGCAGAGCCACCTCCACCAGCAGGAATCCCGCTACCCTGACAAAGCCACGGGACCTCTCACCCTGCTTCACCCTGCGGAGGGTGAAAATGAAATATTCACCTCACCCGACATAGGTGGCCTCCAGTAACCAGCAGATACATCAATGGACAGCATAGAGAGAGATAATGGATACGTCGCCCGCTGCTGCCTGGCAAGATCCAGATACATAGAAGTTTAATGAAACTGTGACCTTAACGGCTACGGACAGCTCCGTCCTCACCCTGGTGTGAGGCTCCAGGTCGTGTTACAGGAGGTGACACAGCTCTGTGACCACATCCTTATTGAATCTGAGTCACCTCACACACTGCTCCTGTGCTTGGTGCAGGTAGGAATAGTGCTCTTGGAAAACCCGGGGTGGGTAGGGCAGAGCCCCCTCCTCCTCCCCCTTTACAGAGCTTCCCCTATCTGCAACCTCTGCTCTATTTGTTGATCATGTTACAGACCCAGAGACACTGTAACTACAGTCCCCATACCTCGTCTAGAGTTGGGTCACTAAATCCTCTGTCCTCCCTGAATGACTGCAGCAGCTCACAACACAACCTCCAGAAAACCATCCACAGCACCTCCACTAACTTTGCAATAGCAGATGTAAGTCAAAAGCCCCTCACCTGTAAGTTGGATGCCTGGTCCTTTTCAATAACCCTAGAGGGGATTCCTTGTGCCAGCTGAATGTATGCTTAACTGAGAGTGACTAACACAAGTGGTCAGTGAACATGCAGAGGCCAAGTTTCAAATCTGCTGGAACAGGTTGTTGATATGACATCCAGACCCCTGTTCAGTCTACCAGTGCATGCAGGGTACTCTTAGACTCGTGCCCTGTCCAGCATGAGCACTGTGTACGCTACACCAGAAGTGCCCAGCAGTGTGGATTCCACTGCACCAGCACCAATGCTAGTACTGAGACCAAATCACAGTCAGAGACAGATCCGTAGCTAATGAAATTCACTTCAAAACGAGAAATGATAAACACTTCAAATAGAACAAATGGAAGGATTATGGGAAACCGACAGGGGAATGGGGATAATTGGAAGGCAGAGGCCATTTAGAGCTTTTAATCCAAGTATGATTATATTAAAATTGTAGCATTGCCAGACTGGGAGGCAGGTCATGTGAGTGAGTACAGGGGTGATGGGTGATCTGGACTGGGTGTGAGTTGTGATGCAGCCAGTAGATTTCTGAATGAGCTGACGTTTAGCGAGCTTTGTTATTGTGAGCGTTACCAGGAAGACATTGGAATCATCAAGTGTGGATCTAAGAAAGGCACGGCTGAGGGTTTATAAGTAGATGAACTGAAGGAGATGTGGAGATGAACAAAATTATAGAGGTGGCTGTAGGCAGGGTTAGTGATCGACAGGATATTGAATTGGAACTTAGCTTAGGATGAAAGGAATCGCTGACGTTGTGAAGAGTCTGGTTTAGTCTCAGACATTGGACAGGGAGCGTGATCGAGTCAGTGAACAGAGCCAGAATTTGTGACAGAAACCGATGGCAGTGGACTTAGTCTTCCAAATATTTAAATAAAAGGAACAGCAATGCAGTGAAACATGATCTATAGTTCTAATAGCTGGATAGAGAGGCTTACCAGGAACAACAATAATAGCAAGAAAGGCAGAGTAATTGACAAGAACAGTACTGAAGTTAATCATAGGTTATAACAATAATAGCTGGGTAGAGAAAGACTTACCAGGGACACCAACAATACCGAGGATGGGATAGTAAATCGTTTGAATAGTCAAAAGCGCGTAATAGATCCGATATTCTAAAGAAAGCCGATGATAATTTGTAGAAAGATAGTCAGACACCCATGAGAAACTCCTGTCCATTGTTGTCACATTCCAATCTATTGTTCTCAGATTCTGACCCATTGTTGTAACATTCCAATCGATTGTTCTCAGCTTCTGATCTATCCTCTCCCTCTCTCTGGAGCACTTATCCCTGTCAGTGCCGGTGGGAGGGGTGGGGATGGGCGGGGTGATACAATGGGGTAACACATTGGAAGGAGTCCTGTATTAATAGACGTTGGTAACCCTCCAGCGACACAATTAGGCTCCATGGAGACTTACGTTAATTACAGTCACTGAACAAACAAGTTCAGTCAACCCATTTCAATCTAGCACTTTCCGTATCACAATAAACATTTACCCGGTCAAGACGGAATGTATGAGGGTTACTGAGGGAAGGAATGTTGGAAATAGCGGAGCCACTGGCCAGAATCGTCCAATCCTCCTTGGATATGGGAGTGATGACAGAGGACTGGAGTGTCGCAAATTCTGCACCCTGTTCGAAACAGTAGTGATAGGCTACACCCTAGAACTACGGACCCATCAGTCTAACCTCATTGAAATGTTGGGGAAGCTTGTAGAGACTGTAATCTGGGACAAGATAATCGTGGTCTGAATAGCATGAGTTTATAAATGACAAGAAGGTACACCAGATATGTGAGTGGCAAATCATGTCTGAAAAACTTGATCAAATTCTTTGATAAAGTAATGGAGAGTGTTGCTGCGGATAGCGTGGTTGCTACTTTGTATATGAACAATCAAAACTCGTGGAATCAAATGCCATTTAATAGATTTGTTAGGAAGTCTGAACCTCATGGATTCAAGAGGCAATGACAGTGTGGATATGACATTGGCTAAGGGACAGAATACAGAGGGAAGTGGTGATCTATTGTTGCTCAGACAGTGAAGGGGATTATACAGTGCTGCTCCCCAATGGTCGGTATTCAGGCCATTGTTCTTTTATAAAAACATACATAAACATATATCTGCGTATTGTGTTTGTGTGTGACATTTACTTATATATAAAAGGCATAATTTCAATGTTCTCAGGTAACAGAAACTCGGAAATGTAAAAAAATAAGGATGATATCAGAGGGATTCAGGGAGAGAGATGACATGAGGAAATGAGGCAGATGAAATTTAGTGCAGACATGAGTGAAGGGAGGAAGAATGAGGTGAGGCAATGTAAATGAAATGGGGCAGTTTTAAATTGGGTGCATGAACAGATGTCTTTGAATGTAGCTGGACAAGTTGATAAAATTATTAAAAACACATCCGGGATATCGAACTTTATAAAAAGAGGCATCGCGTGCAAAAGCAAGGAAGCTAACTAAAACTTTGTAAATCACTGTTTAGGTCTCAGTTGAGGAATTGTGTCCAATTCTGAGTATTACTTATTAGAAAGGATGTCAGAACCTTGGAGAAGGTGCAGAGGATATTTACTGGAATGGTCCAGGAATGAGGGAATTCATGTTCATGGGGAGACCACAGAAACAGGAATTAGAGGAGATCAGGTAAAGGGAGAATTTACTAGAACAGATCACAATTATGTGCGGTTTTGATAGAGTAAGGGTAAGCTGTTTCCACTGGGTAAAGGACCAATAACAATACTCAAATACTTGGCAAAAGAACTAGAGGTGGCAGAAGGAAAACATTTTTTTCGACAGTGAGTTGCTTTAATCTGGAATGCACGGCCTGAAGATGTGCTGGAAGCAGATTCAAGAGCAAGTTTCAAAAGGGAACTGGATAAATGCTGCAGAGGGGGATTTGCAGGGCTTTGGGAAAAGAGGAGGAAATGGGGTAAAATAAAAAGCTGTTTCAAAGATGGCACAGGTACGATGGGCCAATGGACTGCTTCCATGCTTTGTGATCCTCCGATTCTTTGATAACAGAATCCATTGAGTCCTTATTTCGTGTGTACAATTGATGTCCAGCAGTTTTTGAGCCAGCGGCTCATTGTTACTTCTATCCTCACACAGGTAACAGAAGAAAGGCAAACACAAGGGCCAGGTGAGGTGAATTGTGTTGACAATTTGCGATATTGGGTTATGACGTCTGTCTCTTTGATCACTTCGATCAGTCAATTACAAACTCATTGATTTTATTCTTATTTTATTTCCTGTCTATTTGTTCTCAGGATATGGGTGATACTGACAAGGCTTTCATTACTTCCCCATCCCTAGTTACCATAAGAAAATGATGGGCCTTCATCCTAAACCACTGCAGTTCATGTGGTGAAGGTGTTCCCACAATACTGTTGCAGAAAGGATGTCAGGCATTTAACCCAGTGATGATGAAGGAACGGTGATATCTGTCCAAGTCCAGATGGTCTGTGCCTCGGAGGAGGGGAATATGGTGATGATGGTGTTATGTGTCAGAGTCCGAGCTGAATTCTACCCCCTCCCCTCTATCTCGTGTCCCTTGACTGCAAACTGTAATTGTTCTCTTTAGAGCAGGAATGTTAAATGGAGGTTGAATAGAGATATGCAAAATCTTGAACAGTATTTGGTGAAGTAAAGACAGAGAATTTGGTTTCACTGGAAGTACTGTCAGTAACCAGAGGACACATTTTTAAAGTGATCGACCAACAAAAACGCATTGATTTATTATAATCCGAAATTCACAGCCTGAAAGAGTGGTGAAGAAGATTCAATAATAAATTTAAAAAAGAGAATTGATTCAATAGTATCAGGGGAGATTTTCAGCGATATGGGAATTGTGTAGAGGAGAGGGACAAATGGGATTGCTCCTTCAAACAGCATGCACAGACACGATGGGCCAAATAACCTTCTCAGTGCTGTATGATTCTTTGAGTCTGTGAAAACAGAAACTATCGAAAGCTTACCTGATGGGTACAGCAATTTTAAGCAGAGGCTGATCGTTACTTGCACTGGGAACACACCTTGTTGGATTAACACAGGCGAGGGAGAGAGATGGAAATCTCCTGCTCAGTGTGTGGGGCTCATTAACACAACTTGTTGGATTCGCACAAGCCAGGAAAGAAATAGAAATGTCCTGCTCTGTGTGTGTATTTGGGGGTCGGTACCACACTATGTGGGAATGACACAGATCAGGGATAGAATCGGTCCTTTCCTGCTCTCTGTGTGCATGTATAAGTCAGTACCACACTGTGTAGGATCAAGAGGCCGTTGACAGAATTGGATCTATCCTGCTCTCTGTGTGAGTCAATACCACATCGGGTGGAATTAAGAGACCGGGGATAGAACTGGATCTTTCCTGCTCTCTGTGTGTCAGTACCATACCGGGTGGGATTAACACAGACTGGGGACATAATTGTTCTTTCCTGCTCTCTGTGTGCGTCAGTATCACACCGGGTGGGATGAACACAGACCGGGGACAGAATTGTTCTTTCCTGCTCTCTGTGTGGGTCAGTACCACACCGGGTGGGCGTAACACAGACCGGGGACAGGATTGTTCTTTCCTGCTCTCTGTGTGGGTCAGTTCCACACCAGGTGGGATTAACACAGACCGGGGAGAGCATTGGGTCTTTCCTGCTCTCTGTGGGGGTCAGCATCAGACCAGGTGGGATTAACACAGGCCGGGGATAGAATTGGGTCTTTCCTGCTCTCTGTGTGGGTGAGTACCACACCGGGTGGGATTATCACAGGTCGGGGATAGAATTGGGTCTTTCCTGCTCTCTGTGTGGGTCAGTACCACACCAGGTGGGATTAACACAGGCCGGGGATAGAATTGGGTCTTTCCTGCTCTCTGTGTGGGTGAGTACCACACCGGGTGGGATTATCACAGGTCGGGGATAGAATTGGGTCTTTCCTGCTCTCTGTGTGAGTCAGTACCACACTGGGTGGGATTAACACAGGCCGGGGATAGAATTGGGTCTTTCCTGCTCTCTGTGTGGGTGAGTACCACACCGGGTGGGATTATCACAGGTCGGGGATAGAATTGGGTCTTTCCTGCTCTCTGTGTGGGTCAGTACCACACCAGGTGGGATTAACACAGGCCGGGGATAGAATTGGGTCTTTCCTGCTCTCTGTGTGGGTGAGTACCACACCGGGTGGGATTATCACAGGTCGGGGATAGAATTGGGTCTTTCCTGCTCTCTGTGTGAGTCAGTACCACACTGGGTGGGATTAACACAGGCCGGGGATAGAATTGGGTCTTTCCTGCTCTCTGTGTGAGTCAGTACCACACTGGGTGGGATTAACACAGGTCGGGGATAGAATTGGGTCTTTCCTGCCCTCTGTGTGGGTCAGTACCACACTGGGTGGGATTAACACCGGTCGGGGATAGAATTGGGTCTTTCCTGCTCTCTGTGTGGGTCAGTACCACACTGGGTGGGATTAACACAGGCCGGGGATAGAATTGGGTCTTTCCTGCTCTCTGTGTGGGTCAGTATCACACCGGGTGGGATTAACACAGGTCGGGGATAGAATTGGGTCTTTCCTGCCCTCTGTGTGGGTCAGTACCACACTGGGTGGGATTAACACCGGTCGGGGATAGAATTGGGTCTTTCCTGCTCTGTGTGTGGGTCAGTACCACACCGGGTGGGATTAACACAGGCCGGGGATAGAATTGGGTCTTTCCTGCTCTCTGTCTGGGTCAGTACCACACTGGGTGGGGATTAACGCAGGCCAGGGATGGAATTGAGTCTTTTCTGCTCTCTTTGGAGCTCAGAACCACACTGGGTGAAAGCCGCTAACTCAGCACAGCCTGAGGATGGAGCCTGGTCTGTCCCAATGAGGACAGAGAGTGACTGGTGAAATGGACAGTCACCCGGCAGATTGAACTTTACACATTGAACTGTGAAGTGATACATATAGGAAGGAAATATGAGGAAAGGCAAAATAATGTGGATGGTTGAATGGACAGACCTCGGGCTGTACTAATTTCTGTGGCAGCAGGACACTGAGAAGGCTGCTAAAAAAAGCAACATATCGTGTCCTTGGCTTTATAAATACAGCACAGATTAATAAAACTCAGGAGGAAATGTTGATTTTTAGACATCATTGGTTCGCTACCAGCTGGAGAATTGTGTCCAATTCTGATCACCACACGTTGGTAAGGATGACAAGGACTTAGTGAAGATACAGAGGTGATTTACTAGAATGGTACCAGGTATCTGGGAATTCAGTTACATGGAGAGATTGGAAAAACTGGGATTTTTCCCTTTGGAGCAGTGAAGGGTAAGAGGAGATTTCATACAGAATTCAAAATCATGAAGGGTTTTGATAGGGTAATTAATGTGAAAATGTTTCCAGTGTCAGAATGTTCAGTGTTAAGAAGATATAGATTGAAGGTAATTGACAAAGAACCAGAGGTGAAATGAGGAGAATTTTCTTACACAGCGAGTTGTTGGGATCTGGAATTCACTGCCTGAAAACATGGTGGAAGCAGATTCAATAGTAATACGGTGGAGAAGGCAGATGGAATCCTTTCCTTTATTAGCTGAGGTATAGAATAAAAGAGCAGGGAAATTATGCTGGAACTGCATAACTCATTGGCTAGGCCACAACTTGAGTACTGAGTGCATTTCTGGTCACCTCATTACAGAAAGGATCTAATTGCACTGGAGAGGGTACAGAGGAAATTTATGAGGATGTTGCCAGGGCTGGAGAAATGCAGCTGTGAGGAAAGATTGGATAGGCTGGGGTTGTTCTTTTTGGAATAGAGAAGGCTAAGGGGAGATCGGACTGAAATGTACAAAATTTTGAGGGGCCTGGACAGAGTGGAGGTGAAGGGTCTATTCACCTTGGCAGAAAGGTCAGTGGCATGGGGGTGGGGGGTTGGGGGTGGGGAGGGGTTGTATTTAAAGTGATTGGTCGAAAGATCAGAGGGGAGATGAGGAAGACGTTTTCATACTGAGTGTGTTGGGGTCTGGAACTCACTGCCTGAAAGTGTAGTTGAGGCAGAGACCCTCAACTCATTCAACAGGAGTCTGGATATGCACCTCAAATACCGTAATATACAGAACTATGGATCAAATCCTGAAAGTGGGCTTAGACTCGGTGGATCGTTTTTCAGTCAGCACAGATACGATGGGACAAGGGGCCTCTTTCAGTACCTTAAACGATGCATAATTCTATAATTCTATCTTTCAAAAGTGAATTTAACAATTAGTTATAAAGGAAAAAAAAAAGCAGGATTCCGGGGAAAGAGGATGGGAGTCGACCTAATTAGATTGCTCTTTCAAAAAGACAGCACAGATACAGAGAGAGAGAGGTAATTGGAGGAAAATAAAAACATATATGTGCTGCTTTTCAGGCATAGGGTTTCTGATTCATGATCTGCCTGTACCCGTTCCTGTTGAGGCAGGTGACACACAAACGTCCTGCTGCCTTCTCATTTCCATCAATTCCACTGCCCCCCAGGGTGACCCGCCCGGCTGTCGGTCTGCACGCTCAATAGGCACCTAACTGTGTGTGAGGCCGGCACGTGTTTCAACCAGGATTCAGCTCTTAAAGGCAGTCTGTCCCTCTTAACGGAAGTTGCACTGAATCACATGAGGCTGCTGCTGGTGACTGTGAATACTACAATTGGAGACAAGGTAAATGGAACACTAGGACAGAGAGAGGGCTCTGCAGTTCACGGATGTGGTGCTAGAGGCCTTAGTCACGGAGGGTGACAGGAGGAGAGAGGCCATGTTTCTGTGTGGTGGTGTGGAGACCCTCAAGGAACGCCCTCCTCAGGGAATGGGAGAAGGTGGCCACGGAGGTCAATGCAAGAAGTCTGGCCCCAAGGACCTGGCAGCAGAGCCAGAATAAGTTTAATGAGTTCACACGGGTGGTCAATGTCAGAGAATTCATCTCTACATGGCATCTCCTACCCCCAACATCACCACCCTCTCACACTGCTCAATGTACCACACCCCATCACTCACCCATCAGCAGTCCGTAACACTCAGGACCCACACCTAACATTCACATACTCCACATCACCCTACACACCTTCCACTGATATCAGCCTCATACCCTCCTCTCACTGCCTTCACATACCTCCAGTTATTCAGCTACGGCAGGCACATCACCCATACACAGTGCAACACAATCACTGACATTCTGCTCTCTCTCGTACAGGACAAGGTGGCCCATAATCACAGGGAGCAGCAGTGAACTGGCGTGGATCAGGCACACCTTCATCCCCTGAGCCTGAGGGAGGAGATGGTTCTCCACATCATGGGAACGGCTGTGACAGAGCCCGTAGCATCCGGCATCCCCGAGAGCATTCAGGATGATGCTATGTTCCTGCCGTATGTCCCTTCTTAACTCCCACCTCCCCCTCATCCTGCTGTCTGGGATGATGTACAAGCTGCAGATGGTGGGACCATGGATGTCACTGTGGTGTGTACGTGAGGTTGAGTGATTTGTGGAGAGCATGTTTATGGAAGTGGTAACCTCACAGTTTAAGAGTATGCAGTGAGAGAGGTAATGGGTGATCACCAGAGAGTCAAGAAGAATCAGGCAGGTAGCACAGGAGACCCCAAAGTGCATCTCACTCTTCAACCAGTATTCAATACTGAGGAAAGTGATGGTTCATCTGGGGACTGCAGCCAGAGACAAGGCCATGGTCCCAGGGCTGTCTCAGCTGTACTGAGGGGTACAGGCAGGACGAGAATGTTGGTAGTGATAGGAGATTCCATAGTCACGGGAACAGACGAGCTTTTCTGAGGCCGCAAACTTGCATCCAGGATAGTGTGTTTCCTCCCTTGTGTCAGGTTCAAGGATATCACTGGGCAGCTGCAGAGCATCCTGAAGGTCGGTGGGGGGGGGCGGTGGTGGTGGTGGGGGGTGGGATGAACAGCCAGCAGTCGTGGTTCACATCGGTACGAATGAGCTGGGCAGACAGAGGGAGGTGGTCCTGCAGTCAGAATTCCGGGCGCTAGGAAAGAAGTTAGCCATCTCAAAGTAGTAATCTCTGGATTACTGCCAGTACACCGTGCGCGTGAGTATAGAAATAGGAGGATAGTACAGATGGATGTGTGGCTGGGAGGTTGCTGCAGAAGCGGTGAGGTTTGCATTGCACTGGGACCAGTTCTGGAGAATGTGGGATCTGTACCGGCCGGACGGTTGCACCTGAACAGAGCTGGAACTAATTTCCTTGCAGGGTGATATGTTAGTGCTATTGGAGAGGGTTTACACTAAATTGGCAGGTGTGTGGGAACCATGGGTAAACATCAGAGAGGAATTCTAAAGTGCACAGAATACTGGGGGAGATGGATAACACGATAGTAGGGTTTAGAAAGCTATTAGTTGGGGTCTGAGTAAGGGAGGAAGTAATAAAGTTTACATCAGGGTTGATGTGCATGTATGTGAATACGGAGTGTGGTTAATAAGACTGGTGAGGTACAGGTGCAGATTGCCATATGGAAATATGATGTTGTGGCTATGACAGAGATCTGGCTCAAAGAAGGGCAGAACTGGGTGTTAAATATTCCTGGATACAAGGTGTTCAGATAAAATAGGAAAGGGAGAAAAGGATTAAGGGTGGTGGTATTGATTAAGGAGAACATTATAGTGCTGGACAGAGTAAAAGTCCCGGGGGCGTGTGTGGGGAGATGGGAGGTGGGAGTGGGGGTGGGTGGGTGCGTGGGTGGGTGAAGGACAGAATCCATTTGGATAGAGCTAAAGAACAAAAAAGGTGCATTTACATTGCTCGTTGTTGTCTATAGGCCATCAGCTAATGGGAAGGATGTGGAGGAACAAATCTGCAACAAAATTACTGAAAGATGCAAGAATTATAGAGTAGTTACAATGGGGGAACATTTATTATCCTAATAAGAACAGGGATAGTAGTATCGTAAAGGGCAGAGGGAGGCAAGTGTTACTACAGTGTGTGCAGGAAACTGTTATACAACAGTATGTTGCTAGTCCAATGAGGAAGGAGGCACTGCTGGACCTGGTTCTCGAGAATGAGCTGGACCCAAGTGGATTAATTATCAGTAGGAGAACATTTAGGGGACAGTGATCATTGTCTCATAAGGTTTTTGTTGACTATGGCAAAGGACAAAGAGCAATCCAGAGTAAGAATAATTAACTATGAGAATGTCAACTTCAACAAGTCAACCAGTGTAAAAATGGAGCTGGGGCGAATAAATTAGAGTCAACGTTTGGCAGGAAAACAGGAGCTACCTTCAAAGAAGAGATATTTCTGGCAGAGTGGTGGTAATCGGTTATTTTTCACACTGGAGGACGGTAGACAGTGATGTTTTCCAAGGGTCAGTGCTGGGACCAACCCATTTTTTTTGCTATATATAAATGAGATGGAGCTTGGAATTCAGATTAGAATTACAAAATGTTCCGATGATACCATACTTGGAGGTGTGGTAAACAGTGAGGATGATGCAAACTGCCTACAACAGGATAGAGACAGGCTAGCAGAATGCGCAGAGAAGTGGCAGGTGGAATTTAATACAGAGGAGTGTGAGGTGATGCATTTTGGCAGAAAGAATAGGAAAGCAATATAGACTTAATGGCATAGGTCTAAAGATTGTGCAGGAACAGAGGGACCTGGGGCTCCATATGCATTGATCTTTGAAGGTGGAAGGACATATTGGGAGAGTGTTAATCAAAGCTTATCAGATATTGGGCTTCATGATTAGAGGCAAAGATACAAAATCAGGGAAGTTATGCTGAAAATTTGTAAAGCTTTGGTTAGGCCCCAACTAGAGAACTGTGTCCAGTTCTGGTCACCACACTTCAGGAAGGATGTGAAGGTACTTGAGAGGGTGCAGAGGAGATTTACCCGAATAGTTCCAGGGATGGGAGGGGGGAGCGGCGGATGGTTAGTTACAAGGATAGTTTTGAGAAGATGGAGTTGTTCTCCCTTGAAGTAAAGGGGATTGAGAGAGATTTGATAGAGTTGTACAAGATTATGATGGCTTAGATAAGATAGACAAGGAAAAACTGTTCCCATTAACTGATGAAAGACGGACTCGGGGACACAAATGGAAGGTTTTGGGTAATAGATGCAGGGGGAAAATAAGGAAGAGCTTTTTTACACAGTGGGTGGTAACGAGCTGGAACTCACTGCCCATGAGGGTGGTGGAAGGCAAGACAATCAATGATTTCAAAAGGAAACTGGATGGGCACCTGAAGGAAATAAACTTGCAGGGATCTGGGGAATGAACGGGTTATTGGGATTGACTGAAGACGGAGGGGCAGAATGGCCACCTTCTGTGTCGTACGTGACTCCATGACTCCATCAATTTCTACCACTCTATGTCAGTTTAGTTTAGTTTAGAGATACAGCACTGAAACAGGCCCTTCGGCCCAACGAGTCTGTGCCGACCATCAACCACCCATTTATACTAATGCTACACTAATCTCATATTCCTACCACATTTCCACCTGTCCCCATATTTCCCACCTACCTACACTGGGGGAAATTGTGAACGGCCAATTTACCTATCAACCAGCAAGTCTTTGGCATGTGGGAGGAAACCCACGCAAAAACAGGGAGAACATGCAAACTCCGCACAGGCAGTACCCAGAATTGAACCCGGGTTGCGGGATTGGTGTGGTTGCGGTGCTTACCACTGCGCCACTGTGACGCCTGCTATTGCCTTGAAAGATCCAGATACATAGAGGTTCAATGAAACTGTGACCTCAACAGCCACTGACAGTTCCGTCCTCACCGTGGTGTGAGGCTCCAGGACGTTTTACAGGAGGTGACACTGCTCTGTGACCACATCCTTATTGAATCAGAGTCACCTCACACATTGCTCCGGGGTTAGGTGTATGTCGGAATGGTGCTCTTGGAAAACCCGGAGTGGGTAGGTCAGAGCCCCCTCCTCCTTCCTCTTCACAGAGCTTCACCTCTCAGCAGACTCTGCTCCATTTATTGATCATGTTACAGACCCAGAAACACTTTAACTACAGTCCCCATAACTCGTCCAGTGTTAGGTCACCAAATCCTCTGTCCTCCCTGAATGTCTGTAGTTGCTCACAACACAACCTGCAGAAAACCATCCACAGCACGTCACTAACTTTTCAATAGCACAAGTAAGTCTAAAGTCCATCACCTGTAAGTTGGATGCCTGGTCCTTTTAAATAACATTGGAGGGAGTTCCTCGTGCTGCTGAATGTATGTTCATCCGACAGTGGCTAAAACGGGCGGTCAGTGGACATGCACAGATAAAGTTTCAAAGACGTACATCAAAGCTGTCAGAATCGCTGACTGACGTAACATTCACAACACTCCACATATGAGCATCACATGCATGTTATAACAGGACGAGACCCTTGCCCCGCATGGGGCACTGTGCTGACCACACCAGAGCGCTGTCCAGCATGGCTCACTGTGCTGACCACAATAGAACCCTGCCAAGCATGGGGCACTGTGCTGACCACACGAGAGCCCTGTCCAGCCTGGGACACTGTGCTGACCACACTGGAGCCCTGTCCAGCATGGGACACTGTGCTGACCACACGAGAGCACTGTCCAGCATGGGGCACTGTGCTGACCACAGTAGAGCCCTATCCAGCATGGGGCACTGTGCTGACCACACTAGATCGCTGTCCAGCATGGGGCACTGTGCTGACCACACTAGAGCTCTGTCCAGCATAGGACACTGTGCTGACCATACTCGAGCCGTGACCAGCATGGGGCACTGTGCTGACCACACTAGAGCAGTGTCTTGCATGGGGCACTGTGCTGACCACACTAGAGCCCTGTCCAGCATGGGACAGTCTGCTGACCACACTAGAGCAATGTCCTGCATGAGGCACTGTGCTGACCACACCAGAGCCCTGTCCAGCATGGGGCACTGTGCTGACCACACTAGAGCCCTGTCCAGCATGGGACACTGTGCTGACCACACGAGAGCACTGTCCAGCATGGGGCACTGTGCTGACCACAGTAGAGCCCTATCCAGCATGGGGCACTGTGCTGACCACACTAGATCCCTGTCCAGCATGGGGCACTGTGCTGACCACACTAGAGCTCTGTCCAGCATGGGACACTGTGCTGACCATACTCGAGCCGTGACCAGCATGGGGCACTGTGCTGACCACACTAGAGCAGTGTCTTGCATGGGGCACTGTGCTGACCACACTAGAGCCCTGTCCAGCATGGGACAGTCTGCTGACCACACTAGAGCAATGTCCTGCATGAGGCACTGTGCTGACCACACCAGAGCCCTGTCCAGCATGGGACACTGTGCTGACCACACTACAGCCCTGTCCAGCATGGGACACTGTGCTGACCACACTAGAGCCCTGTCCAGCATGGGACAGTGTGCTGACCACACTAGAGCCCTGTCCAGCATGGGGCACTGTGCTGACCACACTAGAGCCCTGTCCAGCATGGGGCACTGTGCTGACCACACTAGAGCAGTGTCTTGCATGGGGCACTGTGCTGACCACACTAGAGCCCTGTCCAGCATGGGACAGTCTGCTGACCACACTAGAGCAATGTCCTGCATGAGGCACTGTGCTGACCACACCAGAGCCCTGTCCAGCATGGGGCACTGTGCTGACCACACTAGAGCCCTGTCCAGCATGGGACACTGTGCTGACCACACGAGAGCACTGTCCAGCATGGGGCACTGTGCTGACCACAGTAGAGCCCTATCCAGCATGGGGCACTGTGCTGACCACACTAGATCCCTGTCCAGCATGGGGCACTGTGCTGACCACACTAGAGCTCTGTCCAGCATGGGACACTGTGCTGACCATACTCGAGCCGTGACCAGCATGGGGCACTGTGCTGACCACACTAGAGCAGTGTCTTGCATGGGGCACTGTGCTGACCACACTAGAGCCCTGTCCAGCATGGGACAGTCTGCTGACCACACTAGAGCAATGTCCTGCATGAGGCACTGTGCTGACCACACCAGAGCCCTGTCCAGCATGGGACACTGTGCTGACCACACTACAGCCCTGTCCAGCATGGGACACTGTGCTGACCACACTAGAGCCCTGTCCAGCATGGGACAGTGTGCTGACCACACTAGAGCCCTGTCCAGCATGGGGCACTGTGCTGACCACACTAGAGCCCTGTCCAGCATGGGGCACTGTGCTGACCACACTAGAGCCCTGTCCAGGATGGGGCACTGTGCTGACCACACTAGAGCCCTGTCCAGCATGGGACACTGTGCTGACCACACTAGAGCCGTGTCCAGCGTGGGGCATTGTGCTGACCACACTCGAGCAGTGTCCTGCATGGGGCACTGTGCTGACCACACTAGAGCCCTATCCAGCATGGGACAGTGTGCTGACCACACTAGAGCAGTGTCCTGCATGAGGCACTGTGCTGACCACACTAGAGCCCTGTCCAGCATGGGACACTGTGCTGACCACACTACAGCCCTATCCAGCATGGGGCACTGTGCGAACCACACTCGAGCCCTGTCCAGCCTGGGGCACTGTGCTGACCACACTAGAGCCCTGTCGAGCATGGGGCAGTGTGCTGACCACACTACAGCCCTGTCCAGCATGGGGCACTGTACTGACCACACTAGAGCCCTGCGCAGCATGGGGCACTGTGCTGACGACACTAGAGCCCTGCCCAGCATGGGACACTGTGCTGACCACACTAGAGCCCTGCCCAGCATGGGGCACTGTGCTGACCACACTAGAGCTCTGTCCAGCATGGGACACTGTGCTGACCACACTACAGCCCTGTCCAGCATGGGTCACTGTGCTAACCACACTCGAGCCCTGTCCAGCCTGGGGCACTGTGCTGACCACACTAGAGCCCTGTCGAGCATGGGGCAGTGTGCTGACCACACTACAGCCCTGTCCAGCATGGGGCACTGTACTGACCACACTAGAGCCCTGCGCAGCATGGGGCACTGTGCTGACGACACTAGAGCCCTGCCCAGCATGGGACACTGTGCTGACCACACTAGAGCCCTGCCCAGCATGGGGCACTGTGCTGACCACACTAGAGCTCTGTCCAGCATGGGACACTGTGCTGTCCACACCAGAGCCCTGTCCAGCATGGGGCGCTGTGCTGACCACGCTAGAGCCCTGCCCAGCATGGGGCACTGTGCTGACCACAGTAGAGCCCTGTCCAGCATGGGGCATTGTGTTCACCATGATAGAAGTAGCCGGCTGTGCTGTTGACGTTATTTTATGAAGCCGGGTTAGCGTCGCGTTGGCACCAGTGGTGCCACAGATTGAAAATCACAGTCGTGGAAGATAGGGATTTAAAGCAACTCACTTTAAAAAGGAAATTG
This sequence comes from Heterodontus francisci, assembly GCF_036365525.1. Classification (NCBI taxonomy): domain Eukaryota; kingdom Metazoa; phylum Chordata; class Chondrichthyes; order Heterodontiformes; family Heterodontidae; genus Heterodontus; species Heterodontus francisci. The sequence continues at coordinate 8,217,230 of NW_027141369.1, read as the reverse complement.
GATATTAGGTTGAAGGGATAATATTTTCAAGAATATGTGAAATGGAAGGGGAATGGGTCAAATGGGAGGGGCGAGGCCATGAAGAGATTCAAACACAAGAATGAGAATATTAAAATTAAGATGCTGTCAGACCGGGAGTCAATGTCGATCAGTGAGCACAGGGGTGATGGGTGATCGGGATTTGGCGTCAGTCCAGAAACAGGCAGCAGAGCTCTGGATGGTCTGTGGTTTATGGAATTTTATAACTTGGAGGTGACCAGGATAGATTTGGAATAGTCAAGTGTGGATTTAACAAAGGTACAGATGAGGGTTTATGCAGCAGATTGGCTGAGGCAGTGGTGAATATGGGTGATATTACAGAGGTGGTAGTAGGCACGGTTGATGATGGAGACAATATGGAAATATACTCAGCTCAGGTTTATATCGAACACAGAGGTTGTAAACAGTCTGGTTCTGCCTCAGACATTAGACAGGGTGGGGGATGAGTTTGACAGATAGGGGATGGAGTTTGTGATGGAGACCAATGACACCGGCTTCAGTCTTCCCAAAGTTTACATTGCAGAACCGTATTTCAGTGAAACAGGGTTTACAGATCTCCTAGCTGGAAATGTAAACAGCAGCAGAAGCAAAGATGAGAGTGTAAATGACAAGAACAGTAATACTATTAGCAATGGTTTGTAGAGCTATTAGTTGGAGATATTCACCAAGAATAATAACAGCAGCAAGCAGGGCAAAGTAAATGACAGGAGCAGTAATGCAGTTAAAAACGGTTTATAGAATTAATAGCTGGACAGAGAGAGAGAGAGAGAGAGAGACTTACCAGGGACACCAACACTAGCGAGGATGGGATAGTAAATGTATTCAATAATCTGAAGTGCGCGATAGATCCGAGAGTTTAATGAGAACCGATCATAATATGTAGAAAGAATGTATATATCCAAGGATAATCTCCTATCTATTGTTGTAACATTCCAATCTATGGTTCTGAGATTCTGACCCATTGTTGTAACATTACAATCTATTGTTCCCAGATTCTGATCTATCCTCTCCCTCTCTTTGGAGCCGCTGATCCCTGTTAGTGCCGGGGTTATGCTCCAGCTCACAGTATGGGATAACACGTTGAAAGGAGTCCCATTTTAATAGAAGATGGAAACCCTCCAGTGACACAATTAGGATCCATGGAGACTGACATTAATTACAATCACTGAACAAACAGATTCAGTTAACACCTTTCAATCCAGCAGTTCCAGTATCACAATAAAGTGGAACATTTACCCAGTGTGGATGGGATGTATGAGGGTTGCTGAGGGAAGGAATGGTGGCAATAGCAGAGGCACTGGCCAGAATCATTCAATTCTCCTTGGATATGGGAGTGGTGACAGAGGACTGGACGGTTGCAAATGTTACAACCTGTTTAAAAAAGGAGAGATAGGATAAACCCTGCAATTATTGACCAGTCAGACTAGTGTCACCACTGGGGGAAAATCTAAAGGTGACAGCCCAGGAGAAAAATATGTGTTACTTGGAAAACCAGTGGATACTAACTGGCTAGCAACATGGAGATGCTGATGAAAAATCATTTCTGGCAAAATTCAACAACAAAAACTTATATTTTTATAATGCCATAAACGTTGTAAAATATCCCAAGGTGCTTCACAGGGGCATTAAGAAGGAAGGTATAACACTGAGACACAATAGGAGAAATTAGGTCAGATGACCTACAGCTTAGTCAAAGAGGTAGGTTTTAAGGAGTGTCTTAAAGGAGGAAAGCGATGTGGAGAGGCGAGGAGGTGCAGGGAAGATATTACACAGCTTAGGGCCCTGGCAGCTGAAGGCACGGCCGCCAGAAGTGCAGTGATTACAATCAGGGATGCACAAGAGGCCAGAATTAGAGGAGCTCAGATAGCTCGGTGGGTTGTGGAGCCGGAGGAGATAACAGAGGTAGGAAGGGACGAGGCCATGGAAGGATATGGAAACAAGGTGGAGAATTTTAAAATCAAGACTTTGGTTGACTGGGAGACAATGTCAGTCAGTAATAGATGAACGGGACTTGGTGTGAGCTAAGACATGGGGAGCAGAGTTTTGGATGACTTCAAGTTTTCAGACAGTAGATGTGGGAGATCAGCCAGGAGTGAGTTGGAATAATCACATCTAGAGGTGACAAAGGCATGAATGAGGTTTCAGCTGCAGATGGGCTGAGGCAGGGGTGAAGTCGGGCGATGTTACTGAGGTGGAAATAGGCGGCTTTAATGATATCCTGAAAATGAGGTTAAAGCTCATTTTGTGGTGAAATGTGACACTGAGGTTGCAAACAGACTGTCTGAATCTCAGATTGTTAGCAGGGAGAGGGATGGAATCAATAGCCAGGGAACAGAGTTGGAGTGAGGAGTGAAAACAATGGCTTCAGTCTTCCAAATATTAAATATTGGCTAAGGAACAGCAAACAGAGAGAAGTGGTGAAAGGTTGTTGTTCAGACTCGATGGGAGTACACAGTGGTGTTCCCCAGGGCTTTGTATTAGGATCACTGCTCTTTTTGCTCTTTGAAATCCCGGGGTGGGTAAGGCAGAACCCCTTCCTCCTCGCTCTTTACTGAGCCTCCCCTCTCTGCAGTTTCCGCTCCATTTTTTGGTCATGTTACAGACCCAGAGACACTGTACCCACAGTCCCCAGACCTCGTCCAGGGTCGGGTCACCAAATCCTCTGTCCTTCTTGAATGTCTGTCGTAGCTCACAACACAACCTCCAGAAAACCATCCACAGCACCTCCACTAACTTTAGAATAGCAGAAGTAAGTCAAAAGCACCTCACCTATAGGTTGGATGCTTGGTCCTTTTAAATAGCACGAGAGGGGGTTCCTCGTGCTGCTGAATGTATGTTCAGCTGAGAGTGACTGGCACATACCAAGTTTCAAAGACGTATTTCAAAGCTGCCGGAATGGCTGATTGACACAATATTCAGATCCTCCTCATACTACAGACACGCACACGTTACACCCACGCTATCACTCTGGCCAGCCTGGGTGTCCTGTACAATGTGCTGGATGTGACCGGCAGTGCAGCTCACACCATTTTATGGATCCAAACTTCCACAGCACCAGTGGAGCTGGAGAGATGAAATGTGTGGTCAGGGAGAGAGACAGAGGGAAAGAAACTCACCTTAAAAAAGGAATTAGAAAAAGACTTTCAGATGAACAAGTTTCAGGAATATTGGAAATGGTCAGGGTTTGGGATAATCAGAGGGAGAGGGGTGAGGCCATGGAGGGATTTGATCACATGTGTGAGAATATTAAAATTGAGGTGTTACTGGACCAAGAGCCAATGTAGGTCTGTGAGCAAAGGGATGTTGGGTGAACAGAATTTGGTGTAAATTAGAAGATGGCAGCAGAGTTTTGGATGATCACAATGTTACAGTGAGTGGAATGTGGGAGAGCAGCCAGGAGAGTGTTAGAAAAGTCAAGTCTCGAGATCAAAAAATTCATGGGTAGAGGGTTTTAGCAGCAGATGAGTTGAACTCTCTCTCTCTCGTTATTTCTCTCTCTGTCGCCCTGATTTGCTTTGTCCCACTCAGAATCATATAAGTTTCAATCAAATCGCCTCTTACTCTTCTAAACTCCAGCTGATATAAGCATAGCCTGTCGAGCATTTCCTCATAAGACAAACCGCCCATTCCAGGCATTAGTCTGGTAAACCATCTCTGAACTTCTTCGAACGCATTTACATCTGTCCTTAAATAAGGAAACCAATACTGTGCACAGTATTCCAGATGTGGTCTAATCAATGCCCTGGATAACTGAAACATAACCTCCCTACATTTGTATTCAATTCCTCCTGCATTGGACGATAACATTCTATTAGTTTTCCTAATTATTTGCAGTACCAACATACTAACCTTTTACAATGTATGCACAAGGACTCCCAGTTCACCCTGGATGGTAGAGCTCTGAAATCTCTCACTATTGTGGTTATGTGCTTAATTTTTATTCTTCCTGCCAAAATGGACAATTTCATATTTTCCCACATTATGCTCCATTTACCAGATCTTTACCCACTCACTCAATCTATCTATCCCTTTCTGGCTCACTTGTGTCCTCGTCACAACTTACTTTCCAACCGACGTTTCTGTCATCAGAAAATTTAGCAACCATACCTTTGGTCCCTTCATCCAAGTGATATAGATAAATTGTTAAGAGTTAAGTCCCCAGCACTGATCCCTGTGACACACCACTCTTTACATCTTGCCAAACAGAAAATGATCCATTTAAGCCTACTCTCTGTTTCCTGTTAGTTAGCCAATCTTCCATCGATGCCAATAGGTTTCCCCCTACACCATGAGCTTTTATATTCCACAATGAACTTTGATGTGGCACATTATGAAATCCCTTCTGGAAATCTAAGCACAGTACATCCACCAGTTCCCCTTTATCCACAGCACCTGTTACTTCTTCAAAGAACTCCAATAAATTGGTTAAACATGGTTTCCGTTTCACAAAAGCATGTTGACTCTACCTGATCACCTTGAATTATTCTGCGTGCCCTGCCCTGTGGGCGGCACAGTGGCGCAGTGGTTAGCACCGCAGCCTCTCAGCTCCAATAACCCGAGTTCAATTCTGGGTTCTGCCTGTGTGGAGTTTGCAAGTTATCCCTGTGTCTGCGTCTGTTTCCTCCGGGTGCTCCGTTTTCCTCCCACATTCCAAAGACCTGCTGGTTGATAGGTTAATTGGCCATTATAAATTGCCCCGAGTATAGGTAGATGGTATGAATAGGGAATTAGTATAAATGGGTTAGTATAAATAGATTAGTATAAATGGGTGGATGATGGTCGGCACAAACTCGGTGGGCCGAAGGGTCTGTTTCTGTGCTGCATCTCCAAACGAAACGTCTTTACTAATTAGATTAGATTAGAACATTACAGCGCAGGACAGGCCCTTCGGCCCTCGATGTTGCGCCGACCTGTGAAACCATCTGACCTACACTATTCCATTTTCATCCATATGTCGATCCAATGTCCACTTAAATGCCCTTAAAGTTGGCGAGTCTACTACCGCTGCAGACAGGGCGTTCCACGCCCCTACTACTCTCTGAGTAAAGAAACTACCTCTGACATCTGTCCTATATCTATCACCCCTCAACTTAAAGCTATGTCCCCTCGTGTTTGCCATCACCATCCGAGGAAAAAGACTCTCACTATCCACCCTGTCTAACCCTCTGATTATCTTATATGTCTCTATTAAGTCACCTCTCCTCCTCCTTCTCTCCAACGAAAACAACCTCAAGTCCCTCAGCCTTTCCTCATAAGACCTTCCCTCCATACCAGGCAACATCCTAGTAAATCTCCTCTGCACCCTTTCCAAAGCTTCCACATCCTTCCTATAATGCGGTGACCAGAACTGCACGCAATACTCCAGGTGCGGCCGCACCAGAGTTTTGTACAGCTGCAGCATGACCTCGTGGCTCCGAAACTCGATCCCGCTACTAATAAAAGCTAACACACCATATGCCTTCTTAACAGCCCTATTAACCTGGGTAGCAACTTTCAGGGATTTATGTACCTGGACACCAAGATCTCTCTGCTCATCTACACTACCAAGAATCTTCCCATTAGCCCAGTACTCTGCATTCCTGTTACGCCTTCCAAAGTGAATCACCTCACACTTTTCCGCATTAAACTCCATTTGCCATCTCTCAGCGCAGCTCTGCAGCCTATCTATGTCCCTCTGTACCCTACAACATCCTTCGGCACTATCCACAACTCCACTGACCTTCGTGTCATCCGCAAATTTACTAATCCACCCTTCTACACACTCTTCCAGTTCATTTATTAAAATGACAAACAGCAGTGGCCCCAAAACAGATCCTTGCGGTACACCACTAGTAACTAAACTCCAGGATGAACATTTGCCATCAACCACCACCCTCTGTCTTCTTTCAGCTCGCCAATTTCTGATCCAAAGCTCTAAATCACCTTCAACCCCATACTTCCGTATTTTCTGCAATAGCCTACTGTGGGGAACCTTATCAAATGCCTTACTGAAATCCATATACACCACATCCACTGCTTTACCCTCATCCACCTGTTTGGTCACCTTCTCGAAAAACTCAATAAGGTTTGTGAGGCACGACCTACCCGTCACAAAACCGTGCTGACTATCGCTAATGAACTTATTCTTTTCGAGATGATTATAAATCCTGTCTCTTATAACCTTTTCCAACATTTTACCCACAACCGAAGTAAGGCTCACAGGTCTATAATTACCAGGGCTGTCTCTACTCCCCTTCTTGAACAAGGGGACAACATTTGCTATCCTCCAGTCTTCCAGCACTATTCCTGTTGACAATGACGACATAAAGATCAATCGCTTCTAACATCTGAACCATAGCCATAAAGCCTTTCTCACCTGCCACAGGCCGCATGTCAACTCTGTCTATTCTGATGGTATGCTGTATCTGAACTGTTATTCCTCAGTAAACTGCTTGTGACCCTTCGTGGTGTAGGAGAGGGAACGGAGTTCATGTCAAAGTCCTGCCTCCCTTTTATATGATCCTGCATAATGGACAGGGACTACTGGGCAGTAATGTGCTCAAAGGTTATCAGCAGTAATTGATGATCCCTATATTTGTATATTGTGGAACTGAGGAACATTAAAACTTACCCCTACTCTGGTGTCCATTGCATCCTCAATATTCATGATTATAATCTCAGAGGAGTGTGAACCAGACACCTCTGATGACCCTGAGATAAAGGCGATTCTCGAGTCGGCGCCGAGTGTAATCACAACCCATAAAGATGACTGTGGAAACATGAGCAGACCTGAAGAAATTGACTGACCATTGTTTGCTCCATGAAGCAATACTCTTTCCGAGCTGAGATTATATCACATATTCCAGACACTATCAATCATTGTCATACCAGGGTGTAGTTCACAAAGACACATTCACTACTAACTGCCCCATTTGGCCGGTGAGAGAATCGGATGGCAGCTGGTGACTGACTAATGACCATCACAAACACAACTCAGTCACCCCTGTGTGAACCCAGTTGTCTGAGAGACACCCACCCTACTCTCCCGGATTCCCAACGGGAGGGCTGTCTTCAACACCCTGGGTAGCTCTAATGGTTATTGGAGTATCCCAGTAAAAGGAGAGAAACAATTTAAATTCACATTTACTTCAGAGGACCAGAGATTCCCCTGGACATGTCTGTCACAAGGGGTTCCACAATAATCCGACTATTTTCCACTAACGTATGGCCGGGGCCGCTATGAACCTTTCACAGTCTTCCTGCTTGCTGCAATATGTCGATGATCTCCTCCTCATCACCACAGACAGTGTCCGCACATTTAACCCTTTTACAGGAACTACTGCAGTTACTTTGCGAGTTGGACTAAAAGAACATCCACATAAGGCCCAGCTGGTGTAAGATCGCGTCACCTTTCTAGGTGTCCATATTGGATCATCCAGCATCAGCCCAGAGCAACATCAGATCGAGACCATCCAGTGTCTACCCCTGTCCTCCTCAAGGACTGCCATGAGTACTATCCTCAGGCTGGTGGGGTATCAGTGGACCCTCATCCAGTGTCTACCCCTATCCACCTCAAAGACTGCCCTGTGTCCTATCCTCAGGCTGGTGGAGTATCAGTGGACCCTCTTCCAGTGTCTACCTCTGTCCGCCTCAAATACTGCCCTGTGTCCTATCCTCAGGCTGCTGGGTTATCAGTGGACCATCAGCCCGTGTCGACCGCTGTCCAACTCAAAGACTGCCCTCTGTCCTATCCTCAGGCTGGGGGCCATCAGTGGACACTCATTCCTTGATTTTCAGAGACTGTGACTCCTCTTTATGAACTACCTAATGGTGATGATGACCAGGTTTAACCCGGTTGGACTGTTGTGAGCACGGAAGCCGTAACACAACTGAAGAAAGCTATCGCCCAGGTACCCTGTCTTATCTCACCTAACCCTGACAAGACTTTCCATATGGAGGTGGGGGACACAGTGAAAAGCCTGACTGCTGTCCTATGTAGAGAAAACCAGCAGAAACTACTCCCCATTGTGAAGAACTCCAGAATTATGAGTGGGGATGAATTGATTTACTCTGTTTGTGAAGGACATTTGTTAACCATGTTCTGGGGCATCAAACATTTCACTTACATCACGGGGTTCAACAGGATGATACTGCCCAGTCCATTATAAACTTTCCCAGTATAGGAAAGCAGTTGTAATAATATTCACCTGTCAGAGAGTCATAGTCATTTCAGCAGAGAATGAGGCCATTCGTCCCATCGTGTCCATGCCAGCCCTTTGTTGATAAATCCAGTCAGTCTCATTCCCCAGCTCTGTCTCCATATTCCTACAAGTTTATTTCCCTCAAGTGTTCATCCAATATCCTTTTGAAATCATTCTCTTATTTATTTTTTATGATACAGCACTGAATCAGGCCCTTCGGCCCACCGTGCCTGTACCGACCAACAACCACCCATTTATACTAACCCTACAGTAATCCCATATTCCCTGTCACCTGCCTACACTAGGGGCAATTTACATCGACCAATTTACCTATCACCTGCAATTCTTTGGATGTGGGAGGAAACCAGAGCACCCGGCAAAAACCCACGCAGGCACAGGAAGAACTTTCAAACTCCCCACAGGCAATACCCAGAATCGAATCCAGGTCCCTGGAGTTCTAAGGCTGCGGTGCTAACCACTGCTCTACTGTCACCATCTCTGCTTCCACCCCCCTCGTAGGCAATGATTTCCAGGCTATTCGCTCTCGCTGTGTAAAAATGTTGTTCCTCTCATCCCCCTGCATCTGTTGCCCTCAAACTTCACTCAAGTCCTTGTACCATTAGTTAATGGGAGCATCTTTTCCTGTCTACCTTATCCAAACATGTTTTCATCTTGTATGCCTCTATCAAATCTCCCCTCAATCTCTTTACTGCAAGGAAAACAATCCCATCTTTTCCAGATTAACCTTGCAGATAAAATCCTCCAACCCTGGAACCATTCTGGTAAATCTACTCTGCACCCTGTTAAGGATCCTCACATCATTCCTAAAGTGTGGTGACCAGAACTGGATGCAGTACTCCAGTTGGGGCCTAACCAGATCTTTATAAACGTGCAGCATAACTGTCCTTCTTCTGTTCTCACTACTTCCATTTATGAAGCCCAAGATCCCATATGCTTTATTAACGACTCTCTCAATATGTCCTTCCACCTTCAATGATCTATGTACATGAACCCCATGTCCCTCTGTCCCTGCATACTCTTTAGAACTGTGTCATGAAGTATATATTGCCTCTCCCTGTTACTTCTGATAAAATGCATTACCTCACACTTGTCTCTATTAACTTCCATCTGCCTCTTATCTGCCCATTCTGCTAGCCTGTCTATTTCTTGTTACATCGATCAGTATCAACCTCACTGTCTGCCCCGCCTCCAGATTTGGTACCATAGCAAATTTTGAAATGTTGACCTGTATTCCAATATCCAAATCATTTATACATACCAGAAAAAAGCACTGGTCCGAGCACTGACCCTTGGGGAACACCACTGGCTACATTCGTCTTGTCTGAAAAACAATTTTTTATGACAACTCACTGTTTTCTACCATTGAGCCAGTTGTTTTTAATCCAAGCTGACACTGTACCTCCCATTCCATGTGCATCAATCAACTGTCCAGATGTCAAAAACAGACTGTGAAAGACACTACAAGTTCAGCTTAAAATTAAGTGAAATGCTAAATGTAAAATTTACTAAATTTTGGAAAGAGATCAACTCTTGGATCTCTTCAAATTCTGTCCCTCATTAACTTTACTGTGTTTAGTACTCTGTGCAAGCAGTACTCCCTAAAACTGGACTCTGTGCAACTTAATGTATTTAGGGACTCGGGAGAGAATTCCAGAGTTTAGGGATGAGAACAGAAAGTGTCGTAAATGCTCAGCAGGTCTGGCGGCATCTATGCAGACAGAAACAGTGTTAATGTTTCAGATCTGTGATCCTTCATCAGAACTGGCAAACGTTAGAAATGTGACAGTCTTTGAGCAAATGAAAGAGGGAAAGGGGGAAGAAGAACAAGAAGGAAGGACCGTGATGGGACAGAGAGGGGAGAGATGAAATGACAAACTGTTACATTTCTAATGTTTACCAGTTGCCCCTTATACCTTCAAAATTTCCTTTGTTAAAATGTAACACCGTGGCTTCAGATTGAACTACCTCACTTTTAAACAATGTAACATTTTAGAACATTATGCGCACTCATCCCTAAAGGTTATTTTACGATAAGATCAATGTGCCCTGTCGGATTACATAATTCTAGATGTAATATCGACTCTTCTATAGTCAGTTCTTCAAAATACGGCTCTAAAAAAACATGCATAACACACTCCAGAAACTCGTCCTCCATAGCATTAGTTCTCATTAGGTTTACCCAATATATATAAAGATTGAAGTCACTCATGATTACTGTGTTACCATTATTAGATGATTCACTAATCTCCTGATTAATGCCATGCCCCACACTACCACTACTGTTTGGTGGCCTAAAAACAACTCTTACTAATGTTTGCTGCGCCTTGCTGTTTATTAGCTCCACCCAATAGATTCCACATTTTGTTCTTCAGACGTGAGATCCTGCCTTACTAATGTACTGCCCCCATCACTTATTATCAGTACAACACCAACTCCTATTCCTTTTTGCCTGTCCTTCGTAAGTGTCGAATATGCTTGAATATTCAGTTCCAGCCTTGGACACCCTGTCGCCACGTTTCCGTTATGACAATTCGATCATACCCATTTACCATTATTTGGGCCTTTAAATTATCTACTTCGTTCTGAATACTGCGTGCATTCAGGTAGAGTGCCCTTAACCGTGTCTTCTTGACATTCTGCATTCCAGTTGATGCTAACCTTTGTTTCACCTGCCTTCTCATATCACCTTCTACTTTTCTACCTTCTGTTACCAGCTTTGCTTACATCCAATTTGATCCCTCCTTCCAATTTCTAAAGTTAACTGGATGGGTGCTTGAAGGATGTGAACCTGCAGGCTACAAGGATTAAGCGGGGGTGTGGGACTGACTGAATAGCTTCAGAGACAGTCGGCATGGTCTCAATGGACCAAATGGACACTTTCTGTGACTATCACTGTCTATGACTCTATGTTGGATAAGGCTTGGAGAAATCCAGATACATAGGCGTTCAATGAAACTGTGACCTTAACAGCCACTGACAGCTCTGTCCTTACTCTGGAGGGGGTCTCCAGGCCGTGTTACAGGAGGTTATTCAGTTCTTTGACCTCCTTATTGAATCAGAGTCACCTCACACACCGCTCCTGGGTTAGCAGTAGGTAGGAAACGTGCTCTTGGAAAACACGGGGTGGGTATGGCAGTGCCCCCTCCTCCTCCCTCTTCACAGAGCTTTCCCTCTCTGCAAACTCTGCTCCGTTTGTTGGTCATGTTACAGACCCAGAGACGCTGTAACTACAGTTTACTAAACTCGTCCTGAGTTGGGTCACCAAATCCTCTGCCCTCCCTGAATGTCTGCCGCAGCTCACAACACAACTGCCAGAAAACCATCCACAGCACCTCCACTAACTTTACAATAGCAGAAGTAAGTCAAAAGCCCCTCACCTGAAAGTTGGATGGCTGGTCCTTTTAAATAACACTGGAGGGGGTTCCTCGTGCTGCTGAATGTATGTTCAGCTGAGAGTGACTGACACAGGCGGTCAGTGGACATGCACAGACCAAGTTTCAAAGACGTGCATCAAAGCTGCTGCAACAGCAGTTTGACGCGATATTCCACAACTCCTCATGCTACTAGTACACACGATGTACACCCGGGCACAACACGAGGCAGGGTGCAGGCCACACCAGAATTGGCTGGTAGCTCGGTCCACCCCCTTTTAGGGATCCAGGCACCCACTGTGTGGGCAACAGTGGTGCTGTAGAGTCGAAAAGCACCACCAGGAAGAGATAGAGAGGGAAGGAAATTCACTTTGAAAGGTGACATGGGAATAGACTTCGTGGCTAATGATTTTCTGGAATATGGGAATGGACAGGGGAATGGGACTAATTGTAGGGGTGAGGCCATGTAGGGATTCAAACACAAGAATGAGAATAATAAAATTAAGGTGCTGCCAGAACGGGAGCCAATGTAGGTCAGTGAGCACAGGGGTGATGGGTGATCGGGATTGGGTGTGAGTTAAGATACAGACAGCAGAGTTCAGGATGGGCTGTGGTTTATGGAGGGTTTTAACTGCGACGGTGGGCATGATAGAATTGGAATAGTCAAGTGCCGATTCAACAAAGGCACGGATGAGGGTTTATGCAGCAGATGGCTGAGGCAGAGGTGGAGACGGGTGATATTACAAAGTTGGTAGTAGGCAGAGTTGGTGATGGAGAGAATATGGAGATAAACTCTGCTCAGGTTTTAATAGAACACAACGGTTGTAAACAGTCTGGTCTATTCTCAGACATTGGGCAGGGAGGGGTATGCGTTTCCCAGATAGGGGATGGAGCTTGTGATGGAGACCAATAACGCTGGCTTCAGTCTTCCCAAAATTTACATTACAGAGCCGTATTTCAGTGGAACAGTGTTTACAGATCTCCTAGCGTGAAATAGAGGCTTACCAGGGGCACAGACAGCAACGAAGATGAGACATGAAATTACAAGAACTGTAGTACAATGAGCAATGGCTTCACAGCTAATAGCTGGAGGTAGTGATTCACCAGGAATAACAGCAGCAGCAAGGAGGGCAGAGTAAATGGCAAGAACAGTAATGTAGGTAAATATGGCTTATAGAATTAATAGCTTTATAGAGTGACTTACCTGGGACACCAACAATAGCCAGGATGGGATAGTAAATGTATTGAATAATTTCAAGTGCATATCGTATCCGATAGTCTAATGGCAGCTGATCATAATATGTAGATAGAATGTAAAGATCCGAGGATAAACTCCTGTCCATTGTTGTAACATTCCAATCTATTGTTCTCAGATTCTGACCCATTGTTGTAACTTTGCAATCTATTGTTCGCAGATTCTAATCTATCTTCTCCCACTCTCTGGAGCTGCTGATCCCTCTTAGTGCCGCGGGTGATGCTCCCTCCGACTCTATGTGACAACACATTGAAAAGAGTCCCTTATTAACAGAAAAGGAAAACCCTCCAGCGACACAATTAGGGTCCATGGAGACTGACATTAATTACAGTCACTGAACAACCAGGTTCAGTTAACCCTTTCAATCCAACACTTTTAATAACACAATAAACTACAACATTTACCCAGTCTGGATGGTATGTATGAGGGATGCTGAGGGAGGAAAAGTTGGAAATAGCAAATGCATTGGCCAGAATCTTCCAATCCTCCTTGGAAATGGGAGTCGTGGCAGAGGACTGAAGGGTGATAAATGTTGCAACCTGATTAAAAAAGGAGAGATTAAGTAAACTCTTTATTTACTGACCAGTCAGTTTAACGTCACTGATGGGGAAATTTCCAGTTTACAGCCCTGGACAAAAGTATTCGCTGCTTGAAAGAAAACAAAACTAAACAATGGACAACAAATGGCCAGCAGCAAGGATATGGTAAGACAAGTCATATCTGGTGAACGTCAACAACAAGTTATATTTATTGAGTACCTTTAATGTAATAAAACATCCCAAGGTGCTTCAGAGGATCATTATCAAGCAAAGTATGACATTGAGATACAACAGGAGATATGAGGTCAGATGACCAACACTTGGCCAAAGAGGAAGGTTTATGTAGTGTCTTAAGGGAGGGACGTGAGGAGGAGAGTCAGTGACAGTGGTGTCGTGGTAATGTAGTGAACTGGTAATCCAGAGGCTCGGGCTAATCTCCTGGGCACATGTGTTCAAATCTCACCATAGCAGCTGATGGAATTCAAAATTCAATTAATTAATACATTCAATTGATAAATAAAATCTGGAATTGAAAGCCGGGCTTAGTAATGTTGCCATGAAACTATCATTGATTTTTGGAACAATCTATCTGGTTCACTAATGTCCTTCAGGGAAGGAGAACTGCCATCCTTACCTGATCTGGTCTACATGTAACTCAATGTGGTTCACTTTTAACTGTCCTCTGAAATACTCTAGCAAGTCACTCAGTTGTCAAGGAGAATTATAGATGGTGGTTTTGCTGGTTTTGCAAACGACGCCCACATCCCATAAAAAAGGTGTCAGAATGGTATTCCAGAGTTTTCACAAGGGTTGTTATCCAGTCAAGGCCATAACTCTGGACACAGGTCTTTATGTCGACATTCCTGGGAATGGTAATGTGAAGCCTCATGTCAACATATCTAAACAATTGTTGCTTATAAATTGTCATATTTTTTGTTTGGTTACTCTATGGTTCGAACATGAGAATTACAAGAAATAATGGGGCAGTCCTCAAAGCTCAAATTAAACACCAATTCGACTAGATTCAATGATACTACGAGATAATAATTATACAACATCCTTATTCACAATGCACCCGTTAGCAATACATCAATTAGTCACAAACATGTTACAAGGAGTCATGCAGACACGATCACCCAGTGAGCATTTACCTCCCTGCCATGATTGGGAGTAGGTGGGGATGTGGAATTGAGGTTATAATCAGATTAGCTATGATCTTATTGAATGGTGGAGCATACTTGAGGGGCTGAGTGGCCTACTCCTCTCCTAATTCGTATGTTTATAAGCTTGTATGTTTTTTATGAGAGATTAAAGTTCTCTGGAGTGACTGGAGAAACTGGGAGTGTTTTCCTTAGGAAAGACACAGTAAGTGGGAGAATTAATATAGGTGTTCAACATTTTGTCTGATTTTGACAGATTAAATAAGGAGAATCTGGTTTCACTGGAAGAAGGGTGGGTATCAGAGGAGCCAGTTTTAAGGTGAATGCCAAGAGAACCAAGGGGAGAAAGCTGCTAGAATCTGGAATTCCTGGCCTGAAAGGCAGGTGGAAGCAGATGTAATAATAACATTCAAAATGGAGTTGGATAAACTCTGATGGACAGTGGGGAGAGGGGATGGGAACGGTGAGATTTACAGAGCGATGGGGAAAGAACAGGAAAGAAGGGCTAATTCGAGAGAACTTTCAAAGAGCCAGCACAGACATGATGGACCGAACGGCCTAATCCTGTGCTTTATGATTCACTGATACTGTGATAACAGAAGACAAAGCGTCCAATTCCCATCTACACAATTGACATTCAGTAGTTTTGGAGCCAGAGATTAATTGTTACTTTATCTCTGATAAAAGGAACAGCAGAACAGCAAACACAATGGACTGGTGAGGCAAGTTGTGATGATAATATCTTAGCAGAGAATGAAATCCCGCTCTGATCACAGACCTCGCCTTGTTTCAACCCATCAATTACAAACTCATTGATGTTATTCCTATTGTATTTCCTGTCTATTTGTTCTCAGGATATGGGTGATACTGACATGGAGCCACGAGGTCATTATGCAGCTGTACAAAACTCTGGTGAGGCCGCACCTTGAGTATTGTGTGCAGTTCTGGTCACCGCATTATAGGAAGGATGTGGAAGCTTTGGAAAGGGTGCAGAGGAGATTTACTAGGATGTTGCCTGGTATGGAGGGAAGGTCTTACGAGGAAAGGCTGAGGGACTTGGGGTTGTTTTCGTTAGAGAGAAGGAGGAGGAGAGGTGACTTAATAGAGACATACAAGATAATCAGAGGGTTAGATAGGGTGGATAGTGAGAGTATTTTCCCTTGGATGATGATGGCAAACACGAGGGGACATAGCTTTAAGTTGAGGGGTGAAAGATATAGGACAGATGTCAGAGGTAGTTTCTTTACGCAGAGAGTAGTAGGGGCGTGGAACGCCCTGCCTGCAGCAGTAGTAGACTTGCCAACTTTAAGGGCATTTAAGTGGTCATTGGATAGACATATGGATGAAAATGGAATAATGTAGGTCAGATGGTCGGCGCAACATCGAGGGCCGAAGGGCCTGTACTGCGCTGTAATGTTCTAATTCTAATTCTAATTACTTCCCCATCCCTGGTTACCATGAGAAAATGGTGGGCCTTCATCCTGAACCACTGCAGTCCATGTGGTGAAGGTGTTCCCACAATACTGTTACAGAAAGGATTTCAGGCTTTGAACCCAGTGATGATGAAGGAAGGGTGATATATGTCAAAGTCTAGATGGTGTGTGGCTTGGAGGAGGGGATTGTGGAGGTAATGGAACAACAAGAACAACTTTTGAAATATTTCTAGTAAGGAGAATTTTTTTTTTAGGTAATCAAGGCCCCCGAGTGTAAATAATCTCAAATTATTTGAGTGAATTAAGGATAAGTCATGAAAGGGCAGCTCAGCAGAGTGGAGTGTTCCTCCTGTGCAATGCGGGAAGTTAGTGATACTTCCAGTCTCCAGAGTGAACACGTGTGCAGGAAGTGTTTTCAGATGCAGATACTCGAAATCCATGTTTCGGATCTGGAGCCGTGGCTGGGGACACTGTGGAGCATCTTCGAGGCTGAGTTCATTGTGGATAGCTCGAACAGGGAGGCGGTCACACTGCAGGTAAAGACTGCTCAGGCAGAAAGGGAATGGGTGACTGCCAGGTAGAGTAGACCAACTAGGCAGGTAGTGCAGGAGTCCCCTAGGCCCATTGCACTCTCTAACAGATGTTCTGCTTTGTATAGTGTTAGGGGAGATAACATCTCAGGGAAATGCCACAAGAGCCAAGCCTGTGGTACCACGGGTGGTTCATCTGCACAGGAGAGTAGGAAAAGAGGGGGAGAACTAAGGGGATAGGGAGTTCTATCGTAAGGGCTAAGGATAGGCATTTCTGTGACGGTAAATGTGACTCCGGGATGGTATGTTGCCTCCCTGTTGCTTGGGTAAAGGATGTCACGGAGCGGCTAAAGGATATTCAGAAGGGGGAGGGTGAATAGTCAGAGATCGTGGTACACAGTTGTACCAACGACATAGGTAGACAGAGGGATGAGGTCCTGAAACAAGAATTTAGGGAGCTAGGTAGCAGATTAAAAAGCAGGACCATTAAAGTTGCAATCTCTGCATTACTCCCAGGGCCACGTGCTAGTGTTTATTGGAATATGAGGAAGTGCAAATGAATGCATGGCTGAGGAGATAGTGCAGGAGGGCGGGCTTTAGTTTCCCGGATCACTGAGTCTGTATCTGGCAACAGTGGGACCTGTACAAACTGGACATGTGGCACCTTAACCGAAATGGGACTAACATCCCTGCTGGGAGTTTTGCTAGTGCTGTTGAGGGGCGGGGGTGGTGGGGGGGGAGGTGGTGGTGGTCGTTAAACTAATTTGGCAGGGGGAATGGGATACAGAGTGGAGGTACAGTAGGGGCTGATGCATAGTCAAATATAGAAGGGAAACTTAGTCGGTCTGGAAGGCAGAGCAAATATCGACCTGTTTAAGATACAAGTGAATAATGCAAGGCTGGATTGCATTTATTTTAACACAAGGAGTCATACTAGTAAGGCAGATGAATTGGGGGTGTTGATTAGCACATGGGATTATGATATTATTGCTATCACAGAGACATGGTTGAGAGAGGGGGAGGATGGCAGCTCAATAGTCCAGGGTATAAAATCTTCAGTCGAGACAGGGGCGAGGGTAAAAGAGGAGGATGCATTGCACAGTCGATGAAGTAGTCAATTACTGCAGTAAGGAGGGATGATATATTAGGCGGTTTCTCAAATGAGGCCTTTTGGGTAGAACCTAAAAACAAAAAGGGCTAATCACTTGGCTGGGAGTGTAGGACAGGCTGCAAAATAGTCAGGGATAGATAGAGGAGCAGATATGTAGGTTGATCTCAGAGACGTGTAAAAATGATATTAGGGGATTTCAACTTCCCCAATATCAACTGGGATAGTCTTAGTGCAAAAGGCTTAAAAGGGGATGAATTCTTAAAATGCATACAGGAGAGGTTTTTGAGTCAGTACGCAAAAGTCCTACAAGAGCAGGGGCAGTACTGAACCTAAACATAGGGAATTAAGCCAGACAAGTTGTAGAAGTGTCAGTGGGGGAGCATTTCAATAATAGTTACTATAACTGTAAGAGTTAGCTGTGAAAAGGGCAAAGATGGACCGGAATTAAAAGTGCTGAATTGGGGGAAGGCCGATTTCAATATGATAAAAAAGGATCTGGCCAAAGTGGACTGAGACCAGCTGCTTGTCGGAAAGTCTGCAGTGGACCAGTTGGAGTCATACAAAAAGGAAATAGTGAGTGTTCAGAGGCAACATGTACTCGTTAAGGTGAAGGGTAGGACCAACAAGTCCAGGGAACCCTGGATGTCAAGGGATATAGAGGATTGGATTAGAAAAACAAAGGATGCTTATGACAGATCCCAAGCACTGAAAACAGTGGAGGCACGAGAAGAGGATCGAAAGTGTAAGGAGCGCCGTAAAAATTAATTAGGAGAGCGAAGAGGGGACATAAAAAAAAACCTGTGGGCAACATAAATGAAAATTCAAAGGTGTTTTACAAGTATATTCAGGGTAAGAAGAAAAACACGGAAAGAGTAGGGCCCATTAGGGACGAAAGAGGCAACCAGTGTGTGAAGCTGTAGGTAGTACTTGACGTTTTAAATGATTGCTTTTCATCCGTTTTCATTATGGGGACGAACGAAGTAGGTGTAGAGAACAGGGAGGGGGATTGTGATATACTTGAACATATTAGCATTGAACGGGAGGAAGTATTAGAGGGCTTAAAATTGGATAAATCCCCAGGACCAGATGAGATGTATCCCAGGCTGTAATGTGAGACAAGGGAGGAGATAACAGGGGCTGTGACACAAATTTTCAAAACCTCTTTGGCCACAGGAGAGGTACCAGAGGACTGGAGGACAGCAAATGTGGTACCTTTATTCAAGAAGGGTAGCAGGAATAAACCAGGTAATTACAGGCAGGTGAATCTAACAACACTGGTTAGGAGACCATTGGAAAAAATTCTGAGGGACAAGATTAATCTCCATTAGGAGAATCAGGGATTAATCAGGGACAGTCAGTATGTCTTTGTTGGGGGGAGATCTTGTCTGACTAACTTGATTTATTTTTTCGAGGCGGTGTGTAGATGAGGGTAAAGCAGTTGACGTAGTCTACATGGACTTCAGGTAAGGCTTTTGATAAGGTCTCGCATGGGAGATTGGTTAAGCAGGTAAGAGGCCATGGGATCCAGGGTAATTTGGCAAATTGGATCTAAAATTGGATTCGTGGAAGGAGGCAGAGGTCGAGGGTTGTTTTTGCGAGTGGAAGCGTGTGACCAGTGGCGTACCACAGGGATCAGTGCTGGTACCCTTGCTGTGCACATTAATGATTTAGACGTGAATGAAGGAGGTATGATCAGTAACTTCGCAGATGACACCAAAATATGTGATATGCTAAATAGTGAGGAGAAAGGCCTTAGATTACAGGACAATATAGATGGGCTACTAAGAATGGCGAGCACTGGCAAATGGAGTTTATTTATTTATTTATTTAGAGATACAGCACTGAAACAGGCGCTTCGCCCGCCGATTCTGTACGACCAAAAACCACCCACTTGTACTAACCCTACAGTATTCCCATATTCCTTACCACCGACCTACCTTAGGTACAATTTACATCGGCCAATTTACAGATCACCTGTAAGTCTTTGGCGGTGGGAAGAAACCAGATCCCCTGGCGAAAATCCACGCAGACAGAGGGAAGACTTGCAAACTCCACACAGGCAGTACCCAGAATTGAACCCGGGTCCCTGCAGCTGTGAGGCTGCGGTGCTAACCACGGCGCCACTGTGCCTGAGAAATGTGAGAGGATGCATTTTGGGAGCATTAACAAGGCAATGGAATATACAATGGATGGTAGGACCTAGGAAGTACAGAAGGTCAGAGGCACCTTGATGTACTTGTCCATAGATCACAGAAGCCAGCAGCACAGGTAGATAAAGTGGTTAGGAATGCATATGGGATACCTGCCTTTAATAGACGAGGCACATAATCTAAGAGCAAGGAGGTTATGATGGAGCTGTATAAAGCTAGTTAGGCCACAGCTGGAGTACTGAGTACAGTTCTGGTCACCACATTATAGAAAGGATGTGATTGCACTGGAGAGGGTGCAGAGGAGATTAACCAGGATGTGGCCTTGGCTGGAGCATTTCAGCTATGAAGAGCGATTGAAAAGGCGAGGGCTGTTTTCCTTAGAGCAGAGAAGGCTGAGGGGGGACCTGATTGAGGTATACAAAATTATGAAGGGCAAAGATAGGGCAGATAGGAAGGCACGTTTTCCCTTAGCGGAGGAGTCAAGAACCAGGGGGTATAGATTTAGGGTGAGGGGCGGTAGGTTTAGAGGGGATTTGAGGAAAACTCTTTTCACCCACAGGGTGGTTGGAATCTGGAACGCACTGCCTGAAGTGGTGGTAGAGGCAGGAGCCCTCACAACATTTACAAAGTATTTAGATGAGCACTTGAAGCGCCATATTATACAAGGCTACGGGCCAATTGCTGGAAAATGGGATTGGATTAGAGAGCTGTTTGTTGGCTGGCACGGACACGATGGCTGGAATGGCCTGTTTATGTGCTGTATAACTTTATATCTCCATGCAGGGCGACAGGGATTGAGAGGGGGAGTGGGACTGACTGGATTGTTCCACGGAGAGCTGGCACACAGGGGCCGCAGGGCCTCCTTCTGTGTGGTATATGACTCTGTCACTGTCTCCGACCCTGTGTTGGATATGTCGCCTACACCTGCCTGTAAAAATCAAGTTACATAGAAGTTCAATGAAACTGACATTGACAGCCACTGACAGCTCCGTCCTCACCCTGGTGTGAGGCTCCATGTCGTGTTGCAGGAGGCGACACAGCTCTGACGCAGGTAATGTCTGCACTGGCAGAAAAGAGATGGGTGTCCAACTTATGGACTAGTAGGCGCAGGCAGGTAGTGCAGGAGTCCCCTGTGGCCATCCCCTTCTCAACCAGATTTACCGGTTTGGATACAATTGGGGGATGACCTCCCAGGAGAAAGCAGCAACAGCCAAGATCTTGGCACCATAGAGGGCTCTGCTGCACAGCAGGGGAGGAAAAGGGGGGAAGAGCTATAGTAATAGGGGAATCTACCGGAAGGGGTGCAGAGAGACGTTTCTGTGGCCGCAAACGAGGCTCCAGGATGGTATGTTGCATCCCTGGTGCTCGGGCCATGGATGTCTTGGAGCGGCTGCAGAGCTTTCTGAAAGGGGAGGGTGAGCCGCCAGAAGTCGTGGTCCATATTGGTACTAACGACATAGGCAGGAAGAGAGATGAGGTCCTGCAAAGTGAATATAAGGAGTTAGACAGAAGTTTGAAATCTAGGACTTTTAGGGTTGTAATCGCAGGATTACTCCCTGTGCCACATGCTAGTGAAGGTAGGAATAGAAGGCTTAGGCAAATTAATGCGTGGCTGAAGAGCTGGTGTAGGCTGGAGGGCTTCAGCTACTTTGTTCATTGGGATCTCTTCTGGGGCAGAGGTGACCTGTACAAGAAGGGCGGGTTGTATCTGAACTGGAAGGAGACCAATATCCGTGTGGAGAGGTTTGCTCGTACTATGCGGGAGGGCTTAAACGAGTTGGCAGCGGGGGTGGGACCCAAAGTAGTAGTCTTTCCGATGAGATAGTTGAGGCAAATGTAGAGGTTAAAGCAAGCAAGTCCAGTAAGCAGGCGGGGCAGGGGCAGGACAGGGAGCGTGGAAGATCTGGTAGGCTAAACTGCATTTACTTGAATGCAAGAAGCCAGGTAAGGCAGATGAACTCAGAACATGGATCGGTACATGGGATTGTGATATTATAGCTGTTACGGAAACGTGGTTGAGGGATGGGCAGGACTGGCAGCTCAATGTTCCATGGTATTGACGCTTCCAGTGTGACAGAGGTGGAGGTAAGAGAGGAGGGGGCGTTGTACTGTTGATTAGGGAGGATATCACGGCAGTACATACAGATAATATCCCGGGAAGAATGTCCAGCGAGGCCATATGGGTAGAACTGAGAAATAAGAAAGGAGTGATCATTTTGATTAGATTATACGATAGGCCCCCCAATAGTGGAGGAGCACATATGTAGGGAAATCTCAGATAGGTGTAGGAATTATACGGTTGTAATGGTAGGTGATTTTAACTTCCCTAATATTGACTGTGACTGCCTTAATGCTAAGGAATCAGATGGGCAAGAATTTGTTCCGTGCGTCCAGAATAGTTTTCTGAAGTAGCATGTGGATGGCCCTACTAGATAAGGGGCTACACTCGACCTCCTCTTAGGAAATGAGGATGGGCTGGTGGTTGATGTGTCAGTGGGGGTTCACTTTGGGACCAGTGACCATAACTCTATTAGCTTCAAGATAGTTATGGAAAAGGATAGGGCTGGTCGTCAGGTTGAGGTCCTATATTGGGGGAAGGCTAATTTCGATGGCATCGGACAGGAACTCCCAAAAGTTGAATGGGAGAGGCTGTTCACAGGTCAAGGGACGTCTTGCAAGTGGGATGCTTTTGAAAGTTAGATAGGAAGAGTTCAGGGCTGGCATGTTCTTGTTAGATGGAAGGGCAAGGCTGGAAAGTTTAGGGAACCTTGGTTGACGAAGGATATTGAGGGTCTGGTCAGGACAAAGAAGGAGGCATATGTCAGGTATAGCAGCTGGGATCAAGCGAGTCCCTCGAGGAGCACAGGGGATGCAGGAGTACACTGAAGACGGAAATTAGGAGGGCGAACAGGGGCCATGAGATTTCCCTGGCAGATAAGATAAAGGAGAATCCGAAAAGATTCGATAAGCATATTAAATGTAAAAGGGTAGCTACGGAGAGAGTAGGTCCCCTTAAGGATCACTGTGGCAATCTATGTGTGGAGCAGCAGAAAATGGGCGTGGTCTTAAATGAATATTTCTCGTCTGTATTTACCGTGGAGAACGACATGTAAGCTACTGAGTTCAAGGGAGAGAACAGCAATATCGTGGATCATATCAACATTACAAAGGAGCAGGTGTTGGAGGTTCTGATGCGCATTAAGGCGGGTAAATCCCCAGGGCATGACCAGGTGTCTCCTAGGATGCTATGGGAAGCAAGGCAGGAGATTGCTGGTGCCCTGGCAGAGATTCTTGTATCATCATTAGCCACGGGTGAGGTACCAGATGACAGGAGGATAACTAATGTTGTGTCTTTATTTAAGAAGGGCAGCAAGGATAAGACAGGGAACTGTAGGCCGGTGAGCCTTACATCAGTGGTGGGATTCTGCGAGACAGGATTTATTTGCATTTGGAAAAGCAAGGTCTGATTAGGGATAGTCAGCATGGCTTTGTGTATGGGAAATCATGTCTGACGAGTTTGATTGAGTTTTTTGAGGAGGTGACCGGGATTATTGACGAGGGCAGGCCGGCAGACGTTTTCTACATGGACGTTAGCAAGGCATTTGTCAAGATCCCGCATGGTAGGCTGATCCAGAAGGTTCGAACACATGGGATCCAGGGTGAGCTAGCCAACTGGATAATAATAGAGGCAGACAGTGGTAGTGGAGGGTTGTTTTTCACATTGGAGGCCGGTGACCAGTGGTGTGCCACAGGGATCGGTGCTGGGCCCTCTGTTTGTCATATATATTAATGACTTGGATGTGAATTAGAATTAGAATTTAGAACACTACAGCGCAGTACAGGCCCTTCGGCCCTCGATGATGCGCCGACCATCTGACCTACACTATTCCATTTTCATCCATATGTCCATCCAATGACCACTTAAATGCCCTTAAAGTTGGCGAGTCTACTACTGTTGCAGGCAGGGCGTTCCACGCCCCTACTACTCTCTGCGTAAAGACACTACCTCTGACATCTGTCCTATATCTTTCACCCCTCAACTTAAAGCTATGTCCCCTCGTGTTTGCCATCATCATCCGAGGAAAAAGACTCTCACTATCCACCCTATCTAAGCCTCTGATTATCTTGTATGTCTCTATTAAGTCACCTCTCCTCCTCCTTCTCTCCAACGAAAACAACCCCAAGTCCCTCAGCCTTTCCTCGGAAGACCTTCCCTCCACACCAGGCAACATCTTAGTAAATCTCCTCTGCACCCTTTCCAATGCTTCCACATCCTTCCTATAATGCGGTGACCAGAACTGCACACAATAGTCAAGGTGCGGCCTCACCAGAGTTTTGTACAGCTGCATCATGACCTCGTGGCTCCGAAACACGATCCCGCTACTAATAAAAGCTAACACACCATATGCCTTCTTAACAGCCCTATTAACCTGGGTAGCAACTTTCAGGGATATATATACGTGGACACCAAGATCTCTCTGCTCATCTACACTACCAAGAATCTTCCCATTAGCCCAGTACTTTGCATTGCTGTTAATCCTTCCAAAGTGAATCACCTCACACTTCTCCGCATTAAACTCCATTTGCCATCTCTCAGCCCAGCTCTGCAGCCTATCTATGTCCCTCTTTACTCGACAACACCCTTCAACACTATCCACAACTCCACTGACCTTCGTGTCATCCGCAAATTTACTAACCCACCCTTCTACACCCTCATCCAGGTCATTTATAAAAATGACAAACAGCAGTGGCCCCAAAACAGAACCTTGCGGTACACCACTAGTAACTAAACTCCAGGATGAACATTTGCCATCAACCACCACCCTCTGTCTTCTTTCAGCTAGCCAATTTCTGATCCAAAGCTCTAAATCACCTTCAACCCCATACTTCCGTATTTTCTGCAATAGCCTACCGTGGGGAACCTTATCAAACGCCTTACTGAAATCCATACACACCACATCCACGGCTTTACCCTCATCCACCTGTTTGGTCACCTTCTCGAAAAACTCAATAAGGTTTGTGAGGCACGACCTACCTTTCACAAAACCGTGCTGACTATCGCAAATGAACTTATTCTTTTCAAGATGATTATAAATCCTATCTCTTATAACCTTTTCCAACAATTTACCCACAACCGAAGTAAGGCTCACAGGTCTATAATTACCAGGGCTGTCTCTACTCCCCTTCTTGAACAAGGGGACAACATTTGCTATCCTCCAGTCTTCCGGCACTGCTCCTGTCGACAATGACGACATCAAGATCAACAACAACGGCTCTGCAATCTCCTCCCTGGCTTCCCAGAGAATCCTTGGATAAATTCCATCTGGCCCAAGGGACCTATCTATTTTCACACTTTCCAAAATTGCTAACACCTCCTCCTTGTGAATCTCAATCCCATCTAGCCTAGTAGGCTGTATCTCAGTAATCTCCTCAACAACATTTTCTTTCTCTACTGCAAATACTGACGCAAAATATTCATTTAACGCTTCCCTTATCTCCTCTGATTCCGCACACAACTTCCCACTACTATCCTTGATTGGCCCTGTTCTAACTCTTATCATTCTTTTATTGCTGATATACCTAGAGAAAGTCTTAGGGTTTTCTTTGATCCTATTCGCCAATGACTTCTCATGTCCTCTCTTTGCTCTTCTTTGCCCTCCCTTTAGATCCTTCTTGGCTAGCTCGTAACTCTCAAACGCCCTAACTGAGCCTTCACGTCTCATCCTAACATAAGCCGCCCTCTTCCTCTTGACAAGCGCTTCAACTTCTTAAGTAAACCACTGCTCCCTCGCTCGACAACTTCCTCCCTGCCTGACAGGTACATACTTATCAAGGACACGCAGTAGCTGCTCCTTGAATAAGCTCCACATTTCGTTTGTGCCCATCCCCTGCAGTTTCCTTCCCCATCCTACACATCCTAAATCTTGCCTAATCGCGTCATAATTTCCTTTCCCCCCGCTATAATTCTTGCCCTGCGGTATATACCTGTCCCTGCCCATCGCGAAGGTAAACCTAACCGAATTGTGATCACTATCGCCAAAGTGCTCACCTACATCCAAATCTAACACCTGGCCGGGTTCATTACCCAGTACCAAATCCAATGTGGCATCACCCCTGGTTGGCCTCTCCACATACTGTGTAAAAAAACCACTGGACAAAAACAGACCCATCTAAAGTACTCGAACTATAGTATGTAGGGGGCATGATTAGTAAGTTTGCAGATGACACCAAAATTGGTGGTATAGTGGACAGTGAAGAAAGTTGTCTCAGGTTAAAACAGGATATAGATCTACTGGGAAAGTGGGTAAGGCAGTGACAAATGGAATTTAACGCAGAGAAATACGAAGTGATGCATTTTGGGAAGTTAAACCAAGGCAGGACAGATGCAGTGAATGGCAGAGCCCTGGGGAGTGTTGTTGAGCAGAGCGACCTTGGGGTGCAAGTTCATATTTCGCTGAAAGTGGCAACACAGGTAAACTGGGTGGTGAAGAAGGCAAATGGCATGCTTGCCTTCATCAGCTGAGGCATTGAGTACAAGATTTGGGACGGCATGTTACAGTAGTAAATAACGTTGGTTAGGCAGCATTTGGAGTACTGTGTGCAGTTCATGTCGCCGCACTACAGGAAATATGTGATAAAGCCAGAGAGGGTGCAGAAAAGGTTCACAAGGATGTTGCCTGGTTTGGAGGGCTTGCGTTATAAAGAGAGATTGGATAGGCTGGGTCTGTTTTCCCTGGAGTCAGGAGGCTGAGAGGGGACATGATAGAGGTAATAAAATTATGAGAGGCAAAGATAGGGTAGATAGTCAGAGTCTGTTTCCCATGGCAGGGGTGACTAAAACTAGAGGGCATAGATTTAATGTGAGAGGGAGGAGGTTTAAAGGGAATCAAAGGCTTAAATTTTTCAAAGAAATAATAGTGGGTGTCTGGAATGTGCTGCCAGAGGAGGTGGTGGAGGCAGGAACAGTAGCAACATTTTAGAGGCACCTGGACAAGTAAAGCATAGAGGGATATGGAATTAATGTTGGCAGGTGGGATTAGTAGAGATAAACATAATGGTCAGCATGGATGCTGTAGGAATCTATGAATCTATGACTCTGTGACCAGGTCCTTACTGAATCAGAGACACCACACACACTGCTCCTGGGATAGTTGTAGGTAGGAAAAGTGCTCTTGGAAACCCCAGGATGGGTAGGACAGCATGGGACACTGTGCTGACCACACTAGAGCCCTGCACAGCATGGGGCACTGTGCTGACCACACTCGAGCCCTGCACTGCATGGGGATCTGCGCTGACCACACTACAGTCCTGCCCAGCATGGGGCACTGTGCTGACCACACGAGAGCCCTGCTCAGCATGGGGCACTGTGCTGACCACACTGGAGCCCTGTCCATCATGGGACACTGTGCTGACCACACTAGAGCCCTGCACACCATGGGGCACTGTGCTGACCACACTAGAGCCCTGTCCAGCATGGGGCACTGTGCTGACCACACTAGAGCACTGCACAGCATGGGGCACTGTGCTGACCACACTCGAGCCCTGCACAGCATGGGGCACTGTGCTGACCACACTACAGTCCTGCACAGCATGGGGCGCTGTCCAGCCACACTAGAGCCCTGTGCAGCATGGGACACTCCGCTGACTATACTGGAGCCCTGTCTGCATTGGGCACTGTGCTGAAGACACTGGAGCCCTGTACAGCATGGGGCACTGTGCTGACCACACTGGAGCCCTGTCCAGCATGGGACACTGTGCTGACCACACGAGAGCCGTGTACCACAAGGGGCACTGTGCTGACCACACCATGGCCCTGTCCAGCATGGAGTGCTGTGATGACCACACCACCGCCCTGTCCAGCATGGGGCACTATGCTGACCACACAGGAGCGCTGTCCAGTATGGGGCGCTGCGCTGACAACACTGGAGCCCAGTCCAGCATGGGGCACTGTGCTCACCACACTGGAGCCCTGCACAGCATGGGACACTGTGCTGACCACACTGGAGCCCTGTCCAGCATGGGGCGCTGTGCTGACCACACTGGAGCCCTGTCCATCATGGGGCACTGTGCTGACCACACTAGAGCCCTGCACAGCATGGGGCACTGTGCTGACCATACTAAAGCCCTGCATAGCATGCGGCACTGTGCTGACCACACTGGAGCCCTGTCCAGAATGGGACACTGTGCTGACCACACTAGAGCCCTGTCCAGCATGGGGCACTGTGCTAACCACACTAGAGCCCTGCCCAGCATGGGGCACAGTGCTGACCACACCATGACCCTGTCCAGTATGGGGCGCTGTGCTATCCACAATAGAGCCCTTTATAGCATGGGGCGATGTGCTGACCAGACTGGAGCACTGCCCAGCATGGGGCACTGTGCTGACCACACTAGAGCCCTGTATAGCATGGGGTACTGTGCTGACCACACGAGAGCCGTGCCCAGCATGGGGCACTGTGCTGACCACACTAGAGCCCTGTCCAGCATGGGGCACTGTGCTGATCACACTAGAGCCCTGTCCAGCATGGGGCACTGTGCTGACCATACTGGAGCCCTGTGTAGCATGGGGCACTGTGCTGAAAACACTAGAGCCCTGGACTGCATGGGGCACTGTGCTGACCACACTAGAGCCCTGCCCAGCATGGGACACTGTGCTGACCACACCCGAGCCCTGCCCAGTGTGGGGCACTGTGCTGACCACACTAGAGCCCCGCCCAGCATGGGACACTGTGCTGACCACACCCGAACCCTGCCCAGTATGGGGCACTATGCTGATCATAATATTGCCCTGTCCAGCATGGGGCGCTGTCCAGTCACACTGGAGCCCTGTGCAGCATGGGACACTCCGCTGACTATACTGGAGCCCTGTCTGCATTGGGCACTGTGCTGAAGACACTAGAGCCCTGTACAGCATGGGGCACTGTGCTGACCACACTGGAGCCCTGTCCAGCAAGGGACACTGTGCTGACCACACGAGAGCCGTGTACCGCAAGGGGCACTGTGCTGTCCACAGCATGGCCCTGTCCAGCATGGAATGCTGTGATGACCACACTACCGCCCTGTCCAGCATGGAGTGCTGTGATGACCACACTACCGCCCTGTCCAGCATGGGGCACTGTGCTGACAACCCTGGAACCCTGTCCAGCATGGGGCACTGTGCTGACCACACTAGAGTCCTGCCCAGCATGGGGCACTGTGCTGACCACACAGGAGCCCAGTCCAGCATGGGGCGCTGTGCTGACCACACAGGAGCCCTGTCCATCATGGGGCACTGTGCTGACCACACTCGAGCCCTGTCCATCATGTGGCACTGTGCTGACCACACTAGAGCCCTGCACAGCATGGGGCACTGTGCTGACCACACTCGAGCCCTGTCCAGCATGGGGCACTGTGCTGACCACACTAGAGCCCTGCACAGCATGGGGCACTGTGCTGACCACACTGGAGCCCTGCACAGCATGGGGCACTGTGCTGACCACACTCGAGCCCTGCACAGCATGTGGCACTGTGCTGACCACACTCTAGCCCTGCACAGCATGGGGCTCTGCGCTGACCACACTACAGTCCTGCCCAGCATGGGGCACTGTGCTGACCACACTAGAGCCCTGTCCAGCATGGGGCTCTGTGCTGATCACACTGGAGACCTATACAGCATGGGGCACTCTGCTGAGCACACTGGAGCCCTGTCCATCATGGGGCACTGTGCTGACCACACTAGAGCCCTGCACAGCATGGGATCACTGTGCTGACCACACTAGAGCCCTGTCCAGCATGGGGCACTGTGCTGACCACACTAGAGCCCTGCACAGCATGGGGCTCTGCGCTGACCACACTAGAGCCCTGCACAGCATGGGGCACTGTGCTGAGCACACTAGAGCCCTGCACAGCATGGGGCTCTGCGCTGACCACACTACAGTCCTGCCCAGCATGGGGCGCTGTCCAGCCACACTGGAGCCCTGTGCAGCATGGGACACTCCGCTGACTATACTGGAGCCCTGTCTGCATTGGGCACTGTGCTGAAGACCCAAGAGCCCTGTAGAGCATGGGGCACTGTGCTGACCACACTGGAGCCCTGTCCAGCATGGGACACTGTGCTGACCACACGAGAGCCGTGTACCGCAAGGGGCACTGTGATGACCACAGCATGGCCCTGTCCAGTATGGAGTGCTGTGATGACCACACTACCGCCCTGTCCAGCATGGGGCAGTCTGCTGACCACACTGGAGCCTTGTCCAGCATTGGGCGCTGCGCTGACAAAACTGGAGCCCAGTCCATAATGGGGCACTGTGCTGACCACACTCGAGCCCTCCACAGCATGGGACACTGTGCTGACCACACTGGAGCCCTGTCCAGCATGGGGCGCTGTGCTGACCGCCCTGGATCCCTGTCCATCATGGGGCACTGTGCTGACCACACTAGAGCCCTGCACAGCATGGGGCACTGTGCTGACCACACTAGAGCCCTGTCCAGCATGGGGCTCTGTGCTGACCACACTAGAGCCCTGTCCAGCATGGGGCACTCTGCTGACCACACTAGAGCCCTGCACACCATGGGGCACTGTGCTGACCACACTGGAGCCCTGCACAGCATGGGGCACTGTGCTGACCACACTAGAGCCCTGTCCAGCATGGGGCACTCTGCTGACCACACTCGAGCCCTGTCCATCATGTGGCACTGTGCTGACCACACTCGAGCCCTGCACAGCATGCGTCTCTGTGCTGACCACACTGGAGCCCTGTCCAGCATGGGGCACTCTGCTGACCACACTCGAGCCCTGTCCATCATGTGGCACTGTGCTGACCACACTCGAGCCCTGCACAGCATGCGTCTCTGTGCTGACCACACTGGAGCCCTGTCCAGCATGGGGCACTGTGCTGACCACACTCGAGCCCTGCACACCATGGGGCACTGTGCTGACCACACTGGAGCCCTGCACAGCATGGGGCACTGTGCTGACCACACTAGAGCCCTGCACAGCATGGGGCACTGTGCTGACCACACTCGAGCCCTGCACAGCATGGGGCTCTGCGCTGACCACACTACAGTCCTGCCCAGCATGGGGCGCTGTCCAGTCACACTGGAGCCCTGTGCAGCATGGGACACTCCGCTGACTATACTGGAGCCCTGTCTGCATTGGGCACTGTACTGAAGACACAAGAGCCCTGGACAGCATGGGGCACTGTGCTGACCATACGAGAGCCGTGTACCGCAAGGGGCACTGTGCTGACCACAGCATGGCCCTGTCCAGCATGGAGTGCTGTGATGACCACACTACCGCCCTGTCCAGCATGGGGCACTGTGCTGACCACACTGGAGCCCTGTCCAGCATGGGGCGCTGCGTTGACAACACTGGAGCCCTGTCCAGCATGGGGCACTGTGCTGACCACACTAGATCCCTGCACAGCATTGGGCACTGTGCTGACCACACTCGAGCCCTGTCCTGCTTGGGGCACTGTGCTGACCACAGTAGAGCCCTGCACAGCATCGGGCACTGTGCTGACCACACTAGAGCCCTGCACAGCATGGGGCACTGTGCCGACCACACTCGAGCACTGCACATCATGGGGCTCTGCGCTGACCACACTGCAGTCCTGCCCAGCATGGGGCGCTGTGCTGACCACACTGGAGCCCTGACCAGTATGGGGCACTGTGCTGTCCACAGTAGACGTGGCCGGCTGTGTGGTCACATCATTTTATGTTTCCAAGAGCAGTTACAGAAGAAAGTCCCTGGCATTCTCCCTGATTGTTTGGTGACTCGGTCCATGGCGATACAATCCCCTGAACTGACACTGCAGACGGATGATTCTATTGACTGTTTGTCTGATACCTTCTTTGGGAAGGTAAAGGACTCAAAGGTTGTGTTAAGCATATCTTCATTCGTTGAGGTTCAACAACCCGACCCTGTGTTAAAAAAATACCACAGGCTGTCGAAACCAAAATTGAAGCAGAGGGAGTTGCAGAGTGCTCCTATTTAGAGAACGAGGTGCTAATGAGGAAGTGGAGACCTCCTCACAGACCTGCAGATGAAGAGTGGACAGTGGTTCACCAAATAGTGGTGCTGCTGAGGTACCTTAAAGTAATATTAAGAATAGCCCACCAGCTTCCAATGACTAGGTGTGCCGATGAACGAAAAATCGAAGCCTGAATTCTCATACCAGCTTTGGGGGAACCCTTCAGCTGTGTGATGGTGGGTTGTGTGGAACACCTGCTGAAAACAAAAGAAGGACTACCAGTATATTCTCACCATTATGGATGTGGTGACCCGATTCCCAGAGGGCATTCCCCCAAAGAACTATCTCTAACACAATTCTTTACCCGATATGGGCTAACTGTTGAGATCCAGTTAGATCAGGGCACATAGTATTATGTGCAGTATTTTTGAAAAGGTCATGGGTATTCTGGACATAACCCAGCTATAGTCCTCAGTCTACCACCCACAGTCACAAGGGGTTTGGAGCGGCACCACCAGACCCTAAAGACAATGATCAAGCCATACTGCTATGAGTAACCCCATGACTGGGACAAACGGCTGGGATTTCTCCTGTTGCCTGCCAGGGACATATCCAATGTGTCCACTGGCTTCAGTCTCTTTGAATTAGTTTATGGACACGAGGTGAGAGGTCCTCTTAAACTAATCAAGGAGAAGTTTTTGGGACAGAGGAATGAGTCCTCCGTGTTAGACTACATCTCCATGCTCTGGGAGCGGCTCATGAGGGCCTGTGCAATAGCTCAGTAACACCTAGGGACCTCCCAGGCAGCTATGAAAATGTAATCAGGCAAAAATGCCAAGATCAGAACATTTCGGGACAGAGACCATGTATTGTTACTATTCCCACTGCAAGGTGAATCCCTGAAAGTCCGGTTCAGAGTTCCATATCGAGTAACAAAAGGAATACTCAGGCAAATCATTTAATTGACACCCAAGACCAAAGCCAAAAAGCAAAGGCTGTGGAGGGGACAGACATTTACAGATCTGTCAGACAGTCAGGAGGGAAGGATTGGAAAGGACAGTGAGGGCAGGTGAGAGGAGGGCCAGAAGGATTCTCAACTGGAATCCCCAACTCTCCGATTAGCCAACCCTGAAATGTTAGATAAATTAGACCACACGCTCTCCTCCTTGAATGCAGGTCAAAGAGGCACCCTAAAAAGGCTGCTAACGACACTTACAGTAAGCTGCAAAGGCAAGGTAAGTTCCGGAAAGGGCAAGCCAATGGTGAGGGAGATGCCTCACCTAGTCGAAGTGCTGCAAGAGAATGAAGTGGAAGCTGGACAGACAATTGAGAGCACTAATGTCCCAGAGGACATAGGGCAGATCAGAAAAAAATGATGCTCCCTATAGTAAAGGGAAAAGTGAAGGGAAAATACCAAAAAGTAAACATCACTTGTGTACCTCACCAGAAAGCTACAAGTAAGGTCAGTGTGGATCTACCCACTGAAGAAGCCAATGATCAGGTCCCAAACCCAAAGCTAATGAAACCTGACAATTTCAAAGCAGAACTCAGCAAGAATAATGGCCCAGAGTCAATCTCAGACACCTCACAGGGGTTAAATAAAAGTATTACACACTGTCGGTTTGGGGAGAAGGATTATCAACGTGCAGGAACATGAATAGTTAAAGCTTCATTGCAGGAGAGAATGAATGTGTGTTTCCTTCTATTTCTTCCCACAATTGTGTAATAAAATGCTCCTATTATCACATTTCTTTCCGTGTGCTGCAGCGGTGTCAAGATGGCACGATATGGCCAATGAGGAATTTTAATTAATCGATTAGAAACTTACAGTACACTTTTAATGGAAAAAGTCCAACAGTTAACCTTGAAACAACTGGCAGCCAAGATGGCCACCGCAACTGGCATCTGAAACACCTTTGCACATTCCAGAATCAACAGGAGACACATGTCTGATGAGCCTGGACCCAAAACATTGGCTTTCTCTAGTTATTGAACTACCTAAGATTACATTCGTTCATACGGTATACAAGAGCATCCTGACAAACTGACTTTAAAAGAACAAATTCCTCCAAGTGTAAATACTGATATCCTGAGCCCTGGGGAGATAGAAGTTTCTAACGAATCTCTAAATAAGGTTCCAGCGAATACAGTGAGGCAGTCAGGAGACCTTCTGTTCATCTCTGTGAAAGCTGTGCGTTTCCCCTGGACAAAGATAGACAAGCCAGTGCCTCAAACTGTTCAGAAGCAGAAGGGCTGTGCCCCCCTCTCCGTCTCTCTGTCCAGATAACACCACAAGTTTGAAAACGACGTGCGGCTGTGAGCCCTCCAAGCCTACAGATTACTACATTCAGAGACATCAGGGGAAGAAAGCCACCCACAAGTCTGCCTCCAATAAAACCCTGAGCCACGTGGGCCAGCCACAAAGGGCACTTTGACCGGCCAAAGACTTCAAGAATACAAATTCAGCCGGAAAACCACCGAATCATCCAACCTCACAGAATGAGCATTTTATTGTATTTTTTAATTTATTTCGGACTCCAATCCAACCACAAATGTACTTCTCACTCTGTAATCTATTTGTGTGTGATTCTCATGTGAGTGTGTGCGTAAATGTGTGGTGTATTTTTTTATGATTTTATTTCGATCAGGTTCAGATTGTTAAGTATAATAATGTCACCTCTTTCGTGCTTAAACTCGAGAGAACCTGTCTGATCGGTTCCTTCACCATCACACCAAAGGTTAAAGGTAAAATACTCACTGAGACCGTTACCACATCCACCCTCTAAAAAGGACAAACCCTATTGTGGTCAAATAAGAAGAAGGACAAGAGGAGAGACTGTGACCCCTCCTCACCTGGCTGTACAAATAGGCAGGGTTGGAGAAGGAGAGAACACGGGAATGAAGTCAGCTCAGCATTAAAAAGATAGCAGAGGTTGTAACCTTCCTGGTTCAGCCTCAGACAATGGCCAGCGAGGGGGATGCAGATCGTGGATAGGGAATAGAGTTTGTGACAGAAACTGAAGACAATGGCTTCAGTCTTCTCACAATATAAATTACAAGAACATAATTCATTGAAATATGGCTTATGAAACTAATAGTTGGATACAGAGACTTACCAGGGACACCAATAATAGCGAGGTTGGGATAATAAATCGATTGAATCATCTTCAGAGCATAAACCATCCGCCCTTCTAATGTTATCCAGTAGCAATCTGCAGTGAGCCAGTAAAACCAATTGGAGAAACTCCTGCTGCCCATTGTTGTAACATTCCAATCTATTGTTCTCAGATTCTGATCTACCATGTCGCCTTCTCCCTCTGGAGCTGCTGATCTCTGTTCGTGCCGGCGGTGATATTCCCGCTGAAACTATGGGATAATACATTGAAACGATCCCCTTATTAATAGATGATTGAAAACCTCCAGTGACAAAATTAGGGTCCATGGAGACGGACGTTAATTACAGTCACTGAAAAAACAGGTTCAGGTAACTCCTTTCAATATAAAAGGTTTTGTACCACAATAAAGTAGAACATTTATCCAGTCTGGATAGGATATCTGAGGTTAAATGAGGGAAAGAATTGTGGAAACAGCAGCAGCACTGGCCAGAATCTTTAAATCCTCCATTGATATGGGAGTGGTGACAGAGGACTGGAAGGCTGTGAATGTTACACCCTGTTTAAAAAAGGGGAGGTTGGACAAACCCTGTAACCACTGACCAGTCAGTCTAATGATGGTAGTTGGAAACTTCTAGAGGCCGTAACCCAGCACCAAGTATTCATTGCCTGTACAATCATGGGTTAATAAATGACAAGCAGTATAGATAGGTTATAGGAAAATCATTTGCTAATCTTGATCGAGTTCGTTGAGGACGTAACTGTGAGTGTTAATGAGAATAGCGAGTTTCGTGTAATGGAATCAGAGAATCATAGAAAGGTTAAGGCACAGAAAGAGGCCACTTTGCACGTTATTGCTATGCCAGCCGATGAACGATCCACCTATTCTAATCCCACCTTCCAGCAATTGGTTAACAACCCTGCAGGTTGCAGCACTTGAGCTGCATATCCAGACCCCTTTTGAATGGGTTGAGGGTCCCTGCCTCAACTACCCTTTCAAGGCAGTGAGTTACAGCCTCACACCAAAGCAAGAGACCAAGTGCTAAGCCTTGCGGAACGCCACTGGAAACATCCCTCCAATCTCTAAAATACCCAACAACAATTACCCTTTGTTTCCTGCCACTGAGCCAATTTCCTATTTCTTGGTGAGCAGGTTTTTCCTCAACTCCCCTCTAATCATTCCACCAATCATTTTAAATCTATGCCCCTCATCGCTGATCTCTCTGCTAATGTGATTAGACCCTTCACCTCCACTCTATCCAGGTCCCAAAAAGTTAAGTGCATTTCAATCAGATCTCCCCTCAGCCTTCTCTGTTCCAAGGAGAACGACCCCAGCCTATCCAATCTTTCCTCATAGCTGCATTTTTTCCAGTCCTGGCGACATCCTCGTAAATCTCCTCTGTACCCTCTCTAGTGCAATTGCATCCTTTCTGTAATGAGGTGAGCAGAACTGCACAAAGTACTCAAGTTCTGATCTACCCAATGAGTTATACAGTTCCAGCATAACCTCCCTGGTCTTGTATCCTATACCTCGGCTAATAAAGGAAAGGATTCCATAAGTCTTTTTAACCACCTTATCAACCTGTCCTGCTGCCTGCAGGGATCTGTGGACATTGACTCCAAAGGTCCCTCACTTCTGCTACACTTTCCAGTATTTTCCCATTAATCATGCATCATTTTTCCTTATTTGACCTCCTCAATTGCATCGCCTCATTCCTAATCAGGTGGAATCCCATTTGTCACTTTTCTGCCATCGATATCTTCCTGCAGCCTACAGCAATCCTCCTCGCTATGTACCTCACCCCCAATCTGTGTGTCATCTACAAACCTCTTGATCATGCTTCTACATTTACATCCAAATCGTTAATATATACCACAAAAAACAGGGGAACCAGTACTAAGCCCTGTGGAAAACAACTGGAAACAGTCCTCCAGTCAATAAAACACCCGTCAACAATTGCCTTTTGTTTCCTGCCACTGAGCCAATTTTGTATCAACCTTGTTTTATTTCCCTGGATTCCATGGGATGTTATTTAACCAGTGTGCCATGTGGTATCTTGTCAAAAGCCTTGCTAAAATCCATGTAGACCACATGAACTGCACCACCCTCATCTATCATCCTTGTTACTTTTTCAAAAAAAATCAATCAAGTTGGTCAGATAGTATCGTCCCTTAATAAATCCATGCTGACAATCCTTGACAATCCTCTGCCTCTCTAAGTGACAGTTTATCCTGTCTCTCAGAATAGATTCCAATAATTGTTAGACTGACTGGCCTGTAATTTTTCAGTCTAACCCTGGGGTCCTTTCTCAACAGAGGTATAATTTTCACAGTACTTCAATCCTCTGGCACAATACCTGTACCCAGCGAGGACTGGAAAATGATGGTCAGACCCTCTGCTATTTCCTCTCTTGCTTCTTTTAACAACCGAGGAGACATTTTATCCGGATCTGGTGACTTATCAACTTTCAAGGATGCTAATCCCATTAATACTTCCTCTCTCCCTATGCATATCATATCAAATACTTCATATTCCTCCTCCTTAACTACATTATCTGCATCACACCCCTCTTTTGTAAAGAGAAACACAAAGTAGTCATTAAGAACCATACCAACATCTTCTACCCCTGCACGTGTATATGCAATTATGTATATACACTTATGTATACAGACATTCAAAAGGCCTGTAATCATATAACATTTCATAGACTTATGATTAAAATGTAACACATGGATTAATGTAACAGTGATAGTGTGGATATGTCACTGACTCAGGGACAGAAAGCAGAGAGAAGTGGTGAACAGTCATTGTTCAGACTGGTGGGGGAGCGGGAGTAAAAAGTGCTGTTTCTCAGGGTTCAGTATGAGAACCAGTGCTCTTCCTGACATATAGATAGATATATACATGACATAGGCTTATGTGTAAAAAGCAAAGTTTCAACACTTGCATACGGCAGCAAACTCAAATGTAGCTGCCAATGCGAGGATAGTCAGGAGGACATGGACAGTCTGATGGTGAAATGAGAATGCACATGGTGAATGAAAGTTAACACATAGAATTGGGGAAGTGATTATTTTGTGAGGGATAGTAAGGGGCGTGAATAGAAACTGAACTGCACCAATCAAAAAATAGCACCGGAGCACAGAGTCTGGGTGTGTATGTACAGACATTCTCAATGGTGGCTGGATAATTTGTGAAGGTTTTAAAAAGGCATACGGGATCGTTAGCTTTGTACTTAGAAGCAAAGAATTTTAAAAAACACACCGCAAGACCATTCTGCTAAGTCTAGATAAATGATTGTTTAAGCCTCAGCTGGAATATTGTGTCCCATTCTGGACACCACACTTTATGAAGTATTTGAAAGACTTGGAGATGGTGCCGAGGTGATATACTAGAATGGTAACGGGAATGAGGGACTTCAGTTATGTGGAGAGAAGCTGGGATTGTTCTCCTTAGAGCAGAGAAGATAAAAGGGAGATTTAACAGCGGGGCTGAAAATGATGTGCTTTGCTAGAATAAATAAGGAGAATCTGGTTTGACTGGATGAAAGTTCAGTAACCAGAGAACACAGTTTAATGTTGATTAACAAACAAACAGAGGAGAGATGAGGAGATTTTCTTTTCTTTACACAGCGAGTGTTTATGATTTGGAATTCCCTTCCTGAAAGGGTTGTGGAAGCAGATTTAACAGAAACTTTCAGTCGGGAATTGGATCAATACTAACAGGGTGATTTACTGGACTGGGAGAAAAGAACAGGAAAGAGGAATAATTGGGAAATCTCCTTCAAAGAGCTGGAACTGGTACAATTTCTTAAATAGTCTCCTCCTGTGCTGTGTGATTCTCTGATGTCTGATAACAGAAACCAATGAGTACGTATCTCATGTGTACAATTGACATTCAGCAGTTTTTAATCCAGTGATTAATTGTTACTTGTTTTCTGATGAAAACAACAGCAAAAAGGCAAACACAAGGGTTTGGTGAGGTAACTTATGTTGACAATGTGATTATCGGATCATGACATCTCTCTCTGATCACAGACCTCGCCTGGTTTCAATCCGTCAATTACATTTTATTCCTATTTTATTTCCTGTCTATTTGTTCTCAGGATTTGGGTGATACTGACAAGGCTGGCATTACTTCCCCATCCCTGGTTACCATGAGAAAGTGGTGGGCCATCATCTTGAACCACTGCAGTCCCTGTGGTGAAGGTGTTCCCTCAACCAAACTTACATTTAATACTTTGAGGAGACACTTTCATTCATGGACACCTCAGAATGAGTTAGGCCGGAAATCTGGGATGAGAATTTAAAACTCGAGGCTTTACTGGACCAGGAACCAACGTAAGTCAGTGAGCACAGGAGTGATGGATGAATGGGACTTGGTGTAAAGGCCTGTTACCCTACTCGAACCCGACGGGACACGACGACATGTTTTGGGGACAGGGGATTGGGATCGTCAGAGGGGTGAGGACATGGAGGGATTTGATCACATGAGTGAGAATATTAAAATTGAGGTGTTATTGGACCAAGAGCCAATGTAGGTCAGTGAGTACAGAGATGTAGGGTGAACAGAATTTTGTGTAAATTAGAAGATGGCAGCAGAGTTTTGGATGACGACAAGGTTACAGAGAGTAGAATGTGGGAGACAAGCCAGCAGAGTGTTAGAATAGTCAAGTCTCGAGGTAACAAAGGTACGGACGAGAGTTTCAACAGCAAATGAGCTCAGCTCTCTCTCTCTCTCGCTCTTTCTCTCCCTCTACTTCTCTCTTTGTCGCCCTCACTTGCTCTTTACCGCACTCAGAATCTTACACGTTTCCATCAGGTCGCCTCTTATTCTTCTAAACGCCAGTGGATATAAGCCTAGCCTGTCCGATCTTTCCTAATAAGACTGCCCGCCCATATTAGTCTAGTAAACATTCTCTAAACTGCTTCCAACGCATTTACATACTTCCTTAAATAAAGAGACCAATGCTGCATACAGCATGCCAGATATGGTTTCACCAATGCCCTCCCTACTTCTGTATTCAATTCCGCTCACAATAAGTAATAACATTATATTAACTTTCCAAATTACTTGCTGAACCTGCAGAGTAACCTTATGTAATTCATGCACCAGGGCACCCAGATCCCTCTGTATCTCAGAGCTCTGCAATCGCTCACCATTCCAACAATATGCTTTTTTAAATTATTATTCCTACCAAAATGGACAATTTCACATTTTCCCATAGTATAGTCCATTTGCCAGATCTTTGCCCTCTCACTCAACCTATCTATGTCCCTTTGTAGCCTCCTTATGTCCTCTTCACAACTTTGTGTCGTCCCTTCATCCAAGTCATTTATTAAAAATTCCAAAAAGTTGAGCCCTCAGCACTGATCCCTGTGGCACACCACTCGGTACAACCTGTCAAACAGAGCAGTCCCACAGACTAGTCAAGTAACAGCCTGACATAGTCATACTCACGGAATCATACCTTACAGACAATGTCCGAGACACTGCCATCACCATCCCTGGGTATGTCCTGTCCGACCAGCAGGACAGACCCAGCAGAGGTGGGGGTAAAGTGGTATACAGTAGCGAGAGAGATGCCCTGGGAGTCCTCAACATCGACTCTGGACACCATGAAGTCTCGTGGCATCAGATCAAACATGGGCAAGGAAACCTCCTGCTGATTACCACCTACTGCTCTCTTTTCTTTAAGAGGGTTTTGAACAAGTAAAGCCAGAATAAGTAAAGTCATTACCATATCACAGGAAATAGTCAATTGATAAGCTTGTAGAGAAAAACAGGCACACCTGGGGAGACGGTCATCCCAAGGATTTTCGAGGAAAATGATGGGGATTATGATTTCATTCTCAATAGAATATCTGAGGATGTCCAGAAATGCAACTTTAAGCTAAAAAAGGGCTGAGATAAGTTGGTCAATGGGGCACATCTGAGTACCTGAAGGTTAAATAAAAGACACGAAGAATTGAAGGAAGAGATGGACAATTTACTGAAGGAAAATGATGGTTGGCAGGAAAACATTGGCATCCTGTACAATCAGTTACTCTGGGATCAGGAGCCACATGATGGAGTATATTATCCGCAGAGTAATTTAGAACAAATACTGGACCAAAACACTGAGTTACAGGCAGACCCTCCCAGACTAGGTGAGGAGTTAGAAGATGTGAGGAGGGGCTATGAGGGAATTAAACCCGTGTTAAAGCTCTGCCTCCCCTGAAGCTGACCACGCTCTGTGTTGAGATAAAATCCGACAGCTTCAGACACACTCAGTCAACATTGGGCAGTTGTGGCTGCTGTCTCCAAACACAAAGCCAGATATCCCGGTTCTTCTTAGGGCAACACATTTGTGAGCCTCACAGTCTCTGCTCCACTTCCTCCAGACAAGGACGACAAGATCACTAGAAAATACCAGGGTGTGAGGTAACCTGGGCCTAAACTGCAGGCCAGCCTAAGAACAAGACTGATATAGATGGGGTCAGTGAGCAACCAACCACTGTCACTGACAGTGAGAGAGATGTCACCACCACACAGAGGTCCCTTACCGCTGTTGAGGCCAGGGCTCTAAAGCAAGAACTGGGAATTGTGGATATGAGCAGCAGCTCCCTCGACCTGAGTATTCTGTGTTCCAATGACCTAATTATTTATATATA
Source organism: Heterodontus francisci (assembly GCF_036365525.1). Lineage (NCBI taxonomy): Eukaryota > Metazoa > Chordata > Chondrichthyes > Heterodontiformes > Heterodontidae > Heterodontus > Heterodontus francisci. Next base: position 8,175,723 of record NW_027141369.1, on the reverse strand, counting down.
TCAGAAAAATATCAGTGGTCCAAGCACTGCCTCTTGGGGAAACACCACTGTCTACCTTCCTCCAGTCTGAAAAAAGCAACTGATTACCACAACTCACCGTTTTCTCTCATTAAGCCAGTTTTTTTTAAACCAAGCTGACACTGACCCTCTTATTCCATGAGAATCAATGAACTGTCCAGCTGTCACAAACAGACTGTGACAGAAACTACAATTTCAGCTTAAAATTAAGTGTAATGCTAAATGCAATAGTTAACGAACTTTTGGAAAGAGATCAACTTTTTGATCTCTTAAAATTCAGTCACTCGTTAACTTTACTGTATTTAGTACTCTGTACAAGTAGTACTCCCTAAAACTGGAGTCTGTGCAACTTACTGTATTTAGGGTTTAGGGAGTGAATTCCAGAGCTAAGGGAAGAGAACAGAAAGTGCTGGAAATACTCAACTCGTCTGGCAGCATCTGTGTATGCTGTTAATGTTTCAGATCTGTGACCCTTCATCAGAACTGGTAAACGTCAGAAATGTTGATGTACAAGCTGCAGATGGTGAGACCATGGACTTCCTGCTTTCCACCACCCGCAATCCCTCACCCCAACCCTCCCCTTCTGATTTTATACTTTCCAATGACAACCCAAAACTTCCAGCTTCCCAGTCACAGCAGCTCCAGGAGACAGAGAGAGAGCAGCAGCACAGTACTAATGGTGATTCCCTATCACTTCGTCTGATAGTCACAGTCACCAGATCAAAGTCAGCATCCTTCCACCAGCCATGCTGCAACCACTGGGGAAACACTATAGAACATAGAACATACAGCACAGAACAGGCCCTTCGGCCCACAATGTTGTGCCGATCCTTTGTCCTCTGTCAAGGACAATTTAATCTATACCCCATCATTCTCCTTTATCCATATACCTATCCAAAAGCCTTTTGAAAGTCCCTATAGAACATAGAACTATGTAGGAGAACTAGTCAAGTCTCGGGAACCCACAAGACAGGCACGAAGGGAATACACAAGGGTGAATCGTTCAGTTTGTTTGTATGATTGGATGTGTTGTTGGATAAACATGTCAATGAAAAGGTTTTTGTTGGTGTTTTTTTATTGCAGGATGGTGACCAAGGGGACACTGTGATGTGGCGTCTCAGATGGGTGTGATAGTGGGGAATGGGGGATCCATGGTGGGATAGGGAAGTTGCGCTATGGGAACTGGAATCTTAGCAGGGAATCTCCGACAGCATGTCCGGGTCGAAGGCATCGAGGAAATATCCTCCCTGCCTCCTCCTCTTCCGGAGGTGGCCTCCGGATTCCTGGTGCCAATGCCTGTGTCCTCATGATGGTGATGCAGAATACCATGAACTTGGACACCTGCTCAGTGTGTACTGGAGGGCTCCCCACGCGCGGTTCAGACATCGGAAGCATTGCTTCACCTGGTGGTTTTGTGTGGTGGAGGGGAGTGTCGAGAGTTTAGAGGTCATGAGCCACATTCTGGTTCTGCATGGGGGCCCGATGTGTTTGGAACGGCTGAGTGTTTCAGAATGAAGGTATGGTGGCTGCTGTCAGGATAGTGGACATTCACCAACATGATGTACTGGGCATGCTCACACACCAACTGTACATTAATGGAGTGAGAGTTCGATCAGTTCCTGTACCTCTCCCCGTTGACATGGTGACCCCGCAGTGCCACCTACACCATCAGGAATCCAGCTCTCCAGACAAAGCCACGGGATTTCTCATTTGCTTCTCCCTGCTGAGAGAGCAGACAGTATAATTCACCTCGCCCGACATGGATGGCCTCTGCTATCTGGATGGCAGATACATCAATAGACAACATAGAGAGAGATAATGAATACGTCACCCGCTCTTGCCTGGATAAATCCAGATAAGAACATAAGAAGTAGGATCAGGAGGAGGCAGTTCAGCCCCTTGAGCCGGTTCTGCCATTCAATATGATCATAGCTGATCTCATCTCGGCCTCTACTCCACTTTTCTGCCCATTCTCCAAAACCCTTCAACTCGCCATTTCGGAGACATGGGTAGAGCAGGGGCAGGAATGGATGTTGCAGATTCCGGGATTTAGATGTTTCAGTAAGAGCAGAGAAGATGGTAAAGAGGGGGGGGGGGGGTGGCATTGTTAATCAAGGAAACTATTACAGCGACAGAAAGGACGTTTGAGGACTCGTCGACTGAGGTAGTATGGGCCGAGGTTAGAAAAAGGAGAGGTGTGGTTACCATGTTGGGAGTCTTTTATAGACCTCCGAATAGTTCCAGAGATGTAGAGGAAAGGATAGCGAAGATGATTCTCGACAGGGGCGAGAGTAACAGGGTAGTTGTTATGGGGGACTTTAACTTTCCAAATATCGACTGGAAATACTATAGTTCGAGTACTTTAGATGGGTCAGTTTTTGTCCAGTGTGTGCAGGAGGGTTTTCTGACACAGTATGTAGACAGACCAACCAGGGGCGATGCCACATTGGATTTGGTACTGGGAAAAGAACCCGGCCAGGTGTGAGATTTAGATGCAGGTGAGCACTTTGGTGATAGTGATCACAATTCGGTTAGGTTTACCTCAGCGATGGGCAGGGACAGGTATATACCGCAGGGCAAGAATTATAGCTGGGGGAAAGGAAATTATGATGCGATTAGGCAAGATTTAGGATGCGTAGGATGGGGAAGGAAACTGCAGGGGATGAGAACAATCGAAATGTGGAGCTTATTCAAGGAGCAGCTACTGCGTGTCCTTGATAAGTATGTACCTGTGAGGCAGGGAGGAAGTTGTCGAGCGAGGGAGCCGTGGTTTACTAAAGAAGTTGAAGCGCTTGTCAAGAGGAAGAAGAAGGCTTATGTTGGGATGAGACGTGAAGGCTCAGTTAGGGCGCTTGAGATCTACAAGCGAGCCAGGAAGGATCGAAAGGGAGAGCTAAGAAGAGCAAGGAGAGGACACGAGAAGTCATTGGTGGATAGGATCAGGGGAAACCCTAAGGCTTTCTATAGGTATATCATGAATAAATGAATGACTAGAGTTAGATTAGGGCCAATCAAAGATAGTAGTGGGAAGTTGTGTGTGGAATCAGAGGAGATGGGGGAAGTGTGAAATGAATATTTTGCGTCAGTATTTACAGTAGAGAAAGAAAATGTTGTTGAGAATACTGAGATTCAGGCTACTAGGCTAGATGGGATTGACGTTCACAAGGAGGAGGTGTTAGCAATTTTGGAAAGTGTGAAAATAGATAAGTCCCCTGGGCCAGATGGGATTTATCCTAGGATTCTCTGGGAAGCCATGGAGGAGATTGCAGAGCCTTTGTCCTTGATCTTTATGTCGTCATTGTCGACAGGAATAGTGCCGGAAGACTGGAGGATAGCAAATGTTGTCCCCTTGTTCAAGAAGGGGAGTAGAGACAGCCCTGGTAATTATAGACCTGTGAGCCTTACTTCGGTTGTGGGTAAAATGTTGGAAAAGGTTATCAGAGACAGGATTTATAATCATCTTGAAAAGAATAAGTTCATTAGAGATAGTCAGCACGGTTTTGTGACGGGTAGGTCGTGCCTCACAAACCTTATTGAGTTTTTCGAGAAGGTGACCAAACAGGTGGATGAGGGTAAAGCAGTGGATGTGGTGTATATGGATTTCAGTAAGGCGTTTGATAAGGTTTCCCACGGTAGGCGATTGCAGAAAATACAGAAGTATGGGGTTGAAGGTGATTTAGAGCTTTGGATCAGAAATTGGCTAGCTGAAAGAAGACAGAGGGTGGTGGTTGATGGCAAATGTTCATCCTGGAGTTTAGTTACTAGTGGTGTACCGCAAGGATCTGTTTTGGGGCCACTGCTGCTTGTCATTTTTATAAATGACCTGGAAGAGGGTGTAGAAGGGTGGGTTAGTAAATTTGCAGATGACACTAAGGTCGGTGGAGTTGTGGATAGTGCCGAAGGATGTTGTAGGGTACAGAGGGACATAGATAGGCTGCAGAGCTGGGCTGAGAGATGGAAAATGGAGTTTAATGCGGAAAAGTGTGAGGTGATTCATGTTGGAGGCAGTAACAGGAATGCAGAGTACTGGGCTTTTGGGAAGATTCTTGGTAGTGTAGATGAGCAGAGAGATCTTTGTGTCCATGTGCATATATCCCTGAAGGTTGCTACCCAGGTTAATAGGGCTGTTAAGAAGGCATATGGTGTATGAGCTTTTATTAGTAGGGGGGTCGAGTTTCGGAGCCACGAGGTCATGCTGCAGCTGTACAAAACTCTGGTGAGACCGCACCTGGAGTATTGCGTGCAGTTCTGGTCACTGCATTATAGGAAGGATGTGGAAGCTATGGAAAGGGTGCAGAGGAGATTTACTAGTATGTTGCCTGGTATGGAGGGAAGGTCTCACGAGGAAAGGCTGAGGGACTTGAGGTTGTTTTCGTTGGAGAGAAGGAGGAGGAGAAGTGACTTAATAGAGACATATAAGATAATCAGAGTGTTAGATAGGGTGGATAGTGAGCGTCTTTTTCCTCGGATGGTGATGGCAAACACGAGGGGACATTGCTTCAAGTTGAGGGGTGATAGATATAGGACAGATGTTCGAGGTAGTTTCTTTTCTCAGAGAGTAGTAAGGGCGTGGAACGCCCTGCCTGCAGCAGTAGTAGATTCGCCAACTTTAAGGCCATTTAAGTGGTCATTGGATAGACATATGGATGAAAATGTAATAGTGTAGGTCAGATGGTTTCACAGGTCGGCGCAACATCGACGGCCGAAGGGCCTGTACTGCGCTGTAATGTTCTAATGTTCTCATGTTCTCACTACTAATTAAAGATCTGTCTATCTCTTCCTTAAATTTACTCAATGTCTCAGCATCTACCGCACTCTGGAGTACTGAATTCCACAGACTCACGACTCTTTGAGAGAAGAAATTTCTCTTCATCTCTGTTTTAAATCTGCTCCCCCTTTATCCTAAAACTCTGACCTCTCATTCTAAATTGCGCCACGAGAGGAAACATCTTCTCTACGTCTACTTTGTCAATCCTTTAATCATCTTATATACCCCGATTTGATCCCCTCTCATTCTTCTAAACTTTAGAGAGTAAAGACATAAACTGCTTAATCTCTCTTCATGAGACAGACCCATCATCCCTGGAATCAATCTAGTGACCCTCCTCTGAACTGCTTCCGGTGCAAAAACATCCATCCTCAAGTGAGGAGACTAAAACGGTACGCAATACTCCAGCTGCGGTCTCATTATTGCCTTGTACAGGTGCAGCAACACTTTCCCACATCCTATTCCTTTAGCAATAAATGCCAACATTCAATTTGCCTTCTTTATCACCTGCTGTACCTGCAAACTAGCTTTCTGTGATTCATGCACGAGGACACCCTGATCCCTCTGCTCCGAAGTACGCTAACGTTTCTCTCCATTTAGATAATAATCTACCTTTCTATTTTTCTGACCGAAATGGAGAACTTCACACTGAACCACGTTAAACTCCATCTGCCAAATTTTGGCCCATTCACCTAAACTATCCATATCAATTTGTAAATTTCTTATGTATTTATTGCAACTCACTACCCAATCTATTTTAGCCTCATCTGCGAATTTGGCGATAGTACCTTCTATTCCTTCATCCAAGTCATTAATATAGATTGTAAATAGTTGGGGCCAAAGGACCGAACCCTGTGGCACCCCACTAATTACATCTTGCCAGCCAGAAAAGCACCCATTTATCCCGACTCTCTGTTTTTTGTTGGTTAGCCAATCCTCTATCCAAGATAATAAATTGCCACTAATCCCATGTGATCTTACCTTCTGTATTATCCTTTTGTGTGGCACCTTTTCAAATGCCTTCTGGAAGTCCAAATATACTACATCTACAGGATCCCCATTTTCCACATTTCTTGTCACAGCTTCGAAGAACTCTGGCAAATTCGTCAAACACGATTTACCCTTCATAAAACCTGACTCTGATGGGTTGCTTTTGACTTTCTTAATGACCTGTTATTACTTCCTTAATAATGGATTGTAACAATTTCCCAACGATAGATGTTAAACTAATTGGTCGAGTGTTTCCTACTTTTTGCCTCCCTCCCTTTTTGGATAAGGGCGTTATACAGGTTTTTTTTCCAATCCACTGGAACCTTTCCCTCATCCAGGGAATTTTGGAATATTATAAACAATGGATCCACGATCTCCGCTGCTATTTCCTTTAAGACCCTATGATGTAGGCCATCAGGTCCTGGGAACTCATTTGCCTTCATTCGCAATAGTTTGTTCCGTACCTTTTCCCTCGTGACTTTTTTTTATTCATTCATAGGATGTGGGCGTCTCTGGCTAGGCCAGCATTTATTGCCCATCCCGAATTGCCCATGATAAGGTGGTGCTGAGCTTCCTTCCAGAACCTCTGCAGTCCATGTGGGGTAGGTGCACCCACAGTGCTGTTCGGAATGGAGTTCCTTGATTTTGACCCAGCGACAGTGAAAGAATGGCGATATAGTTCCAAGTCAGGGTGGTGAGTGACTTGGAGGGGAACTTGCAGGTGATGGTGTTCCCATGTATTTGCTGCCTTTGTCCTTCTAGTTTGTAGAGGTCGCGGGTTTGGAAGGCACTGTCTAAAGAGCCTTGGTGCATTGCTGCAGTGCATGTTGTGGATGGTACACACTGCTGCCAATGTGCGTCAGTGCTGGAGGGAGTGATTGAGAGTGGATGGTGTGCCAATCAGGTGGGCTGCTTTGTTCTGGATGGTGTTGATCGTCTTGAGTGTTGTTGGAGTTGCACCCATCCAGGCAAGTGGAGAGTATTCCATCACACTCTTGACTTGTGCCTTGTAGATAGTGGGCAGGCTTTGAGGAGTCAGGAGGTGAGTTACTCGCCTCGGGATTCCTAGCCTCTGACCTGCTTGTGTAGCCACGGTAATTCTATGGCTACTCCAGATCAGTTTCTGGTCAATGGCAGCCCCTAGGATGTTGACAGTGGGGGATTCAGCGATGGTAATGCCGTTGAATGTCAAAGGGAGATGGTTATTGCCTGGCACTTGTGTGGCGCGAATGTTACTTGCCACTTATCAGCCCAAGCCTGGATATTGTCCATGTCTTGCTGCATTTTTACACAGACTGCTTTTCAGTATCTGAGGAGTCACAAAAGGTGCTGAACATTGTTCAATCATCAGCCAACATCCCCACTGCAGATCTTATGATTGAAGGAAGGTCATTGATGAAGCAGCTAATGATGGTTGGGCCTTGGACACTACACTGAGGAACTCCTGCAGTAATGTCCTGGAGCTGAGATGAGTGACCTCCAACAATCATAAATCCCTGAAAGTTGCTACCCAGGTTAATAGGGCTGTTAAGAAGGCATATGGTGTGTTAGCTTTTATTAGTAGGGGGATCGAGTTTCGGAGCCACGAGGTCATGCTGCAGCTGTACAAAACTCTGGTGAGGCCGCACCTGGAGTATTGCGTGCAATTCTGGTCACCGCATTATAGGAAGGATGTGGAAGCTTTGGAAAGGGTGCAGAGGAGATTTACTAGGATGTTGCCTGGTATGGAGGGAAGGTCTTACGAGGAAAGGCTGAATTACTTGAGGTTGTTTTCATTGGAGAGAAGGAGGAGGAGAGGTGACTTAATAGAGACATGTAAGATAATCAGAGGGTTAGATATGGTGGATAGTGAGCGTCTTTTTCCTCGGATGGTGATGGCAAACACGAGGGGACATAGTTTTAAGTTGAGGGGTGATAGATATAGGACAGATGTTCGAGGTAGTTTCTTTACTCAGAGAGTAGTAGGGGCGTGGAACGCCCTGCCTGCAACAGTAGTAGACTCGCCAACTTTAAGGGCATTTAAGTGATCATTGGATAGACAATTGGATGAAAATGTAATAGTGCAGGTCAGATGGTTTCACAGGTCGGCGCAACATCGAGGGCCGAAGGGCCTGTACTGCGCTGTAATGTTCTAAATCTAAAAAACAAAAATCACAACCATCTTCCATTGCGCTAGGTATGACTCCAGCCAGCGGAGGGCTTTCCCCTGATTCCCATTGACCTCAGTTTTGCTAGGGCTCCTTGATGCTATATTCGGTTAAATGCTGCCTTGATGCCAAGGGCAGTCACTCTCACCTCATCTCTTGAGTTCAGCTCTTTTGTCCATGTTTGAACCACGGCCTTAATGAGGTCAGGAGCTGAATGGCTCTGGCGGAACCCAAACTGAGCGTCACTGAGCAGGTTATTGCTAAGCAAGTGCCGCTTGATGGAACTGTTGATGACACTTTCCATCACTTTACTGATGATTGAGAGTCGGCTGATGGGGCGGTAATTGGCCGAGTTGGATTTGTCCTGCTTTTTGTGTACAGGACATACCTGGGCAATTTTCCACATTGCAGGGTAAATGCTAGTGTTTGAGCTGTACTGGAACAGCGTGGCTAGGGGCGCGGCAAGTTCTGGAGCACAGTATTCAGTACTATTGCCGGAATGTTGTCAGGGCCCATAGCTTTTTCAGTTTCCAATGCCTTCAGTCGTTTCTTGATATCACGTGGAATGAATCGAATTCACTGAAGTCTGGCATCCGTGATGCTGGGGAGTTCAGGAGGAGGCCGAAATCGGCCTCAACTCGGACCTTCTGGATGAAGATTGTTGCAAATGCTTCAGCCTTAGCTTTCACAGTGATGTGCTGGGTTCCCACATCATTTAGGATGTCGTGGTTGTGGAACCACTTCCTCCAGGTAGTTGTTTAATTGTCCACCACCATTCAGAGCTGGATGTGGCAGGACTGCAGAGCTTAGATCTGATCCTTTGGTTCTGGGTTCGCTTAGCTCTGTTCACTTCGCTTACACAGTTTCACTCGCAGATGGTCCTGTGTTGTAGCTTCACCAGGTTGACATTTTGAGGTATGCCTGGTGCTGCTCCTGGCATGCCCTTCTGCAGTCTTCATTGAACCAGGGTTGGTCTCCTGCCTTGATGGTAATGATAGAGTGGGGGATATGCCGGGCCACGAGGTTACAGATTGTGGTTGCGTACAATTCTGCTGCTGATGATGGCCCACGACGCCACATGGATGTCCAGTTCTGCATTGCTAGATCTGTTCGAAATCTGTCCCAATTAGCACTGTGGTAGAGCCACACAGCACGATGGAGGGTATCCCTAATGTGAAGTTAGGACTTTGTCTCCACAAGGACTGTGCAGTGGTCACTCCTACCAACACTGTCATGGACAGATGCATCTGCGGCAGGCAGATTGGTGAGGGCGAGGTCAAGTATGTTTTCCCCTCTTGTTGGTTCCGTCACGACCTGCCGCATACCCAGTCTAGCAGATATGTCCTTTAGAACTCAGTCAGCTCGGTTACTAGTGGTGCCAGCGAGCGACTCTTGGTGCTGGACATTGAAGTCCCCCACTGAGAATACATTTTGTGCCCTCGCCACCCTCAGTGCTTCCTTCAAGTGCTGTTCAACATTGAGGCATACTGACTCACCAGCTGGGCATGGGCGATATGTGGTAATCAGTAGGAGGTATCCTTGCCCATGTTTGATCTGATGCCATGAGACTTAATGGGGCCCAGGGTCGTTGTTGAGGACTCTCAGGGAAAATCCCTCCCTACTGTATACCACCACCTCTGCTGGGTCTGTCCTGCCGGTGGTATAGGACATTCCCGGGGATGATGATGGCAGTGTCTGAGACATTGTCTGAAAGGTACGATTCCGTGAGTATGACTATGTTGCTTGACTTGTCTGTTGGACAGCTCTCCCAACATTGGCACAAGCCCCCAGATGTTAGTAAGGAGGACTTTGCAGGGTCGACAGGGCTGTGTTTGCTGTTGTCATTCCCGGTGCCTAGGTCAATGCTGGGTGGTCCGTCCAGTTTCATTCCTTTTTATTGACTTCGTAGTAGTTAGTTACAACTGAGTGGCTTGCTAGGCCACTTCAGAGGGCATGTAAGAGTCAATCACATTGTTGTGGGTCTGGAGTCACATGTAGACCAGACCAGGTAAGGACAGCAGGTTTCCTTCCGTGAACGACATTAGTGAACCCGATGTGGCTTTACAAAAATCGACAATGGTTTCATGGCCATCACCAGACTAGCTTTTAATTCCAGTTTTATTAATTGAATTCAAATTCCACTTTCTGCTGTGGTGGGATTCGAACCCATGTCCCCAGAGCAATACCCTGGGTCTCTGGGTTGTTGGTCTAGTGACAATACCACTACACCACCGCCTCCCCATGCTACGCTGCCGCCTCCCCATATGATGATTGTTCTAAATTCCTCTCTTTCTATAACTTCTGCATTACCTGTTACTATTGGGATGCTACTTGTGTCCTCCACCGTGAAAACTGAGGCAAAATACTGATTTAGTGTCTCCGCCATTTCTGTGTCCCCCTCTATCAACATCCCAGTCTCATTCTCCAAGGGACCAATATTCACTTTAGCTGCTCTCTTACCTTTCATATACTTAAAGAAGCTTTTGCCATCCGCGTTTATATTTTGTGATAATTTTCTTTCATAATTTACTTTTTATTACTTTTTAGTAACCGTTTGTTGATCTTTAAGCATTTCCCAATCTTCCAGCCTTCCAATGGCCTTTGCAATATGGTATGCCTTAGTCTTTGTCTTTATGTTATCCTTAACTTCCCTGCTTAGCCATGGATGTCTTTCCCCCTCTTCGAATCATTCTTCCTCTCCAGAATATATTTTCGTTGGGAGGAATTGAATTTCTCCTTAAACATCTGCCACTGCTCATCAACTTTCCTACCTTCTAGTCTTCCTGCCCAGTCCACTAGTGCCAAATCAGTCCTCATGTCTTTGTAATTACCTTTGTTTAACTCCAGAACGCTAGAGCGGACTCCAGTTTCTCGCCCTCAAACTGGATTTGAAATTCTAGCATGCTGTGATCACTCTTCCGTCGAGGATCCTTAACTATGAGATCATTAATTAATCCCAGCTCATTTCACAATATCAAATCTAGAATAGCCTGCTCCCTGGTTGGTTCCACAACATATTGCTCCGAAAAACAATCTCTAATACATTCAATGAACTCTCCCTCGGAACTACCTTTGACAATTTGACTAATCCATTATATATGCATATTAAAATCACCCTTGCCGTACCTTTCTCACAGGCCCACAGTATTTCTTGGTTTATACTGTTCCCCACAGCGGAACTACTGGTTGGGGACCGATAGATCACTCCCACCAGGGACTTCATCCTCTTTCTGTTTCTTATTTCTACCCACACTGATTCTACGTCTTGATCTTCAGTGCCTATGTCATTCCTCACCATAGCACTGATCTTCTTCTTTACTAACAATTCTACACCTCCTAATTTTCCTTCCTGTCTATCCTTCCAAAATACTGAGTACCCTTGGATATCAATTCCCAAACCTGGTTTCCCTGCAACCACGTCTCAGTAATCGCCAATAAATCATACCCATTCGTCTTCATTTGTGCTGTTAACTCATTTATTTTATTCCGAATGCTTCGTGCATTCAGGCACAAAGCCTTTAAGTTTGTTTGATTATCAATTTTCAAAGATAAATAACAGTTCAATGAAACTGAGGCCTTAATAGCCACTGACAGCTCCGTCCTCACCCTGGTGTGAGGCTCCAGATCGTGTTGCAGGAGTTGACACAGCTCTGTGACCACCTCCGTATTGAATCAGAGTCACCTCACAGACTGCTCCTGGGTTAGGTGTAGGTGGGAAAAGTGCTCTTGGAAAACCCGTGGTGGGTAGGAAAGAATCCCCTCCTCCTCCCGCTTTACAGAGCTTCCCCTCTCTGCAGCTTCTGCTCCATTTGGTGGTAGGTTACAGACCCAGGGACACTGTAACTACAGTCCCAATACCTCGTCCAGAGTTGAATCACAAATCCTCTGTCCTCCCTGAGTCTTTGCAGCAGATCCGAGCACAACCTCCAGAAAACCATCCACAGCATCTCCACTAACTTTACAATAGCACAAGTAAGTCAAAAGACCCTCATCTATACGTTGGATGCCTGGTCCTTTTAAATAACACTAGATGGGGTTCCTCGCGCTGCTGAATGTGTGTTCACCTGAGAGTGACTACACAGGCAGTCAGTGGACATGCATAGACAAAGTGCCAAAGAAGTACATCAAAGCTGTCGGAATGGCTGATTGACGTCAATTCAAACCCTTCCTCACACTAACAGCACATGCATGGTATACCCAGGCGAGATCCCTTCCCAGCATGGGGCACTGTGCTGGACACACTAGAAGTGGCTGGCTGTGTAGTTCACATCATTTTCTGGATCCAGGTTCCATCGCGTTGGCACCAGTGCTGCCACAGAGTGAGAATCACAGCAGAGGAAGATATAGAGTGAAAGCAACGCACTTCAAAAAGGGAAATGGAAAAACACTTGACGGCATATGGTTTTCAATAATATGTGAAATGGAAGGGAAATTGGACTAATTGGAAGGGTGAGACCATGAGAATATTAAAATTAAGGTGTTGCCAGACCGGGAGCCAATGTAGATCAGTGAGTACAGGGGTGATGGGAGATCAGGATTTGGTGTGAGTTAGGATACAGTCAGCAGAGATCTGTATGGGCTGTGGTTTATGGAGGTTTATAACTGGGAGGGTGACCAGGATAGAATTGAAATAGTCAAGTGTGCATTTAACAAAGGCACAGTTGAGGGCTTATTCAGCAGATGGGCTGAGGCAGAGGTGATGGCGGGTGATGTTACAGAGGTGGTAGTAGGTAGGGTTGGCGTTGGGGGGAATATGGCGACGAACTCATCTCAGGTATAAATATAAAACAGAGGTTCCAAACAGTCTGTTTCAGCCTCAGCCATGGGTAGGTAGGGGAATGCAGATAGCGGATATAGTGTGGAGTTTGTGACAGAGACTGAACACAGTGGCTTGCGTCTTCCCATGATTCACATGACAAGAACACTAAATCAGTAAAATGTGGTTTATAGATCTAATGGTTGGATACAAAGACTTACCAGGGACACCAATAATTGCGAGGATGGGATAGTAAATAGTTTCAATCATTTTCAGAGCATAATAGATCTGAAATTCTAATATCACCCAAACATAATCAGCAGTAACCAAGCCAAGCTAAAAGGAGAAAGTCCTGCTGTACATTGCTTTAATATTCCAATCTATTGCCCACAGATTCTGACACATTGTTGCAATATTCCTATCAATTGTTCAGAGATTCTGATCGATCTTCTCGCTCTCTCTCTGCAGCCACGGATCTCTGTTAGTGCCGGGGGTAATGCTCCCACTGACACTATGAGTTAACACATTGAAAGGACTCCCTTATTAATAGAACAGGGAAAACCTCCAGTGACACCATTAGTGTCCATAGTGACTGACATTAATTACAGTCAATGAACAAACAGGTTCAGTTAACCCCTTTTTCTCCAACACTTTTTGTACCACAATAGTGTGGAAGTGTTCCTATGTCTAGTTGAGATATATGAGGTTTGTTGAAAAAAGGAATGGTGGAAATAGCAGAGGCACAGGCCAGCAGCTTTCAATCCTCCTTAGATCTGGGAGTGATGACAGAGGACTGGAGGGTTGTAAATGTTACACCCTGTTTCAAAAGGAGAAATTAGCTAAACCTTTAACTACTGAGCAGTCAGTCTAATGTCGGTGGTTGGAATTTTCTAGAGGCCACAACCCTGTACAAACAAATATCTTGCTTGAAAAAACATGGGGTAATAAATGACAAACAGCATGGATAGGTTAATGACCAATCACGTCTGATAATCATGATCACGTTCGTTGATGAAATAACTGAGTGTTAATGAGGATAGTGTGTTTTATGTTATGTATACGGACTTTCAAAAGGCCTGTGATCAAATTACATTTCATAGACTTGTTATGAAAAATGGAGCACGTGGATTAATGTGACAGCTATAGTGTGGATATGACATTGACTCAGGGACAGAAAGCAGAGAGAAGTGGTGAACGGTCATTGTTCAGACTGGGGGAGGGGGAGTATACAGTGTTGTTTCTCAGGGGTTAGTATTAGAATCAGTGCTCTTCCTGGCATGTAGATAGATATAAAAGCGATAGAGACTTATATGTTAAAAAATATAATTTCAATGCTTGCAGATGACATGAAACTCATAAATAAGGATGGCAAAGGCGCAGACCACAGAATTATCCAATCTCACAAACTTTGTTTATTTTTAATTTATTCTGGACTCCAATACAAATTCAAATTTATTTCTCACTCGATAACTAATTTGTGTGATTTGCCTATGAGTGTGTGCATGAATGTGTACCGTATATTTTTATTATTTTATTCAGATCCAGTTTAGATTGTTAAGTATAATAAACTCACCTCTTGTTTAAACTCAAGAAAACCTGTCCGATTGGTTCTTTCACGATCACAATAAAGGTAAAAGGTAAAATACTCACTGAGGTGGTCAGCACGTCCACTGCTAAAAAGGAATAAATCCAGTTGCGATCAAATAAAAGATAGGACAAGAGGGGAGCCTGAGACCTCTCCTCACCTGGCTGTAACAGAAATGTGGAGGTTCTCGAGATCGTAACCCAACGACAAACGAGAAATTGGAAATGTCAGAGTCACCGAGTTATACAGGAGAGAAACAGTCCCTATTGGACCACTGTGTCCTTGCCGGCCATCAAGCCTGTCCATTCTAATCCCATTTTCCAGCACCAGTCCCGTAACCTTGTATGCTATGGCACTTCAAGTGCTAATCTAAATACTTCTTAAATCCTGTAAGAGTCCTGCCTCTTCCACCCCTTCAGGCAGTGTGTTCCTGATTCCAACCACCCTCTCGGTGAATTTTTTTTCCCTCAACTCCCCTCTTAACCGCCTGCCCCTTAACTTAAATCAATGCCCCCTGCTTATTGACACCTCCACAAAGGGAAAAGATTTCTTCCTATCTACCCTATCTATGCCCTCATAATTTTTCGAGCTTTCTGTCTCTCTCCCTTTTTGAATAAAGGAGGTAGATTCGCAATAAGGGGGTAACTTGGGGCAGGCTAAAACCCCTCTCTGTTGCAAAGTTGAGTAATGTAGCTGCACAGTTAGGGATTACTCTCCGTCCAAAGCTAGGAAACCCGAAATCCTAAGACTTGTGGCCAACCTTTTTTCACTTGAAGCTGAAAACTCAAACAGTGTTAGAATCACTGACAGATAGAGTAATGTTAGCTAAGGTAAAACTAGAACAGAATAGACTAGAATTAGAATTCCAGAGAGCGCGAGAAAGAGCAGAGTGAGCGTCAAGAATGGGGAAAAGTAAAAGTGTTCCAGAAGGAGAAGGAGGAAAGGGAGTTCAGGCGGCTCAAACAACTAAAGGAAGTCCCAGTACATCCAGTGAAGGCACAGCTAGTGAGGGAGCTGCCCCTCGCTCAGGACCATGTGCTGAGCTCTTAAACTTCTCCCAGTTCATTCCAAAGTTCAATGAGGAGGATGTGGCAGAATTTTTCATCACTTTTGAGAAGCTTGCAAAGCAACTGAAATGGCCAGCAGAGAGCGGGATGCTGTTTGTACAATGCAAAATAACAGTCACAGCACATGAGGTTTATTCACTGCTGCCATAAAGGTACAGATAAAGGTACATCAGATTATGAGGTGACTAAAAATGGTATCTTGGGTGTATATGAGATAGCATCGGACGTCAACTGCAAAAGATTCTGAACCATCGGAAAGCAGCCTGACTAAACTGACTTCGAGTTTGAAGGAGTTAAGCAGCTAAGGAATATAGGAACATAGGAGCTGAATTCAACCATTCAGCCCAACGATCCTGCTCCACCATTCAATATGATCATGGCTGATCATCCTCTTCAATGCCGTTTCCCCCACACTATCCTCATATCCCCTTCTGTCAGTGGTATTTAGAAATCTGTCAATCTATACTTTAAACATAGCAATGACTGCGCTTCCACAGAGGGGTACAGAATTCCAAAGGTTCACAACCCTCTGAGTAAAGAAATTACTCCTCATCTCTGTCGTAAGTGGCTTTCAAATTGTGTCCCTTTGTTCTAGATTCCCCAACCGGGGAAACACACTAGCTGCCTTGTCTATCCCTTTAAGTATTTTGTAGGTTTCAATGAGATCACCGCTCATTCTTCGAAACTCGAGAGAATACATGTTCAGTTTCTTCAATCTCTTTTCGTAGAACAGTCCCGCCATCCCAGGAACAAGTCTGGTGAACCTTTGTTGCAGTCCCTCTATGGTCATAATATCCTTCCTCAGATAAGGGGACCAAAACTGCACACAGTACTCCAGGTGCGATCTAACCAAGGTTCTATACAATTGAATCAATACTTCACTACTCCTGTATTCAAATCCTCTTACAATAAAAGTAAAATACATTAGCCTTCCTAAATGCTTGCTGCACCTGCATGTTAGCTTTAAGTGACCTATTGACAAGGACACCCAGGTCCCTTTGTCCATCTACACTTTCTCATCTTTTACCATTTAAGAAATACTCTGCATATCTATTCATTCTACCCAAGTGGCCCACCTCACATTTTTCCACATTATATTCCATCTACCATGTTCTTGCACACTCACTAAGTCTGTCCAAATCCCCTTGAAGCCGTTTTGCATCTTCCTCACAACTCACATTCCCACCTAGTTTTGTGTCATCTGCAAACTTGAAAATATTACTTTGGTCCCCATATCCAAATCATCGATATATATTGTGAACAGCTGGGGCCCAAGTACTGTGCCCTGCGGTACCCCACAAGTCACAGCCTGCCAACGCAAGAATGACCCGTTTATTCTTACTCTGTTTCCTGCCTGTTAACCAATCCTTACTGCATGTCAGTATATTACCTCCTTTCCCATGTGTTTTAATTTTGCTTACCAAGCTCCTGTGGCGCACTTTATCAAATGCATTCTGAAAATCCACCGGCTCCCCTTTTCTATTCTGTGAGTAACATCCTAAAAAACCTCCAACAGGTTCGGCATGAATGATTTCCCATTCATAAATTCATGTTGACTCTGCCAAATCGGATCCATTTATCACATACTTTAGAATAGATTCTAGCACTTTCCCTAGTACTGATGGAAGCCTAACAGGTCTGTAATTCCCACTTTTCTTTTTCCCTCCTTTCTTAAATAGTGGGGTGACATTTGCGACTTTCCAATCTGCAGGAAGCGTTTCAGAATTGATAGAATTTTGAAAGTGGATCACCAATGTATCTACAATCACCATAGCTACTTCCTTCAACACTCTGGGAAGTAGAATATCAGATGATGGTGAATTATCACAACTTCTTGCTAATATTAATTTCCCTCAATTCCTCATTGTCCCAAATCCCTTGGATCTCTAATTCTGGGAGATTTCTTGTATCTTCCACAGTGAAGAAAGACACAAGATAATCATTTAGCTTCTCTGCCATTTCTCTATTCTCCATTATAAATTCTCCTGACTCTGCCTGTAATGGACCCACATTTGTCTTTGCTGAATGTTTCCATTATACGTACCGTTAGAAGATTTTACAATGCATTTTTGAGTTTACTTTTGACCAGTTGATCTGGACAGTCAAGATAGAGACCAAATATGAAAACCTCAGAGTGGTGATCCTTCTCGAGGAGTTTCCACCGTAATAAGGCAGGCCACCTCCCATTAAAACCCACATAAAAGAACAAAAAGATGAAAGAGCCAGACAGGTTGCAATTCTGGCCAAAAGGTAAACCCTTCCCCAGTCATGCCAAAGATCCGAGAATAAAAGGTGGGGGAGTGAAAGGAGCCCGAATAGTCATGGACAAGAAGGAAAAGCGATGGACACAGAGGCCCATCCTCAGGCCAAATAGTACGGTACTGAGAGCAGGAGTAACTGATGAAGATCTGTGTGTTTCCACTGTAATAAGGAAGGTCACCATCGAGCTGAATGCTGCAAGTTATCAGAAAGCCTGTAGGATTAAACAGGGTCCACCAGATAAGTGCAGGAAAAGGGGCCTTGATGGAAAGCACAGCAGATCAGGCTGTGCCTTTCACTGCGGCAGTCAGACCCAGTAAACCTACCACAGAGAGTGCGGGAAAACTTAACAAAATCCCTGAGAGTTAGCAGGAACTTTTCCCAAGGAACAGTGACCCCATACCCCTTAAGTGAGGCAAGAAAGTCCATAGTCATACTCAGGGATACAGGGGCCACCCAATCCCTTCTGCTGGGAGAGTGCAGTAAATGCTAGAGTGTTAGTGAATGGTATTGGAAGTCAGTATATGTCCATACCTTTATATCGGCTGCACTTGGAGTGTGACCTAATTTCAGGACTGGTAACCATCGGGATTGTCCCTTGTTTATCAGTGTATGGGTCGACCTGCTCCTGGGTAATGATCTGACAGGGGAAAAGTTGGACGCTTCCCCAGTATTTCTAGAGAGACCAAAAGAGGTCAGGGAGACTGCCCTTCTTCCTGATTGTGTGGTGACTCGGTCCATGGCCAAACAATCCCCTGAACTGACACTGCAGACGGATGACCCGACTGTCTGGTTGTGTGATATCTTCTTTGGGATGTTAGAGGACCCAAAGGATGTGTATAACATATTTTCGTTAGTTGAGTCTCAACAACCTGATCCAGTGTTAAAAATACACTACAATGTAAGCACAGTCTGTCCAAACCAAAACTGAAACAGAGGGAGTTGCAGAGTGTTACTATTTAAAGAGTGAGGTGCTGATGAAGAAGTGTACACCTCTTCACAGACCTGCGGATGAAGAGTGGACAGTGGTTCACCAGAGAGTGGTGCCGCTGAGGTCCCTTTAAGAAATATTAAGAATGGCCCACGACCTTCTAATGGATGGACATGTCAGTGCATGAAAAATCAAAGCCGCATAACACAGCGTTTTGACTGACCATAACTCCACAAAGATGTGTTGGAGTGCTGTCATACTGGTCACACATGCCAGGTTCTGGGGAAGTCCCAACCTGCAATAAAACCTGCACCCCTAATCCCCATACAAGAACCCTTCAGCAGAATACTGGTGGATTGTGTGGGACACCTGCTGAAAACAAAACGGGACTACCAGTATCTTCTCACCATTATGGACGTGGTGACCCGATTCTCAGAGGCCATTCTCCCAAAGAACAATCTCTACCAAGGTAGTGGTGGAGGGCTAACCCAATTCTTTACCCGATACGGGCTGCCTGCTGAGAGCCAGGTGAATCAGGGCACACATTTTACGTCCAGTGTTTTTGAAAAGGTCATGGTATTTCTGGACATAACCCAGCTAAAGTCCTCAGCCTACCACCCACAGTCACAAGGGGCTTTGGAGCAGTACCACCAGATCCTAAAGACAATGATCAGGCCATACTGCTATGAGTAACCTCATGACTGGGACAAAGGGCTGGAATTTCTCCTCTTTGTGACCAGGGACTTACCTAATGAGTCCACTGGCTTTAGTCTCTTTGAATTAGTTTATGGACACGAAGTGATGGTCCTCTTTAACGAATCAAGGAGAGGTTTTTGGGACACAGGGATGTGTCTTCCATTTTAGACAACATTTCCATGCTCTGGGAGTGGCTCACTAGAGCCTGTGCAATGGCTCAGGAACACCAAAAGACCTCTCAGGCAGCTATGTAAAGGTAAGCAGACCAAAATGCCAAGGCTAGAACATTTCAGCCCAGAGACCATGTATTGTTACTACTCCCTTTGCAGGGTGAACCCCTAAAATCCCAGTTCAGTAGTCCATATCGAGTGGCAAAAGGAATACTCAGGTAAATTATTTAATTGACACCCAGATGAAAGGAATAAAGTAAAGGTTATGGAGGGGACAGACAAGCACAGATCTGTCAGACAGTCAGGAGGGAAGGAATGGAAAGGACAGTGAGGACAGGTTAGAGGAGAGCCAGGAGAATTCCCAGCTAGAATCCCCTACTCTCCGATTAGCCAACCCTGAAATGTTAGATAGATTAGACCACACGCTCTCTTCCTTAAATGCAGGTCAAAGAGGCACGCTAAAAAGGCTGCTAACAGCAATTACAGAAACGTACAAGGGCAATGAAAGGTCACAAAAACGGATGCCAATCCTGTGGGAGATGCCTCACCTAGTCAATGTGCCGCAAGAGAGTGCAGTGAACGTTGGACAGACACTTGCGAGCCGTAATGACTCCGAGCACATAGGACAGATCAGAAAAAATATCCTCCCCATAGTAAAGGGAAAAGTGAAGGTAAAATACCTCAAAGTAAACAGCATTTGTGTACCTCACCAGAAAGCTAAAAGTAAGGTCAGTGTGGATCTACCCACTGAAGAACCCAATGATCAGGTCCCAAACCCAAACAAATATAACCAAACAGTTCAAAGCAGAACTCTGCAAGAACAGCCAGGATCAAATCTGACACATAACCATCCCAGACAAAACTCCAACATAATTATATCAGTACAACTGAAACAGACAATGTCAGCTGCAGTAATTCGAAGATTAATGTGTGAATTTGAGAAGTGTATTTCGTTCCATTTCTTCCCACAATTCTGTCATGAAATGTTCCTATTCTCAATTTTCTTTCCATGTGCTGCGGCGGTGTCAAGATAACACCATATGCCCAGTGAGGAACTTTAATTCATCGGTTGGAAACTTACACTAATCATTTAATGGAGAAAATCCTGCAGTTAACCTTGAAAAAACTGGCAGCCAAGATGGCCACCGCAATTGTTATCTGAAACTCCTTTTCACATTCCAAGGCCTCCAACAGGAGAGACATATCTTATGCGCCTGGACCTAAATCACTGGCTTGCTCTCGTGATTGAAGCCACCTCAAAGTCTGCCTCCAAGAAAACACTGAGGCATGTGGGCCTGCCACAAATGCACTTTAACCAGCCAAAGACTTCAAGAATACAACTTCAGCCAGAAGACCACCGAATCGTCCAACCTCACAGAATAAATATTTTTTTTAAATATTAACTCTGGACTCCAATCCAACCACAAAGACACTTCTCACTCTGTAAACCATTTCTGTGTGATTCTCATGTGAGTGTGTGCATAAATGCGTGGTGTTTTTTTAATGATTTTATTTAGATCGGGTTTAGATTGTTATGTATAATAAACTCAGCTCTTTCGTGTTTAAACTCAAGAGAGCCTGTCCGATCGGTTCCTTCACCATCACACCAAAGGTAAAAAGTAAAATATTCACTGAGATAGTAAGCACATCCACTGTTTAAAAAGGACAAACGCTGTTGCGGTCAAATAAGAGGAAGGACAAGAGGCGCGACTTTGACACCTCCTCACCTGGCCATAACAATAGGCAGGGTTGGGGATGGAGAGAATATGGGGATGAACTCAGATCAGCATTCAACACCTACCAGAGGTTTTAAACTTCCTGGTTCCACCTCAGTCAATGGCCAGTGAGGGGGATGCAGATCGTGGATAGGGAATAGAGTTTGTGACAGAAACTGAAGACAATGACTACAATCTTCTCATGCTTTTAATTGACAATAACCCGAAATCAGTGAAATATGGTTAATGAATCTAATAGCAGGATACTGAGACTTACCAGGGACACCAATAAGAGCGAGGCTGGGATAGTAAATACATTGAATCATCCTCAGAGTATAATAGACCCGATATTCTAATGTTATCCAATCTACAGTAAGCAAGCCAAACCAAGTGCAGGAAGTCCTGCTGTCCATTGTTGTAACATTCCAATCTATTGTTCTCACATTCTGATGGATTGTTGTAATATTCCAATCTATTGTTCTCAGATTCTGATCTATCCTGTCACTCTCTTCTCAAGGCACTGATATCTGTTAGTGCCGGAGGTGATGCTCCCGCTGATACTATGAAATAACACATTGAACGAAGCCCCTTATTAACAGAAGAAGGAAACCCTCCAGTGACACAATTCAGGTCCATGGAGACGGACATTAATTACAGTCACTAAAAAACAGGTTCAGTTAACCACTTTCAATCTAAAACTTTTTGCACCACAGCAAAGTTGAACATTTACCTGGTCTGGATAGGATGTATGAGGGTTGCTGAGGAAAGGTATGGTGGAAATAGCAGAGGCACTGGTCAGAATATTTCAGTCGTCTTTGGATATGGGAGTGATAGAAGCTGGAAACCCTCCAGTGACACACAAGGTTCACGAATGTCCTTCAGGGAAGGAAATCTGCTGACCTTACCTGGTCTGACCTACATGTTACTCCAGACCCATAGCAATGTTGTTGACTCTTACATGCCCTCTGAAATGGCCTAGCCTGCCACTCAGTTGCATCTCATTTCTACGAAGGCAATAAAAAGGAATGAAACCGGATGGCCCACCCGGTATCGACCTAGGCACTAGAAATTACAATGACAAGCCCAGCCCTGTCGACCCTGCAAAGTCCTCCTTACTCACGCAGTCGAAGTGTCACAAATACCTGCAGGTAGGACTGTCCCAGAGAACAAAGCGGAGAGTAACAATCACTCCTCCCCCACAGTCAGAGGGAAAGGGAACCACCCATCCCCTGAAGACAAAAGTCTTTGCATGAATCAAGGAGTTCAGGATAGACCCGCTCCCACCCCCACAACTCTCCTGAGGGGAAAGAAAGGGAAAGATTAAAGCAGACTTGGCACCTAGGACAGTCCATGTTTAATAAGCTTAAGATTGGTGAATAAATGGCCTTTCTATATCTTATATTTCTCAGACTCTGTTATGAAATGCACCGCTTGTCTTTAAATGGCACTTCATTCCCCTGGGTGTGGAGGTGTCAGGCAAACCCCCCACCTGCCAAGACTGAGCCACACATTATTTCACCACATGAACATTAAAACTTAGATATTGTAAGTCCATGACTGGAAAGACGTTTGAATCCTACCAGACAATGTGAAAACAAAGGGAGCCAGTACCTTCCCCAATACACAGAAAGAGACCGGGTCAGGCCAGTCGGTCACGGGACCACCTGCTGGACGACTCGAGGTGTTTTAAACTGGAAAACAGATTTTGAACACAGAACAACATGTGCTCATGGACTGAGAACATCACCTCTCCTGTCTGCCTGCCTTCATCTTTTCCCACGGAACTGAATCTTGTAAAAACACATGAAACTTAAAGAGAGAATGGTTTCCTCTGTGAAAAAGGTTTTACGAAGACTACTGGGTCCCAACGAAATGCAAGATCAGATCTTCAATCAAGGAATACAGCGAGCTCGAGAAACAGTGACAAGATATTGCCTCAAACTGTTCTGCTTATCTTCTGTCCTGCTCTTTTCAGTCCCTATTTGCATGTTTATATTGCATGTGCATGCTCGTGTGGATGCATCATATATCCGTGGGCGTGAACCATACTAGAGTTTAAGTTGAAGGTTTAACAAATTTCATTCTTTCTTCTTTAAACAAAGAAAGCCTGTTTGTACTCATTTCTTTGCCTTATGATTGTAAAGTTGTGAACAAGAATTCTCAAAGTGGAAGCTCAGAACACAGTGTGTTTAAAATGAAACCCTGTTACAATAAGGCCAGGTAACAACAGTAAAAGATCCCTAGACACAGTTCTCACGTGGTCGCAACAGTAAATCTGTTGCTGTGCTTCCTGCATTACAAGACTGACCACGCTTTGAAACGTAACCATTGGTTGTAAATGGCTTTGGGACTTGCAGCGACCATGAAAGGCGCTATATAAATGGAAGTATTTTCTTTTATTTTCAATGCCAGAATGCAGGAAATTAGCTCAGTGACAGAAAGCAGAGAGTATTGGAGAATGGTTATTGTTCAGTCTGGATGGAAGTACACAGTGGGGTTCCCCAGGGTCACTGTTGGGATCACTGTTGCTGTATGTTAATACAATGGGCTTATCTTCAGAGGGGATAATCTCAAAGTTTTCAGATGGCAGGAAACTCAGAAATGTTAATAAACAGCGAGAAGGATAGTAACAGACTTCAGGAGGACAGAGACTGACTGGTGAAATGGGCAGGAACATGGCAGATGTAATTTAACACAGTGAAGTGTGAAGTGAGACATTTGGGTAGTAAGTGTAAGGGAAGGCAATGTAGACAAATAGATTAAATGAAGAGACAGGAACAGAGAGACTGTTGTGTATTCACAGAGATCTTTGAAGGTTGCACGAAAGTTGACAAGTTTATTCACTGATATTCAAACTTCTGACATTTGCCAGATAAAAATACTTTTGAGAACCAGGCTGAGGATAGAAGGTCCAGAAGAGAAGTGAAAAAGCAGATAAGAGAAGCAAAAAGAGCGCATGAAAAGAGACTGGCACATAGCACTAAAGAAAATTCCAAAGTTTCTATCGGCTTGTAAATAGTAAAAGGTAAGTAAAAGGAGGAATGAGGCCGATTCGGGACCATAAAGGGGATTTACACATGGAGGCAGAGGGCATAGTTGAGGCACTAAATAAATACATAAATACTTTGCATCTATCTTTTGCAAGGCAGAAGATATGGAATTATTTTCTTTATTAGCTGAAGTATAAAATATAAGAACAGGGAGGTTACGCTGGAACTGTATAACTCACTGGTTTGGCTGCAATATGAGTACTGTGTGCAGTTCTGGTCACCTTATTACAGAAAGGATGTAATTGCACTAGAGAGAGTACTGAGGAGATTTATGAGGATGTTGCCAGGACTGGAAAAATTCAGCTATGACGAAAGGTTGGATAGTCTGGGGCTGTTCTCGTTGGAACAGAGAAGGCAGAGGGAAAATCTGATTCAAATGTACAAAATTGCGTGGGGCCTGGATAGAGTGGAGGTGAAGGGTCTATTCACCTGATCAGAGGGGTCAGTGACGAAGTGGCATGGATTTAAAGTGCGTGGTTGAAAGACTATAGGGGAAATGAGGACTTTACTTTCTCCCAGAGGGTGGTGGGAGTCTGGAATTCATTGCCCGAAAGGATAGTTGAGGCAGGAACCCATACCTCATTCCAAACGGAATATGCACCTCATGTGCCATATTCTATCAAATGCTGGAAGGTGGGATCGTAATGGGTGGATAGTTTTCATCTGGCATAGACACAATGGCCAAGTGGTCTTTTTACGTGCTTTAAACTTTCTATGATTCTAAGATGCAACCCAGGCAATGTTGAAAGACGAGCTAGATCAGACACTAGACTGGTTCAAAATTGAGAAAGAGGAAGCATTATATAAGCTATCTGTACTTAAAGAGGATAAAGACCAGGACCAGATAACATGCACCCAAGTATACTGAGGGAAGTGAGGGTGGAAATCGCAGAGGTACTGACCATAATTTTCCAATCTTCCTTAGACTCGGGGGTGATGACAGAGGGCTGGAGAATGCAAACGTTACACCCTTGTTCAAAAGAGGGTGCAACCACTAACTGTGTGAAAATATTTTCCTCATGTTGGCATTGCTATTTTTTAAACCAATTACATTAAATCGAGGCCCATCCGTTCTTGATCGTTTGACGAGTGGGAACAGATTTTCCCTACCTACTCTGTCCAGACGCCTCACGATTTTTAAAGGTTTAGATAAGATACAGGCAAGGAAAAACTGTTCCCGTTAACTGATGGAACACGGGCCAGGGAACACAGATGGAAGGTTTTGGGTAAGAGATACTGGGGGAATATGAGGCAGAACCTTTTTACACAGTGGATGGTAATGAGCTGGAAATCACTGCCCATGAGGGTGGTGGAAGCCGAGACAATCAATGATTTAGGAACATAGGACCATAAGAGCAGGAGTAGACCATTCAGCCCATCCAGCCTGACCTGCCATTCAATATGATCGTGGTTGATCATGCACTTCAATGCCTTTTCCCCACACTATCCTCATATCCTCTTAGCTCATTGATATTTAGAAATGTATCAATCTCTGCTTTGAACATAAACAATGACTGAGCTTCCACAGCCCTCTAGGTTAGAGAATTCCAAAGATTCACAACCCTCTGAGTAGTGACATTTTTCCTCATCTTTGTCCTAAGTGGCTTCCCACTTATTTTGAAATTGTGTCTGCTAATTCTAGATTCCCCAACCAGGGGAAAAATCTTAGCTGCATCTACCCTGTCTATCTCTTAAAGTATTTTGTCGGTTTCAATGAGATCACCTCTGATTCTTCGAAACTCTAGAGAATAGTTTCCCCAATCTCTCTGCATGAGACAGTCCCGACATCCCAGGAACAAGTCTGATGAACCGTCGTTGCTCTCTCTGTATGGCAATAATATCCTTCCTAAAGTAAGGGGACTAAAACTGCGCACAATACTCCAACTGCGGTCGAACTAAAGTTCTATAAAATTGTAGCAAGACTGCACTACTCCTGTACTCAAATCCTCTTACAATAAAGGTTAACATGCCATTAACCTTTGTAATTGCTTGCTGCACCTGCATGTTAGCTTCCAGCGACTTATTGACAAGGACACCCAGGCCCCTTTGTACATCTGCACTTCCTACTTTATCTCTTCAGAAATACTCTGCACATCTATTCCACCCACCAAAGTGGATTACCTCACATTTTTCCACATTATATTCCATGTTGTTTCCCACGCACCAAGTCTGAACAATTCCCCTTGATGCCGCTCTGCATCTTCCTCACAATACACATTCCCACCTAGTTTTGTGTCATATGTAAAGTTGGAAATATTACATTTGGTCCCCACATCCAAATCATTGAAATATATTGTGAACAGCTGAGGCTCAAGCTCTGATCCCTGCAGTAGCCCACTAGTCACAGCCTGCCAACGTGAAACTGATCTGTTTATTCCTACTCACTGTTTCCAACCTGTTAACCAATCTTGAATCCATGCCAGTATATTGCCTCCTATCCCATGTGCATTAATTTTGCGAAGCAACCGCCTTTGGGGGAGTTATCAAAAAACTGAAAATACAAGTATACCATGTCCACCAACTCCTCTTTATCAATTCTGTTAGTAACATCCTCAAAATCTCCAACAGGTTCGTCAAACATGATTTCCCATTCATAAACCATGTTAACTATGCCCAATCAGATCATTATTATCCAAGTGTCCATTTAACATTCTTTAGAAATGATTCTAGCAGTTTCCCAACGATTAATGAAAGGCTAACATGTCTGTAATTCCCTGTTTTCTCTCTCCCTCCCTTCTTAAATAGTGGGGTGACATTTGCGCCCTTCCAATCTGCAGGAAGCGCTCCAGAATCTACAGAAATTTTGAAGATGATAAGCAATGCATCCACTATCTCCATAGCTATCTCGTCAACACTCTGGGATGTAGAATATCAGGTCCTGGGGACATACCAACCTTCAGCTCCATTAACTTCTCCAATACAACCTTTTTACTAATACTAATTTCCTTCAATTCATTGCAGTTTTGAAGAAAGGTCACTGACCTGAAACGTTAACTCTGCTTCTCTCTACACAAATGCTGCCAGACCTGCTGAGTGTTTCCAGCATTTCTTGTTTTTATTTCAGATTTCCAGCATCCACTGTATTTTGCTTTTAATTTCCTTCAATTCCTCATTCCCCCAATCCATTGGATCTCTAATTCTGGGAGATTTCTTATATATTCCTCGGTGAAGACAGACACAAAGTAATCATTTCGATTCTCTGCCATTTCTCTGTTCCCCATTATAAATTCTACTAACACTGCCTATGATGGACCCACTTTTGTCTAAGTCAAACGTTTCCTTTTTACATACCTGTAGAAGCTTTTACAGTCCGTTTTTTATATTTTTCCCAGCTAACATTTACATTCTATTCTCCCTTTCTTTATCAGTTTCTTCATCCTCCTTTGGTGCATTATAAAATCCTCCCAATTCTCAGGTTTACTACTATTAATGGCAACTTTATAGGCCTTGGATAGAGTCATAGAGAGAGACAGCACTGAAACAGGCCTTTCGGCCCATCGAGTCTTTGCCGACCAACAACCACCCATTTATACTAATCCTACATTAATCCCATATTCCCTACCACATTCCCACCATTCCCTTACCACCTACCTACACTAGGGGCAATTTACAATTGCCAATATACCTATCAGCCTGCAAGTCTTTGCTGTGGGAGGAAACCGGAGCACCCGGCGGAAACCCACGAGGTCATAGGAAGAACTTGAAAACTCCACACAGGTAGTACCCAGAACTGAACCCGGTTCGCTAGAGCTGTGAGGCTGTGGTGTTAACCACAGTTTTAATCTTACACAATCCTCAACTTCCTTTGTTGTCCACAGTTGACTGCCTTTACGTTTGGGGTTTATGTGCCTGGAATGAATGTATAGTTGCTGTAAACTATATAATATTTCTTCAAATACTGTCGATTGCCTATGTACTGTCATACCTTTTAATGTATTTTTCCAATCCACCTCGGGCAATTTTCCCCTCATACCTTCCGAATTTCCTTTGTTCAAATTTAACACCCTGGCTTAAGATTGAACGAAGTTACTTTCAAGCATGATTTAAAATTCTATCACATTATGGTAATTCATCCCTAAAGGTAATTTTACAATAAAAGTATTAATTAGTCATGTCTCATTACATAATACTTGATCTAAAATAGCCTGTTTTTAGGTCGGTTCCTGAACACACTGCTCTCGAATACCATCCCGAACATACTCCAGAAACTCATCATCCATAGCATTT
The DNA here is from genome assembly GCF_036365525.1 of Heterodontus francisci. NCBI lineage: Eukaryota > Metazoa > Chordata > Chondrichthyes > Heterodontiformes > Heterodontidae > Heterodontus > Heterodontus francisci. The sequence continues at coordinate 8,147,344 of NW_027141369.1, read as the reverse complement.
GTTCTCATGAGGTTACCCATTCTATATGAAGACTGAAGTCACGTGTGATTACTGTATTAACCATGCAATATGATTCTCCCATCTCCATTAATGCCATGCCCCACGCTAACACTACTGTTTTGTAGCCTATAAACAGTTTTCTGCCCCTTGCTGTTTCTTAGCTCCACCCAAGCAGATCCCTTATTTTGTTCTTCAGACCTGAGATCCTCCCTTACTAATGTACTGATCCCATCCCTTAATATCATCGCAACATTACATTGTCTCACTTTTTGCCTGTCCTTCCGAAAGGTCGAATATGCCTGCATTTTCAGTTCTCAGTCTTGGTCAACATGTAACACCTTCCCGTTATGACAATTCAATCATACCCATTTACCTCGATTTGCGCCTTTAAATCATCTACCCTGCTCCGAATACTGCGTACATCCAAGTACATTGCCCTTAACCGTGTCTTCTTGACATTCCGCATTCCAGTTGATGCTCATCTTTGTTTCGCCGACCTTCGAATGTCACTTTCTGCTTTTCTACCTCCTGTTACCAGCTTTACTTCCTCCCAATTTGATCCTTACTTCCAATTTCAAAAGGAAACTGGATGGGTGCTTGAAGTGCATCAAGGCAGCATTGGACTGAGTATGGCATCAAGGAGCCCTAGCAAAACAGGTCAATGGGAATCAGGGGGAAAACCCTTCGCTGGCTGGAGTTATAGCTAGCGCAAAGGAAGAGGGTTGTGGTTGTTGCAGATCAACCATCTCAACTCCAGGACATCACTGCAGGGGTTCCTCAGGGTAGTGTCCTAGGCCCAACCATCTTCAGCTGCTTCATCAATGACCTTCCTTCAATCATAAGGTCAGAGGTGGGGATGTTCGCTGATGATTGCACAATGTTCAGCACCATTCGTGACTTCTCAGATACTGAAGCAGCCCGTGTAGAAATGCAGCAAGACCTGGGCAATATCCAGGCTTGGGCTGATAAGTGACAAGTAACATTCACGCCACACAAGTGCCATGCAATGATCATCTCCAACAAGAGAGAATCAAACCATCTCCCCTTGAATTCCATGACATTACCATCGCTGAATCCCCCACTATGAATATCCTAGGGGCTGCCATTGACCAGAAACTGAACTGGAGTAGCCATATAAATACCGTGGCGACAAGAACAGGTCAGAGGCTAGGTATCCTGAGGCGAGCAACTCACCTCCTGACTCCCTAAAACCTGTCCACCATCTACAAGGCACAAGTCAGGAGTGTGATGGAATACTCTCCACTTGCTTGGATGGGTGCAGCTCCAACAACACTCAAGAAGCTCGACACCATGCAGGTCAAAGCAGCCCGCTTGATTGGCACACCATCCACAAACATTCACCCCCTCCACCACAGACGCAAAGTGGCAGCAGTGTGTACTATCAACAAGATGCGCTGCAGCAATTCACCAAGGCTCCTTCGAGAGCAGCTTCCAAACCCGCGACCTCTATCAACTGGAATGACAAGTGTAGAAAATGCATGGGAACATCACCACCTGCAAGTTCCCGTTCAAGTCGCACACCATACTGACTTCGAATTATATCGCTGTTCCTTCCCTGTCGCTGGGTCAAAAATCCTGGAACTACCGACCTCACAGCACTAAGTGTATACCTACCCCAAATGGACTGCAGTGGTTCAAGAAGGCAGCTCGCCACCACCTTCTCAAGGGCAATGTGAGATGGATTTACAAGAACTGCAATACAATTAGCAATGTATTGACAGCTAATAGCAGGAAGTGGAGATTCACCAGGAACAGCAGCAGCAGCAAGAAGGGCAGAGTAAATTACAGGAGCAGTAATGCAATTAAACATGATTTATATAATTAATAGCTGTATAGCGAGACCTACCAGGGACACCAACAATAGCCAGGATGGGATAGTAAAAATATTGAATTATCTCAAGTGCATACAGAATCCGATCGTCTAATGAGTACCAATCATAATATGTAGAAAGATAGTAAAGATCCGAGGATAAACTCCTGCCCATTGTTGTAACATTCCAATCTATTGTTCTGAGATTCGGACCCATTGTTGTAACATTCCAATCACCGTGGCCGCCTATGCTGTTCAGAAGGGCGGGGAAAAGAGTGGAAGGGCTATAGTCATAGGGAATTCGATTGTAAGGGGAGTAGATAGGCGGTTCTGTGGTCGAAAACGAGACTCCTGAATGGTATGTTGCCTCCCAGGTGCACGGGTCAGTGATGTCTCAGACCGGCTGCAGAACATTCTGAAGGGGGAGGGTGAACAGCCAGTTGTCGTTTTGCACATAGGCACCAATGATATAGGTAAAAAACGGGATGAGGTCCTTACAAGCAGAGTTTAGGGAGTTAGGAGCCAAGTTAAAAGGTAGGACCTCAGAGGTAGTAATCTCAGGATTGCTACCAGTGCCACGGGATAGTCAGAGTAGAAATGAAAGAATATTCAGGATGAATGCGTGGCTTGAGAGATGGTGCAGGAGGGAGGGGTTTCAGATTTTTGGGACATTGGGACCGGTTCTGGGGGAGGTGGGATTATTACAAATTGGACGGTCTACACCTGGGCCGGACTGGAACCAATGTCCTTGGGGGTGCGTTTTCTAAAGCTGTTGGGGAGGGTTTAAACTAATGTGGCAGGGGGATGGGAACCAAATCAGGAGGTCAGTTGACAGCAAGGAGGTAGTAACTAAAGCCTGTAAGGAAATAGATAATGAAGTCAGTGTGACTAAGGGGAAGAGTCGGCAGGGAGCAGATGATGAACGCAAAGGGGCTGGTGGTCTGAGGTGCATTTGTTTTAATGCAAGATGTGTAGCAGGTAAGGCAGATGAACTTAGGGCTTGGAGTAGTACCTGGGAGTATGATGTTATTGCTATGACTGAGACTTGGTTGAGGGAAGGGCATGATTGGCAACTAAATAACCCAGGATATCGGTGCTTCAGGCTGGATAGAGAGGGAGGTAAAAGGGGTGGAGGAGTTGCATTACTGGTCAGAGAGGATATCATAGCTGTGCTGAAGGAGGGCACTATGGAGGACTCGAGCAGTGAGGCAATATGGGCAGAACTCAGAAATAGGAAGGGTGCGGTAACAATGTTGGGGCTGTACTACAGGCCTCCCAACAGCGAGCGTGAGATAGAGGTACAAATATGTAAACAGATTATGGAAAGATGTAGGAGCAATAGGGTGGTGGTGATAGGAGATTTTAATTTTCCCAACATTGACTGGGATTCACTTAGTGTTAGAGGTCTAGATGGAGCAGAATTTGTAAGGAGCATCCAGGAGGGTTTTCTAGAGCAGTATGTAAATAGTCCAACTCGGGAAGGGGCCATAATGGACCTGGTGTTAGGGAATGAGCCCGGACAGGTGGTTGAAGTTTCAGTAGGGGACTACTTTGGGAATAGTGATCACAATTCTGTAAGCTTTAAAATACTCATGGACAAAGATGAGAGTGGTCCGAAAGGAAGAGTGCTAAATTGGGGGAAGGCTAACTATACCAAAATTCGGCAGGAGCTGGGGAATGTAGATTGGGAGCAGCTGCTTGAAGGCAAATCCACATGTGACATGTGGGAGGCTTTTAAAGAGAGGTTGATTAGCGTGCAAGAGAGACATGTTCCTGTGAAAATGAGGGATAGAAATGGCAAGATTAGGGAACCATGGATGACAGGAGAAATTGTGAGACCAGTTAAGAGGAAAAAGGAAGCATACATAAGGTCTAGGCGGCTGAAGAAAGACGAAGCTTTGAAAGAATATCGGGAATTTAGGACCGATCTAAAGCGAGGAATTAAGAGAGCTAAAATGGGTCATGAAATATCTTTAGCAAACAGGGTTAAAGAAAATCCCAAAGCCTTTTATTCATATATAAGGAGCAAGAGGGTTACTAGAGAAAGGATTGGCCCACTGAAGGACAAAGGAGGAAAGTTATGCGTGGAGTCAGAGAAAATGGGTGAGATTCTAAACGAGTACTTTGCATCGGTATTCACCGAGGAGAGGGACATGACAGATGTTGAGGTTAGGAACAGATGTTTGATTACTCTAGGTCAAGTCGGCATAAGGAGGGAGGAAGTGTTGGGTATTCTAAAGGGCATTAAGGTGGACAAGTCCCCAGGTCCGGATCTATCCCAGGTTACTGAGGGAAGCGAGAGAGGAAATATCTGGGGCCTTAACAGATATCTTTGCAGCATCCTTAAACACGGGTGAGGTCCCGGAGGACTGGAGAATTGCTAATGTTGTCCCCTTGTTTAAGAAGGGTAGCAGGGATAATCCAGGTAATTATAGACCGGTGAGCCTGACGTCAGTGGTAGGGAAGCTGCTGGAGAAGATACTGAGGGATGGGATCCATTCCCATTTGGAAGAAAATGGGCTTATCAGTGATAGGCAACATGGTTTTGTGCAGGGAAGGTCATGCCTTACCAACTTAATAGAATTCTTTGAGGAAGTGACAAAGATGATTGATGAGGGAAGGGCTGTAGATGTCATCTACATGGACTTCAGTAAGGCGTTTGATAAGGTTCCCCATGGTAGGCTGATGGAGAAAGTGAAGGAGCATGCGGTCCAAGGTGTACTAGCTAGATGGATAAAGAACTGGCTGGGAAACAGGTGACAGAGAGTAGCAGAGGAAGGGAGTTTCTCAAAATGGAGACGTGTGACCAGCGGTGTTCCACAGGGATCCGTGCTGGGACCACTGTTGTTTGTGATATACATAAATGATTTGGAGGAAAGTATAGGTGGAGCATGCGGTCCAAGGTGTACTAGCTAGATGGATAAAGAACTGGCTGGGAAACAGGTGACAGAGAGTAGCAGAGGAAGGGAGTTTCTCAAAATGGAGACGTGTGACCAGCGGTGTTCCACAGGGATCCGTGCTGGGACCACTGTTGTTTGTGATATACATAAATGATTTGGAGGAAAGTATAGGTGGTCTGATTAGCAAGTTTGCAGACGACACTAAGATTGGTGAAGTAGCAGATAGTGAAGGGGACTATCAGAGAATACAGCAGAATGTAGATAGATTGGAGAGTTGGGCAGAGAAATGGCAGATGGAGGTCAATCAGGGCAAATGCGAGGTGATGCATTTTGGAAGATCCAATTCAAGAGTGATCTTTTCAGTGAATGGAAAAGTCCGGGGGAAAATTGATGTTCAGAGAGATTTGGGTGTTCAGGTCCATTGTTCCCTGAAGGTGGCAACGCAGGTCAATGGAGTGGTCAAGAAGGCATACGGCATGCTTTCCTTCATCGGACAGGGAATTGAGTACAGGAGTTGGCAGGTCATGTTGCAGTTGTATAGGACTTTGGTTCGGCCACATTTGGAATACTGCGTGCAGTTCTGGTCGCCACATTACCAAAAGGATGTGGACGCTTTGGAGAGGGTGCAGAGGAAGTTCACCAGGATGTTGCCTGGTATGGAGTGCGCTAGCTATGAAGAGAGGTTGAGTAGATTAGGATTATTTTCATTAGAAAGACGGAGATTGAGGGGGGACCTGATTGAGGTGTACAAAATCATGAGAGGCATAGACCGGGTGGATAGCAAGAAGCTTTTTCCCAAAGTGGGAGATTCAATTACTCGGGGACACGAGTTCAATGTGAAACGGGAAAAGTTTAAGGGGGATATGCGTGGAAAGTTCTTTACACAGAGGGTGGTGGGTGCCTGGAACGCGTTGCCAGCGGAGGTGGTAGACGCGGGCATGATAGCGTATTTTAAGATCTATCTAGGCAGATACATGAATGGGCAGGAAGCAAAGAGATACAGGCCCTTAGAAAATTGGCGACAGGTTTAGATCGAGGATCTCGATCGGCGCAGGCTTGGAGGGCCGAAGGGCCTGTTCCTGTGCTGTAATTTTCTTTGTTCTTTTTCTTTATTCTAATTCCTTTGTGCTGGGAAAGAGAGAGAGACGGCGAGAGAAAGAGAGACAGAGAGAGGGCGGGAGAGAGAGGTGTGGAGGGAAGAGAAATAGAAAGAGAAACACGCATCCATGGATGTGGATGACTCGGACTGAGGTTTACTACAGGTTTAATCACTTTGTTTGGAGTTAGAATGTTTACTTGTGAGAATTCACCTCTGTTTTCAGTTTTAATTCCAATTGTTTGAAAGGACTTTGAAGAAAGAACAGATCAAAACAACTGAAGCAATTTATTTCCTTTGTTTTCTTTCTTTTAAAACCCCTTGTTATTCTAATCTTTTAACTTAAGTTTAAAATTTTTAAAATAAACGTTGTGAATGGAGAATACAAAGTAAAGTATGGGAGGCTTCCAGCGGCGCTTCTGGCTGAAGATTGTTACAAATGCTTCAGCCTTATCTTTTACACTGATGTGCTGGGCTCCCCCATCATTGAGAATGGGGATATTTGTGGAGCCACCTCCTCCAGTTAGTTGCTTAATTGTCCACCACCATTCACGACTGGATGTGGCAGGACTGCAGAGCTTAGATCTGATCCGTTAGTTATGGAATTGCTTCGCTCTGTCGATCGCACAGTACATAATAAAGTTCATCCTCACATTTCCCCTGCATCTCTTACCCAAACCTTATCTCTAGTCCTTGTACCATCACCTGCAGGGAACAGATTTTCTTTGTTTACCTTATCTAAACCTGTGATAATCATGTAAATCTCCTTCATAACTCCCCTTATTCTCCTTTCTACAAGGAAAATAACACCAGATTTACCACAATAACCTTGTACTCAAAATCCCGCATCCCTGGAAACACTCTGGTAAATTTCATCCACACGCACACAAGCACCTTCACATTCCTCCAAAAGTGTGGTCACCAGAACTGGACGCAGTAGTCTAGTTAAGCTTTATAAAGAGTCAGCATAACTTCCCTGCATTTCTCGGGGTACTGATCACCATACTGGTCTGGTACAGTGTGAATATGGGTCAGCCCGCCCAGGATACTGATCACCATGCCGAGATGGTACAGTCAGAATATGGGTCAACCAGCCCAGGATACTAATCACCAGGCCGAGATGGTACAGTCACAATATGGGTCAACCAGCCCAGGATACTAAATATATTGCTGAGCTGGTCCAGTGTGAATATGGGTCAACCAGCTCAGGATACTGATCACCTTACGGATCTGGCACAGAGTGAATATGGTGAACAAGCCCAGGATACTGATCACCAGGCTGAGATGGTACAGTCAGAATATGGGTCAACCAGCCCAGGATACTGATCACCATGCTGAGCTGGTCCAGTGTGAATATGGGTCAACCAGCCCAGGATACTGATCACCATGCTGAGCTTGTCCAGTGTGAATATGGGTCAACCAGCCCAGGATACTGATCACCATGCTGAGCTGGTCCAGTGTGAATATGGGTTAACTAGCCCAGGATACTGATCACCATGCCGAGCTGGTCCAGTGTGAATATGGGTCAACCAGCCGAGGATACTGATCACCATGCTGAGCTGGTCCAGTGTGAATATGGGTTAACCAGCCCAGGATACGGATCACCATGCTGAGCTGGTGCAGTCCGAATACAGGTCAACCAGCCCAGGATACTGATCTCCAGGCCGAGCTGGCACAGTGTGAATTTGGGTCAACCAGTGCAGGATACTGATCGCCATGCCGAGTTGGTACAACGTCAATAAGTGTCAGCCCAGCCCAGGATAGCGATCTCCATGCCGAGCTGGTACAATGTCAATGTGGGTCAACCCAGCCCAGGATACTGATCACCATGCCGAGCTGGTACATGTCAATGTGGGTCAACCAGATCATGATACTGATCACCATTCCGAGCTGGTACATTTGTAATATTCATCTCCTAGTCAAGGATACTGATCGCCACGGCGAGCAGTTACAGTCTGAATATTGGCCCTCACGGGCCTGTATGCCAATTTTCCGTCTCCTTAAGGGTAGGTCAGAAGTGTTCCAACAGCCATGCTTCCACCACCATTGTGCCTACTGTCATTCATCAGCCATGTAATGGAAGGTGTCACCAATAGTGCTATCAAGTGGCATTTAATCACCAGTAATCTGCTCAACGATGATCCGTTTGAGTTCCCCTAGATCCACTCATCTCCTAATTTCATTAGAATCTTGGTTCAAACATGGACAAAATAGCTGAACTCCAGAGGTGGGGTGAGAGTGACTGCCTTGGACATCAAGTCAGCATTTGACCGAGTACGGCATCAAGCAGCCCTAGCAAAACTGAAGTCAATGGGTATCAGGGGGGAAACCCTCTGCTGGTTGGAGTGATACCTAGCACAAAGGAAGATGGTTGTGGTTGTTGGAGATCAATTATCTCAGTCCCGGGACATCACTGCTTGAGTTCCTCAGGGTAGTGTCCTCGGCCCAACCATTTTCAGCTGCTTCATCAATCACTGTCCATCCATCATAAGGTCAGAAATGGGAGTATTTGTGAATGACTGAATCAGGTTTAGTACCATTTGTGACTGCTCAGGTACTGAAGCAGTCCATACCTAAATGCAGCAAGACCTCGACAATATCCAGCCTTAGGCTGATAATTGACAAGTAGAGTTTGCTCCACACAAGTCAGGAGTTCATCGAAATAATCTCCACTTGCCTGGATGGGTGCAATTCCAACAACACTCAGGAAGTTTTAGACCATCCAGGACAAAGCAGCCCGATTGATCATCACTTCATCCACCACATTAAACATGCACTACCATCCAACATAAAAGAGAACCCGAAGATCTTCTAATAGGCAATACAAACATTTGGTCCAGGCATGTAGATATCAATCAGATAGGACGAGGTGAGGTGGTGACTATCCGGGACAAAGCGTGTATATATGCTTCGAGGCACAGGGAAGGTTAAAATAGCAAATGATTACTTCGTTTCGCTGTTGGAACAGGAAACTTATAAAATATTAGTGGAAGAGGAGAGAGTAGAGGCAATGGAGAGAGTGAAAATTCAGAGGGAGGAGGTACGGGAAAGGCTAGCTATGTTAGAGCAGATAATCCACCAGGTCTGGATGGTTAAAGGAAGTGGGTATGTAGATAGCAGAAGAGCTTTCCATAATCTTACATTCGTCCATAGATGGGCGAGGTGACAGAAGATTGGAGAGTGGTAAATGTGACACCCTTATACTGGAATGGGTGTAAGGACCGTCCGAGCAACTACAGGCCATTGTGTTCAACATGAGTGGTAAGTCAGGGTATAGAAACAATTATCAGGGAAACACTCAAGAGGCACATGGAGAGTGTGAGGGAGAAAATGATGTATTCACCTCACTCGGCATCGATGGCCTTCATCACCTAACGGATACATAAATGGACAGCAGACTCGGAGATGTTGAATATGTCACGTGCTCCCATCTGGAAAGATCCGGATACAGAGAAGTTCAATGAAACTGTGACCTTAACAGCCACTGACAGCTCCGTCCTCACCCTGGTGTCAGGCCCAAGGTCGTGTTGGAGGAGGTGATACAGCTCTGTGACCATCTCCTTATTGAATCAGAGTCACCTCACACACCGCTCCTGGGTTAGGTGTTGGTAGAAAACCCGGGCTGTGTAGGGCAGAGCACACTCCTCCTCCCTGTTTACACAGCTCCGCTCTCTGCAGACTCTGCTTCATTTGTTGGTCATGCTGCAGACCCAGAGACACTGTAACTACAGTCCCCATACCCCGTCCAGAGTTGGGTCACCAAATCCTCTGTCCTCCCTGAATGACTGCAGCAGATCACAACACAATTTCCAGAAAACTATCCACAGCACCTCCACTAACTTTACAATAGCAGAAGTAAGTCAAACGCCCCTCAACTGTAAGTTGGATGCCTGGTCCTTTTAACTAACACTAGAGAGTGTTCTTCGTGCTGCTGACTGTATGTTCAGCTGAGAGTGACTAACAGAGGCGGTCAGTGGACATGTACAGACCAGCTTTCAAATACGTGTGTCAATGCTTTCGGAATGCACTGCTCAGCATGAAACACCACTGGAGAGAAGCCACGAGTGACCAATAGCGCATCCTACCTTTTTAAGTGTTCTAGGAGCCATAGCTTCAGCACCAGTGGCTCTAAAGAGTCCAAAATTACAGCCACAGTGAGATATAGAGGGAGAAAATTCACTTTTAAAATTGAATTGTATCAATATTGCAAAGGAAACAATTTGCAGGAATATGGCAAACTGACTCGTGAATGGGACTAATTGGAGGGGTGAGGTCATAGAGGATTCTGAACACAAGAATAAGAAGAATAGAATTGTGGTGCGACTGGACCAGGAACCATTGTGTATCTGTGAGCACAGGGTTAATGGGTGATTGGAATTTGGTGTGAGTTAGGGTACAAGCAGAAAAGATTTCAATGGCTGTGGTTCATGAAGGTTTGTAACTGGGAGACTTGTCGCTTAACATTAGGACAGTCGAGTCTGGTTTTAACAAAGCGACACATAGTGGTTTAAGGAGCATGTGGTCGAAGACAGGGGATGATATTACGGAGGTGGCAGTAGACAGGAATGGTGATGGACAGGATACAGTATTGGAACTCAGCTTAGGGTCAAATCAATCAGCGAGGAAGTGAACAGTTTGTGTCAGCCTCATATATTGGTGGATTCATGAAGTAGAGAATAGAGTTTGCATTGTGGATTGAAAACTATGGCTTCAATCTCCCCAGTGCTGAAATAACAAGGACAGTAACGCAGTTAAACATGATTTATCGAATTAATAGCTGGAAAGAAAGACTTACCAGGGACACCAACAATAGCTAGGATGGGATAATAAATGTATTGAATCATCCGAAGTGCATCATTAATCCGCCATGCTAATGGTATCCAATCATCATCTGCAGTAAGACTATCAAACCAATCGGATAAGCTCCTGTCTATTGTTGTCACATTCCAATCTAATGTTCTCATATTCTGACTCAATGTAACATTCCAATCTATTGTTCTCATATTCTGAGTCATTGTAACATTCCAATCTATTGTTCTCAGATTCTGATCTTTCCCTCTTTCTGGAGCCGCTGTTCCCTGTTAGTGCCGGGGATGATGTTCCCGCTGACACTATGGGATAACACATTGAGAGGATCCGCTTATTAATAGAAGATGGAAACCCTCCAGTGACACAATTAGGGTTCATGGAGACTGGCATTAATTACAGTCACTTAACAAACAGGTTCAGTTAACACATATCAATGCAACACTGTTGGTACCATGATAATGAATAACGTTTACGCTTTCCAGGTGGATGTATGAGGGCTGCTGATGGAAAGAATGGTTGAAATAGCAGAGGAAATGGCCAGAATCTTACAATGCTCCTCGGAGATGGCAGTGGTGATAGATTACTACAGATTCCTCAATGTATCATCCTGTTTAAAACAAGATAAATGGATAAACTCTGGAATCACAGTTCCAGCAGAATAACATCAATGTAAATTTGGGGAAACTATTACAGACTGTAATCTGGGACAAATCCTTTTTGCCTTGGAGAAACAGGAGTTTATAAATGACAAGCATCCTGGATATTTTAATGCCAATCATGTCTGACAAACTTGATCGAGTTCTTCAATGACGTCATGGAGCGGCTTGTTGAAGGCAGCATGGCTGATGTTATTTATATGGACTTTCAAATGTCATCTGATCAAGTGCCATCTAATGGATTTGTCAGGAAAACTACAGCCCATGGATTGAAGGGGCAGGGACAGTGTGGATATGACACTGGCTAAGAAACAGAAAGCAGAGAGAAGTTGTGAATAGTTGTTGTTGAAACTGGTTGGGAGTAGACAGTAGTTTAGTTTTAGTTTAGTTCAGTTTAGAGATACAGCACTGAAACAGACCCTTCGGCCCACCGAGTCTGTGCCGACCATCAACCACCCATTTTTACTAATCCTACACTAATCCCATATTCCTACCACATCCCCACCTGTCCCTATATTTCCCTACCTATACTAGGGGCAATTTATAATGTTCAATGATCCTATCAACCTGCAAGTCTTTGGCATGTGGGAGGAAACCGGAGCACCCGGAGGAAATCCACGCAGATGCAGGGAGAACTTGCAAACTCCACACAGGCAGTACCCAGAATTGAACCAGGGTCGCTGGAGCTGTGAGGCTGCGGTGCTAACCACTGTGCCGCCCGTTTATGCTCCCTCTACACTGTTCCCATTATACACTCCCAGGACAGGTACAGTGTTTCCCTTTGATCAGTATTAGGATCACTCCTCCCTTTGTCACACATTAATGGCACAGACGTATATATAAATGGCATAATTTCAACGTTTGCAGATGCTGTGGAGCTGGGAGATGTAAACTGTGAGGTGGATAGTCAGAGACTTCAGGAGGACAGAGTTACCAGACCAGGAGCCAATGTAGAACAGCAAGTGCAGGCATGATGGATGAATGGGATTTAGTGTGATGGGCTCAAGTTTATAAGGTGGGAAGGGAGGATGTAAGTGATGAGAAGATTGGAATAGTTGCATCTGGAGCTAACAAAGGAATGGAAGAGGGATTCAGCAGCAGACTAACCAAGGCAGAAACAGGGACAGGCAATGATATGGAGGTGAAAGTAAGTGGTCTGGCTGATGGAACTGGCAGCTCGGCTCAGAGTTCTACAGGAAGCCTAGGTTGTGAACAAGTTGGTTCAGCCACAGACACTGGCTGTGGAGTGGGATGGACTGGGTGGAGAGGGTCAGTTGAGCGAGGTCATTATGGTGACCGGCAGTGACTGCTCCCATAGTTCAATAACAACACTCAGCAATAGCCAATGAGGCAACAACTTGAGGAACACAAACTCCAGAGATAGACAGCAACTGAAAGAGTTTTAAAGTATAAGGACAGAACAGCACAGACACTGTCACAGGGATTAATGTTCAGGAATGCCACACATGCAGAATATTAATCATATTAGTTTAATCTGCTCCCAGGACATGTACAATGTGAGGAAGATATAGAGTCAAGCTCGCTCTGCACTGTCCCCATCAAACACTCCCAGGACAGCAACAGCACGGGGATTGGCTGGTCAATTTGGAGCACTTCCTGCCAGCAATCAGGGGGAGCAGCTGCACCTGTGCTGCAGCAACTCCAGAGTGGGGAGTGGAGACTGCAGCAACTGGAGAGAGGAGACTGGAGAAAGGTGAATACAGAGTGGAGAGAAACTATCAAGGAAGGCTGCAATTGTTTTGGAGAGGTGTGTGTCAGGGCACCTGAAAGACTCTTAAGTTTGAACTGTTTGGGGGAGGGAGAAGAGGCCTGAAGACTCAGGGGTGGGGCAGCCAAATCCAGTAGGGGCCCCTGTATTTGTATTGGTGCTTGCATACAGGGAGCTCCCTCACCACCTCAACTGCCTGCTCGGGACAGCTGGAGTTGCCCGGGTGAAGAATGTCTTGTTAAAATCAGAAGAGGAGAGTTCCGGGCGGCTCCAGCCGTCCCGGGCGAAGAAGCCTCCCCCAACTGGAAGACAACAGACAGTTTTGGACTAATTTTGATAAAGGTGCTCCAACTGGCAGTTGGATCAAACATCCTTTTCAGCCTTTCTCTCCCTTCCTCCACTCAGTCGCCTCAGCCACCTATCCTCCCCTTTTCCTTTGCCATCCTACCCCATCCTCCTCTACTCGCACTCCACTTTGTTTAAAGTTAGCTTTTTTTTAAAATTCTGTAAATTTGTTTTGTTTCTTGGGGGTGGACGTGGCTCTTAGACCCCGTGGCAAGACCTCCTTCGCCGGTGGCGGGGCCTTCCCGTACAGATGCTGCTGCAGCTGCTGCAGCTGCTGCAGCTGCACCTGTTGCCCCGTCACCGTTTGCTTTCTTAACATCGAAGCATGGGGTCAAGAGCTACATCCACCCGAACATGACTATAGAGGCATGCGTGAAAGCAATGGCCGAGGTTGTCGGCCCTTCGGCCATTGTTGCAGCCTCTAAAATATACGGGAAGGCAGTGTTATTCCTGAAGACCGAGTGGGCGGTGTCCCTGGCTCTGAGCAAGGGGCTCACCACGGGCGGGACCTTTCTGCCAGTGGACCCCCTGGAGGCCACTGCTCAAAGGCTCATTCTATCCAATGTCCCACCCTTCATCCCTGGTGAGCTCCTCCTTCCCCACCTGCAGAATCTGGGGGAGGTAAAGACGGGGCTCACCCCATACCCGCTCGGTCTTCGGGAGAGCAGCCTCCGACACGTGTACTCCTTCCGCTGCCAGTTATTCATGCAGCTGGCGCAGGAGGAGGTGACAGAGGGCCACTTTAATGTAGAATTCCAGGGGACGGCCTATCGCGTCTTCTGGACCTTGGACGGGGTGCCGTGCCATGTCTGTAATGAGGTGGGGCATGTTCGGAAGAACTGCCCCAAACTCCCGGCTGCCAACTCCAACTCGGCGGCCCAGGGAGGCGACGCTGTACCTCCTCCCACCCCCCTACACCACCACCAGATACCATTCAGTCGGTACCGGAGGCTGTGGTTTTCATGGCCTCCGGCAGGGAGGGGAGTGACAGTCCAAGTGGAAGGAAGGCGCGGAGGAGAAATAAACATCGAGAGGCGCGTCCCCTGGACACCGTGACACTACCCGAGTCTGAGCTCAGCACAAAGCCCGATCTCGGGAAGTCAACTTGCCCCAGGGCTGGGCTCAGGCCCAGTGTGAATATAAAAAGGAGAGTGAGGATGATATGGAGGTCTATGAGCCTCCGCACACAACTGGGAAAAAGAGGAGAATGCACCACTGCACAGAGGTAACAAGGGGCCCTGAGGCGCAGGGCCCATCTGTTGGAGGGGAGCTGTCTCCTGTCTCTGGTCCACAGGTTTCCCATACCGCCACCACCAAGGCTACGAAGTCCGGGCAGGAGCTCCCTATTCCTCAGGATGGAGGGGAGGGGAAGGCCGCGGGACATGAGGCCCCTCCTGAAGGTGTAAGTGGGGCCCTGCTTGTGGTGGGGGAGCCTGGGTACTCCGCCCATTCTGCCAATGCTACTGGGTCGGATGCCCTGAGTGAAGGGGAGGCCGAGGCCCCAGAGGGTCGGCCCTCCCAGCCGGAGTCCACCACCAACCAAGAGACACCCGACACGGTTATAACCGAGAATGCTGCCCCATCTGCTGGGCCTGTGGGTGCTGGCGAAGCAAGAGATGGCCTCCTCTCTCCGCCTCCAGTCTCGGCTCCGGCTGGTTTTCCGGAGTCGGGAACTTCTGTCTCCCCTGGAATACTCATTGTTCTGGGGACGGAGGTGGAGGGGGGTCCTGAAACGCTGGTGCCTGCAGGCTCCAGTTTCACAATAGAACCCAGAGAGGACTCCTCCGCCATCGATCCTGGGGGTAGGATCATGACGGAGGTGGAACCAGCTGGCGCGGCCGGGACGTTCGCCCCACAGTGTGCGGTGGGCGTGTCGGCCGCAGGCGGTGACGACCCGGAGGAGGATGGGTATTCGGCGTGGGGCAGGTAGGATGATCTTGATTCCATCGCCAGTGATGTGGTGGAGTCCCTCGTGCCTCCAACCGAATCTCCTCTCATCCCCACGGCGGAACTCCGGGACTTCCTCGCGGTTTGCAGGGGCTGCCGCAATAAAGTTCAGCTGGCCCTCGACCGCTGGTCGAATCTGGCGCTGATCATCCAGTCCGTCTATGCTGCCCTGAAGATAACGGGCAAGCGCGCGGGCGTGAAACTGGTTGAGAGGCGCCGTTTTAATGTGTTCTTCAATGGGTTGCTGGGGGAGTGGAAGGCCAGGTGCACTTCCACTCCCTTCTCACAGTGAGCTGTTGGTGACGGGTTTTATGTACCTTTGACATGAAGATAACCACAGCCAGCCTCAACATCAATGGCAGCAGGGGGTCTCACCGCAGATTTCACAATGTCTCAGTCCTCAGTGAAGGGAGATACGCGGTGAGCTTTCTGCAGGAAACCCACACCGTTCCGGGAAATGAAGCCACCTGGCTCCTTGAGTGGCAGGGTGGGGTCTACATGAATCACCTCACCCCTATTTCTAGTGGTGTGGCGATCTTGCTGACCCGTATTTTCAGCCGGAGATCTTGGGGGATCAAGGAACTAGTGCCGGGCCGTTTGCTCCACCTCGCCTGGGTAGCGTGCCGCTCCACTTTGTGAACGTGTACGCACCCAAAACCAGGCGGGTTGCAAGCGCGCTTCTTTGAAGAAGTATCCGTTCTCTTGAGCTCCATCGATAGCGGCGAGTGCATCATCCTCGGCGGGGGGGGGGATTTTAACTGCACCCTCGAGGTGGGGGAACGCTCCGGTCCCCAGCACGGTCAGGAGTCGGTGGAGAAGTTGAGGGGACTGATCAGCTCCCTTAACTTGGTGGTCATCTGGCGGAATCTCCATCCCGACTCCAGCACCTTCACGTGGAGGTCTGGAGGAGGGGGGACGCGAATCGATCGCCTCTACATTGCGCAGGCTTATGCCTTCCACGTCTCGGCGGCCTCCATGTGGCTGGTGCCGTGCTCGGACCACCATCTGGTGTGGGCGGAGATCACTCCGCACCGCACGCTGGCGGGGACCGCGTACTGGCACTTTAACAACCGGCTGCTGGAGGACGAGCGATTTCGGGACTCGTTCTGTCGATTCTGGGCCGACTGGAGAAGGAAGCAGGGGGGCTTCCCCTCCTTGAGGCTATGGTTGGATGTGGGCAAGACTCACATCTGCGTCTTCTGTCAGGAGTACGCGAAGTGGTCGACCAAGAGGCGGGAAGCCGAGATCGGGCGCCTTGAGAGGGAGGTGCTCGACTTGGAGTCCCGCCTCGGTCATGCCGTCGTGGACCCGGCCCTGTGGCAGGCGTACAAAGGGAAGAAGGGCGCGCTGAGGGACCTGCAGCTCATAGGGTCCCGAGGCGCATACGTGAGGATGCGGATCCAGATCCTGGAAGATTTGGACCGCGCCTCACCCTTCTTCTACTCGCTGGAAAAATGGCGGGGGGTCCGTAAGCAGCTCGTCGAGCTGCTGGACGACGACGGATCCTCCATCACGGACCCGGAGGGAATGGGCCTCCTGGTCCGTACTTATTACAGTGCATTATTCTCTCAAAAATCCGTCCAGCGAGGATGCGCGCAGAGTTTTGTGGGAGCACCTGCCACAGGTCAGCCCGGAGGTCGATGAAGGATTGGAGGCTCCGCTCACGTTGGCGGAGCTGACTGGCGCCCTCCACCAGCTCTCAAGGGGCAAATCCCCAGGGCTGGATGGGTTGACCATGGAGTTCCTCAGGGCATTCTGCGTCGTCCTGGGGGACGATTACGCGTGGGTCCTGGGGGAAAGCTTGGCGACTGGAGAGATGCCCCTCTCGTGGCGCAGGGTGGTCATCGCACTGCTGCCGAAGAGGGGTGAACTCTGCCTGCTTAAAAACTGGCGTCCGGTCTCCCTCCTCAGCACCGATAATAAGATCTTTGCCCGGGCTATGTCAACCCGCCTGGGCTCCGTGCTGGCCCACAAGATCCACCCCGATCAGTCCTACACGGTACCGGGCCGGTCCATCCAGGACAACATCCACCTGGTCTGGGACCTGATCCATCTTTCCCAGAGGATTCAGGAATAAAAGAATGACTAGAGTTAGATTAGAGCCAATCAAGGATTGTCGTGGGAAGTTGTGTGTGGAATCAGAGGAGATAGGGGAAGTGTTAAATGAATATTTTGCGTCAGTATTTCCAGTAGAGAAAGAAAATGTTGTTGAGGAGAATACTGAGGTTCTGGGTACTAAACTAGATGGGATTGAGGTTCACAAGGAGGAGGTGTTAGCAATTTTGGAAAGTGTGAAAATAGATAAGGCCCCTGGGCCAGATGGGATTTATCCTAGGGTTCTCTGGGATGCTAGGGAGGAGATTGCAGAGCCTTTGTCCTTGATCTTTATGTCGTCATTGTCGACAGGAATAGTGCTGCAAGACTGGAGGATAGCAAATGTTGTCCCCTTGTTCAAGAAGGGGAGTAGAGACAGCCCAGGTAATTATAGACCTGTGAGCCTTACTTTGGTTGTGGGTAAATTGTTGGAAATGGTTATAAGAGACAGGATTTATAATCATCTTGAAAAGAATAAGTTCATTAGAGATAGTGAGCACGGTTTTGTGATGGGTAGGTCGTGCCTCACAAACCTTATTGAGTTTTTCGAGAAGGTGACCAAACAGGTGGATGAGGGTAAAGCAGTGGATGTGGTATATATGGATTTCAGTGAGGCGTTTGATAAGGTTCCCCATGGTAGGCTATTGCAGAAAATACGGAAGTATGGGGTTGAAGGTGATTTAGAGCTTTGGATCGGAAATTGGCTAGCTGAAAGAAGACAGAGGGTGGTGGTTGATGGCAAATGTTCATCCTGGAGTTTAGTTACTAGTGGTGTACCGCAAGGATCTGTTTTGGGGCCATTGCTGTTTGTCATTTTTATAAATGACCTGGAAGAGGGTGCAGAAGGGGGGGTTAGTAAATTTGCAGATGACACTAAGGTCGGTGGAGTTGTGGATAGTGCCGAAGGATGTTGTAGGGTACAGAGGGACATAGATAGGCTGCAGAGCTGGGCTGAGAGATGGCAAATGGAGTTTAATGCGGAAAAGTGTGAGGTGATTCAATTTGGAAGGAGTAACAGGAATGCAGAGTACTGGGCTAATGGGAAGATTCTTGGTAGTGGAGATGAGCAGAGAGATCTTGGTAAAAGCAAAATACTGCGGATGCTGGAAATCTGAAACAAAAACAAGAAATGCCGGATTCACTCAGCAGGTCTGGCAGCATCTGTGGGAAGAGAAGCAGAGTTAATGTTTCGGGTCAGTGACCCTTCTTCGGAACTGTCAAATATTAGAAAAGTCACAGATTATAAAAGTCGGATCCGGGCCACATGATGTGGCCTGAGTCAGAAAGCGCGCAGAGTCCCGAAAAGGACATCGTGATCCACCCTGTCGAAAGCCTTCTCCTGATCAAGGGAGAGAAAGTCACAGCCCCCATTTTACTTTCATTTTCAGTTATTTTTTCTTCCCTTTTTTTTAACATTCCTTTTTACATTTTTTACAATCTTTTTTTGCATTTATTTCATTTCATCTTGGTTTGTTTAGTTTGCTTACCCACTGTTTTTTTCAGGTTGTTTTTCTTCATGTTTGCACTTGCTGCTATTCAATATTCAGTATATTCACACCTAATCTGTCCGAATGCTTTGTCTTTCAACACACTATTAACATATTGTTTGCCTTTTCTCCGTGACCTTTTGGTCAGCTATGTGGCCTGGTCCAATCTGCACCTTCTCCTTTGTTATCTCTTGCCCAACCCCCACCTCACTTGATAATAATCTGTGACTTTTCCAATATTTGTCAGTTCCGAAGATGCTGCCAGACCTGCTGAGTGAGTCCAGCATTTCTTGTTTTTGAGAGAGATCTTGGTGTCCAGGTGCATAAATCCCTGAAAGTTGCTACCCAGGTTAATAGGGCTGTTAAGAAGGCATATGGTGTGTTAGCTTTTATTAGTAGGGGGATCGAGTTTCGGAGCCACGATGTCATGCTGCAGCTGTACAAAACTCTGGTGAGACCGCACCTGGAGTATTGCATGCAGTTCTGGTCACCGCATTATAGGAAGGATGTGGAAGCTATGGAAAGGGTGCAGAGGAGATTTACTAGGATGTTGCCTGGTATGGAGGGAAGGTCTTACGAGGAAAGGCTGAGGGACTTGTGGTTGCTTTCGTTGGAGAGAAGGAGGAGGAGAGGTGACTTAATAGAGACATATAAGATAATCAGAGGGTTAGATAGGGTGGATAGTGAGCGTCTTTTTCCTCGGATGGTGATGGCAAACACGAGGGGACATAGCTTCAAGTTGAGGGGTGATAGATATAGGACAGATGTGAGAGGTAGTTTCTTTACTCAGAGAGTAGTAGGGGCGTGGAACGCCCTGCCTGCAGCAGTAGTAGATTGGCCAACTTTAAGGGCATTTAAGTGGTCATTGGATAGACATATGGATGAAAATGTAATAGTGTAGGTCAGATGGTTTCACAGGTCGGCGCAACATCCAGGGCCGAAGGGCCTGTACTGCGCTGTAACGTTCGAAAAAAAAGGAACGGTCAGTCGGTCGCCTTTCTCTCCCTTGATCAGGAGAAGGCTTTCGACAGGGTGGATCACGATGTCCTTTTCGGGACTCTGCGCGCTTTCTGACTCAGGCCGCATTATGTGGCCCGGGTCCGACTTTTATACGCCGCCGCAGAGTGTCTAGGCAAAATTAACGGGTCCTTGACGGCACCCCTTCGCTTTGGGAGAGGAGTGCATCAGGGATGCCCCTTGTCCGGCCAATTGTATACCATCTGCGTGGAGCCCTTCCTGTGCCTGCTTCGCAGGAGGTTGACGGGATTGGCTCTGCGCGAGCCGGCCATGCGGGTCGTCCTCTCGGCTTCCGCCGACGACGTGCTCCTTGCAATCACAGATCCCGTTGACTTGCGGAGGATGCACGACTGCCGGCAGACCTTTTCTGCCGCGTCCTCCGTGAGGATCAATTGGGAGAAATGTTCCGGACACCTGGTTGGTCAGTGGTGTGTGGACTCCCTGCCGGAGGAGATGACACCTTTTGCGCCGAGCACCACGCACCTCCTCAATCTGGGAGTCCACCTTAGCCCCGCTGAGGAAGCCTGGCCGGCAAACTGGCAGCGGCAGAGCGCTGGTCATCAGCCAACTGGTGGCCTCCATGCTGTGGTACTCGTTGGTCACTTTGGCCCCGCCCCCTGTAATTGCCACCAAGATCCAGAAGAAACTCGTCGATTTCTTCAGGGTCACGAGGAAACACTGGGTATCTGCTGCGGTCCTGCGTCTCCCGATCGAGGAGGGTGGCCAGTCGCTGGTGTGCGTTTGCACCCAGGCTGCGACTCTCCACCTTCGGACCTGTCCGTCGAGCGTCCTCCCAGATGGTGTGCGCTGGCAACGTATTTTTCCCACCAGTGTCACTGCCTTCAAGACGACACGCAGCTCCCGGTGGAGTCCGTTAGCCATGCCTCTCTGAGGGAGTTGATTGTCTTCTACTAGGATCTATTCCGAGTCTGGAACATGGTCGCCTCCAGTAGGGGCGCTCCCCTGGTGGCGGAGGAGAGCGCATCGGCTGTCCGGGAGGCCGAATCCGGGGACGGTCCGGTGGGTGGAGGTGTAGCCGAAACCCCCGGGACGCCCCTCACTGCGGGTGGCGAGGGGGCTCGGGAGTGCGGACCCAGGCCCCGAAACCCTCCTCGGGAGCCGGTCCCGCACAACCCGAGCCGCCTCTCGGAAATGCCTCCGTGCCATACCAATTGGCGCGGAGGGGTTTCCTGCACGGGCTGCTCCTGCACACTCTCCACTTCCTCGCCCTCGTCAGCCAGCCGGACACGCCCTGGCGGTCCGCGTTGCCATCTGGCAGCGAGGGGAAACCCCGATGGAGGTCTCTCTACGCCGGAGTCTTCCCCCTTTACATCGGGGTCCTTGGGTGGAGGGTGTTGCACAGAGCAGTCCCGTGCAATAGACTTTTAAGCAGGTTCACGGACTCCCAGGCCACCTGTACTTTCTGTGGCCTGGACGAGTCCGTGTTCCATGTTTATACGGAATGTGCGAGGTTGCAGCCCCTCTTTGAGTATTTGAAGGGGCGGATCCTCAAATTCTGGCTGCACTTCAGTCCCACGCCCCTGATCTTTGGGCACCCGGGAGTGCAGGGGCTTGGGTAGGGAGGAGGATCTCCTCGTCGATCTACTCCTGGGTCTGGCCAAGGTGGCAATTCACTGGTCCAGACTGCGGGCCGTCGGGGGGTCCGTCCTCCCCGATTGCCTGCCCCTCTTCCGCTGTTACGTTCGTGCCGGGGTGTCCCTGGAGAAGGAGCATGCGGCGTCCGTCGGTAAGCTTGAGGCCTTCCGCGACCGGTGGGCACGGCAGGGACTGGAGTGCATCATTGACGCCGAGAATGGCATTTTAAATTGAGTTTTTTGTTTATATATCTGTTTTTAATAAAGTTATTTTAAAATTATGCATAAAAAGGGGGCCTGAGGAATAAAGGCCGCCTCGACATGAAAAAATATAAAAGGGACCTGGGGTATAAAGGCCAAAAAATAACAAAACGTGGTTAGATACTGATCAAAGCTCTCTCTGCAGTTTCCACATCAAACACTCCCAGGACAGGTACAGCACGTGATTAGATACAGAGCAAATCTCTCTCTGCAGTGTCCACATCAAACACTCCCAGGACAGGTGCAGCACGTGATTAGATACAGAGCAAATCTCTCTCTGCAGTGTCAACATCAAACACTCCCAGGACAGGTACAGCACGTGATTAGATACAGAGTAAATCTCCCTCTGCACTGTCCCCCATCAAACACTCCCAGGACAGGTACAGCACGTGATTCGATACAGAGCAAATCTCCCTCTGTAGTGTCCCCCATCAAACACTCCCAGGACAGGTACAGCACGTGATTAGATACAGAGTAAATCTCCCTCTACACTGTCCCCCATCAAACACTCCCAGGACAGGTACAGCACGTGATTAGATACAGAGTAAATCTCCCTCTACACTGTCCCCCATCAAACACTCCCAGGACAGGTACAGCACGTGATTCGATACAGAGCAAATCTCCCTCTGTCGTGTCCCCCATCAAACACTCCCAGGACAGGTACAGCACGTGATTAGATACAGAGCAAATCTCCCTCTGCAGTGTCCCCCATCAAACACTCCCAGGACAGGTACAGCACGTGATTAGATAAGAGCAAATCTCTCTCTGCAGTGTCCACATCAAACACTCCCAGGACAGGTACAGCACGTGATTAGATACAGAGCAAATCTCCCTCTGCAGTGTCCACATCAAACACTCCCAGGACAGGTACAGCACGTGATTAGATACAGAGTAATATCCCTCGACACTGTCCCCATCAAACACTTCCAGGACAGGTACAGCACTGGGGTTGGCTGCTCTCTGATTTGGGAGCCTGAGTGTTGAGAGCCTCAACGAGGTGCAGCTGAGAGTGCTGGTGGCAGTTGGAGGTTGCAGAGATGGAGAGAGGAGCTGCACTGAGCAAGGGAGAGCAGCTACCAACAAGCAGAGGAAAACTCCAACAACAGTCTCCATTAAAGAGAAGAAAGGGACATTTTTTGGAAACAAGGCTTTGTCTGGAGGTGGGTGCTGAACACCAGTAATTTACTTTGGACTGTTGGGGGAGGAACAAGTGGCTGGAACAACAAGGGGTGGGGCGGCCAATTCAACAGGAGTCTGTGCTGCTGCACAAGCACACAGGGAAGCTCCCTCCCCACCCCAATTACCAAGCCTGGGTCAGCTGAAGCTGCCCAGCCAAACAGACAGAAGGGGATAGATAGTGCCTGGGCAGCTTCAGCTGACCCAGGTGAAGACGACTCCCCCCCCCCCCAACCAGAAGACCGGAAGACCAACTTCAAAGACTGTTTGTTTTAAGTGTACTGTGAGCACCACCTCCAGAAAGCAAGTCATCCCTTCCAGCCTGTCTTTACCTCTCCTCTCTTACCTCAGCCTCTCCACTAACCTGTTGTTTGTTTGTTTGTCTTTTCAAATTTTTCTGTGAATCTGTTATTTAGTGTGCAAGTCCACAGTTTGGGGTGGGTTTAGCTCTTGGACCCATGGCAAGCCCTTCATCACCGGTGGCGGGGCCCTCTACTACCTACGCAGCTGCAGCTTCTGTGGCTGCCCACGTGGCCCCGTCACCCTTTAAATTATTGACATGCAGCCATGGGGTGAAGAGCTATCCCCACCCCAACATGTCTATTGAGGCCTGCGTTAAGGCAATGGCCGTGGTTGTCGGCCCCTCGGCCATTGTTGCGGCCTCAAAGATGTATGGGAAGGCTGTGTTCTTTTTGAAGACCGAGCGGGCGGTGTCCCTGGCCCTGAGTAAAGGGCTCACTGTGGGGGGGACCTTCCTGCCAGTGGACCCTCTGGGGGCCACTGCGCATCGGATAATGTTGTCCAACGTCCCACCCTTCATTCCCAGTGAGCTCCTCCTCCCCCACCTGCACCATCTGGGGGAGGTGAGGTCGGGGATCACCCCAGTCCGGCTTGGTCTTCGGGAGCACAGCCTCCAACATGTCTACTCCTTCCGCCGCCAGTTATTTATGCAGCTGGCGCGGGAGGAGGACACGGAGGGCCAATTTAATGTGGAGTTCCAGGGGACGGCCTACCGCGTCTTTTGGACCTCGGACGGGGCGCGGTGCCACGTCTGCAAGGGGGTGGGGCATGTTCGGAAGAACTGCCCCAACCTCCCGGCCGCCAGCTCCACCTCGGCGGCCCAGAGTGCTTCCACAGCACCTCCTCCCACTCCCCCCGCACATCCAACAGACACCGCTCAGTCGGTTCTGGAGGCTGTGGTTTTCACAGCCTCTGGCGGGGAGGGGAGCGTCCGTCCGAGCGGAAGGAAGACGCGGGGAAAAAAGAAACATCGTGAGGCGCGTCCCCTGGACACTTTGACTCAACCCGAGCCTGAGCTCAGCCCAAAGCCCATTCCCATGGAATCCACCTGTCCCAGGGCTGGGCTCAGGCCCAGGGTGACTAAAAAAGGAAAAAAGGGTGCGGAGGCGGAGGCCTCTGATGACATGGAGGTCTCTGAGTCTCCGCGCCCAAGTGCGAAAAAGAGGAGAAGGCACCCCTCCACAGAAATAACACAGGGCCCTGAGGTGCAGAGCCCATCTGTTGGAGGGGAGCTGCCTCCTGTTTCTGGTCCTCAGGTGCCCCCTACCGCCACCACCAAGGCTGCAAAGTCCGGGCAGGTGCTCCCTATTCCTCAGGATGGAGGGGAGGGGATGGCCCCGGTACGTGAGGCACCTCCTGAAGGAGTAAGTGGGGCCCTGCTTGTGGTGGGGGAGCCTGGGGAAACCGCCCATTCCGCCACTGCTACTGGGTCGGGTGTCCTGAATGAAGGGGAGGGCGAAGCCCCAGAGGGTCGGGCCTCCCAGCCGGAGTCCACCACCAACCAGGAGACACCCGACCCAGTTATAACTGAGAATGCTGCCCCATCTGCTGGGCCTGTGGGTGCTGGCGGAGCGGGAGATGGCCTCCTCTCGCCGCCTCCAGTCTCGGCTCCGGCTGGTACCCGGAGTCCGGAACTTCTGTCTCCCCTGGACCAGTCATTGGCCTGGGGATGGAGGTGGAGGGGGGTCCTGAACCGCTGGTGCCTACAGGCTCCAGTTTCACAATAGAACCCAGAGAGGACTCCTCCGCCATCGATCCTGGGGGTGGGATCGTGACGGAGGCGGGACCAGCTGGCGCGGCCGGGACGTCCGCCCCACAGTGTGTGGTGGATGTGTCGGCCGCTGGCGGTGACGACCCGGAGGAGGATGGGGATTCGGTGCGGGGCACGGAGGATGATCTTGATTCCATCGCCAGTGAGGTGGTGGAGTCCCTCGTGCCTCCCACCGAATCTCCTCTCATCCCCACGGCGGAACTCCGGGATTTCCTCGCGGCTTGCAGAGGTTGCCGCAATAAAGTTCAGCTGGCCCTCGACCGTTGGTCGAATCTGGCGCTGATCATCCAGTCCGTCCGTGCCGCCCTTAAGATAGCGGGCAAGCGCGCGGACGTGAAACTGGTTGAGAGGCGCCGTTTTAATGTGTTCCTCAATGGGTTGCTGGGGTAGTGGAGGGCCAGGTGCACTTCCACTCCCTCCTCACAGTGAGGTGCTGGTGACGGGTTTTAAGTACCTTTGACATGAAGATAACCACAGCCAGCCTCAACATCAACGGCAGCAGAGGGGCTCACCGCAGATTTCACAATCTCTCAGTCCTTAGGGAAGGGAGATACGCGGTGAGCTTTCTGCAGGAAACCCAGACCGTTCCGGGAGACGAAGCCACCTGGCTCCTGGAGTGGCAGGGTGGGGTCTACATGAGTCACCTCACCCCTATTTGTAGTGGGGTGGCTATCTTGTTGGCCCCGACTTTTCAGCCGGAGATCTTGGGGATCAAGGAGCTAGTGCCGGGCCGCTTGCTCCACCTTGCCGTTCGCCTGGGTAGCGTGCCGCTCCAATTTGTGAACGTGTACGCGCACAGGCCCGGCGCTTTGCAAGCGCGCTTCTTTGAAGAAGTGTCCGCTCTCTTGAGCTCCATCGATCGCGGCGAGTGCATCATCCTCGGGGTGGATTTTAACTGCACCCTCGAGGTGGGGGATCGCTCCGGTCCCCAGCGCGGCCAAGCGTCGGTGGAGAAGTTGAGGGGACTGATCAGCTCCCTTAACTTGGTGGACGTCTGGCGGAATCTCCATCCCGAATCCAGCGCCTTCACGTGACAGCCGAGGTGCTCACCTCCGCCGGCGGGGGAGCGCCCTGACTGGAGGCGACCATGTTCCAGACTCGGAAAAGATCCCGGTAAAAGACAGGCCACCTGTACTTTCTGCGGCCTGGACGAGTCCGTGTTCCACATTTATACAGAGTGTGCGAGGTTGCAGCCCCTATTTGAGTATCTGAGGGGGCTGCTCCTCAAATTCTGGCTGCA
Organism: Heterodontus francisci; assembly: GCF_036365525.1. Lineage (NCBI taxonomy): Eukaryota > Metazoa > Chordata > Chondrichthyes > Heterodontiformes > Heterodontidae > Heterodontus > Heterodontus francisci. Next base: position 8,121,090 of record NW_027141369.1, on the reverse strand, counting down.
CTTCAGTCCCACGCTCCTGATCTTTGGGCACCTGGTGCGGAGGGGCTTGGGCCGGGAGGCGGATCTCCTCGTCCGTCTGCTCCTGGGCCTGGCCAAGGTGGCAATTCACAGGTCCAGGTTGCGGGCCGTCGGGGGGTCCGTCCTCCCCGATTGACTGCCCCTCTTCCGCGGTTACGTTCGCGCCCGGGTGTCCCTGGAAAAGGAGCGTGCGGTGTCCGCTGGTACGCTTGAGGCCTTCCGCGACCGGTGGGCACCGCAGGGACTGGAGTGCATTGTCGACGCCGAGAATGGCATTTTAATTTGAGTTTTTTGTTTATTCATCTGGTTTTAATAAAGTTATTTAAAAAATATAAGTGTGTATATAATTGGGGCCTGGGGAATAAAGGCCCTCTCGACATAAAAAATATATAAAAGGGGCCTGGGGTATAAAGGTCACCTTAAAAAAAAAACGGGGGTTAGATACAGAGTAAAAAAAAAAAAAAATGGGATTGGGCCACTGCATGCAGTGTCCGCCGGTACGCTTAAAAAAAGAAAAAAGAAAAAAAAAACGTGATTAGATACAGAGTAAATCTCTCTCTACACTGTGCACATCAAACACTCCCAGGACAGGTACAGCACGTGATTAGATACAGAGTAAATCTCTCTCTGCACTGTGCACATCAAACACTCCCAGGACAGGTACAGCACGTGATTAGATACAGAGTAAATCTCTCTCTGCACTGCGCACATCAAACACTCCCAGGACAGGTACATCACGTGATTGGATACAGAGTAAATCTCTCTCTCCACTGTACACATCAAACACTCCCAGGACAGGTACAGCACATGATTAGATACAGAGCAAATCTCTCTCTGCAGTGTACACATCAAACACTCCCAGGACAGATACAGCACGTGATTAGACACAGAGTAAATCTCCCTCTGCACCTTCCACTTAAAACACACCCAGGACAGGTACAGCACTGGATTTGGCTGCTGACTAATTGGACTACTGACTGCTGGGTGCACAATGATACTCAGCTGACTGCGAATTGTGGACTGGGAGTTGGAGGCTCGAATTTGGCGGCTGTGTGACCGCTGTAGGGAGAGAGCAATAGAGACAGAGAGGAAGAATTTTCTATCCAGCCATATTCCAAAAGAGGAAAACAGGAGACGAAAAGAACTGACAGCTGTTGTGAGTTTTGTTTTAGTTGAAGCCCTTTCATTGATTGTTGTGGGGAGAGACCTGATGATCCTGGGTGGGGCATCTTTGTTTGAACAGGGAGATCCTTTGTTTAACAGCATCAGAGAGGAGCTTCCTTCCCACCCCAACAATCTAGCCTGGGCTAGCTGGAGCTGCCCAAGTGAAGGGACTTTCTCTTTTCCCTCAACACCGGATGTAAAGTGTGCCTGGGGAGCTTACAGCTGTCCCAGCTGAAGACATCGTTCCCCCTCCCGATCCCCCTCCCCCTCCCCCCACCCGCAACCCCATCACCAACTGGAAGACCAGCGAAAGGACTGCCTTAAAGAAACACCGACAAAGAGATTGCTTCCTCCTAACCTTTCTCTCCGTCAGCCTCTCTTCCTTCGGACAAAGCCCAGCAAAGTATCTGTTGTTCTATTTGTTGTTGTTATTCTATTTTCCCCCTCCTTTGTCTCAAAATCTTTTTATTCATCGGTGGGTGGACCTTCCACCCCATGGCTTCACAGTCCTCTCCTGTGGCGGGACTTCCTATGCTGCAGCAGCTGCAGCCGCTCCTGTATCCCCATCACCCTTTTAAATCTTGACCTCAAAACATGGAGTGAAGAGTTACAACCACCCAGCCATGACTGCTCAGGCATGCGTTAAGGCAATAGCCGAGGTTGTCGGCCCCTCGTCCATTGTCACAGCCGCAAAGATGGACGGAAAGGCAGTGTTTTTCCTGAAGACGAAGCGGACAGTGGTCCTGGCACTGAGCAGGGGGATCACTGTGGGCGGGGCATTCCTGGCAGTGGACCCTCTGGGGGTCACTGTACAGCATACGATACTTTCAAACGTCCCGCCCTTTATTCCCAATGACTTCCCCCTCCCCCGCTTACACCGTCTGGGGAAGAGGAGGTCAGGAATCACCCCAGTCCCGCTCAGCCTTTGGGAAAACAGCCAGCGACAGGTTTACTCCTTCCGCTGCTAGCTATGCATGCAGCTGGCACGGGAGGATGTCATGGAAGGCCACTTCAATGGGGAGTTCCGGGGGCGGCCTAGTGCATCTTCTGGACTCGGACAGGGCGCGGTGCTCTGCCTGCAAGGGGGTGTGTCACGTTCGTAAGAACTGCCCCAACCTCCCCGTCGCCAGCGCCACCTCAGCGGCCCAGGGTGGTGCTGCTGTATCTCCTCCCACTCCCCCTACGCCTCTAACAGACAGTGCTCAGTAGGTCCTGGAGGCTGTGGTTTTCACAACCCCGGTGGGGAATGGGGCGCCCGTCTGAATGGAAGGACGATGTGAAGGAAAAATAAACGCAGAGAGGTGCGTCCCCTGGACACAGTGGCAGAACCTGACCCTGAGCTTAGTCCAGCTCCCGATTTTGGGGAACCCACCTGCCTCAGTGCTGGGCGCAGTCCCAGGGTATCCAAACAAAAGGAGGGTGCAGATCTGGAGGCCTCTGATGACATGGAGGTCTCTGAGCCTTCACGCCCAAGTGGGAGAAAAGAGGAGAAGTCACCCCTCCACAGAGGTAACACAGGGCCCTGAGGTACATGGCCCATCTGCTGGAGGGGAGTGTCTCCTGCTTCAGTTCCCCAGGGTCCTCCACCCACCAGCACCATCAAGGCTGTAAAGTCTGGGTAGGAGATCCCTATCCTTCAGTACATGCAGCCCCTCCTGCAGGAGAACGTGGAGCCCTGCTTGTGGTGGGGGAGCCTGAGGACACTCCTGGAGAAGCATCCCATTCTGCCACTGGGTCGGGTACCCTGAGTGGAGGTGAAGGCGAGGCTCCAAAGGGTCAGCCCTCCCAGCCAAAGTCCACTCCAAACCAGGATGTATGCAGGTATCCACAGACTTCAGTTGCACAGTAGAAGCCAAAGAGGACTGCTCCACCATCGATCCTGGGGTTGGGATCATGATGGAGGCAGGACTAGCTGGCACAGCCGGGACATCCACCCAACAGTGTGTGGGGTGTGTGTCTGCCCATGGCGGTGACGACCCAGAGGAGGATGGGGACTCGATGTGGGGCACGGAGGACGACCTTTATTCCATCACCAGTGCGGTAGTGGAGTCCCGCTTACCTCCCACCGAGTCTCCTCTCATCCCCACGGTGGAGCTCCGGGAATTCCTCACGGCATGCAGGGGTTGCCACAATAAAGTTCAGCTGGCGCTCGGCTGTTGGTCGAATCTGGAGCTGATCATCCGGTCGGCCCATATCGCCTTCAAGAAAGCGGGGAAGGGCACGGGAGTGAAACTGGTTGAGAGGCGCTGGTTCATAGTGTCCCTCGATGGGTTGCTGGAGGAGTGGAAGGCGAGGTGCACTTCCGTTTGCTCCTCACAGTCCGATGTTGGTGACGGGTTTCTCAGGACTTTTGACATGAAGATAACCATCGCCAGCCTCAACATCAACGGCAGCAGGGGGTCTCACCACAGATTAGACAATCTCTCAATCCACAGGAAACACACACCGTGCCGGGATACGAATCCCGCTGGCTCCTGGAGTGGCAGGGTGGGGTCTACGTGACTCATCTCACCCAGGTTTCTAATGTGGTGACTAGCTTGTTGGCCCCAACTTTTAAGTTGGAGATCTTGGGGGGTAAAGGAGCTTGTGCCGGGCCACTTGCACCATCTCGCCATTTGCCTGGGTAGCGTGCTGCTCCACTTAGTGAACAAGCGTGCTTCCTTGAAGAAGTGTCCACTCTCTTGAGCTGTATCGATAGTGGTGAGTATAGCATTCTTGTGGGGGATGGCCAACCATCGGTGGAAAAGTTGAGGGAATGGATCAGTTCCCACAACTTGGTCCCACATCCGTCATGCTGTCGCTGTCCCGGCCCTGTGACAGGCGGACAAAGGGAAGAACTCATACGTGAGCTCGCGGATCCAGATCCTGGAAGATTTGGACCACGCCTCACCCTTCTCCTACTCGCTGGAAAAATGGCTGGCGGTCCGTCAGCAGCTCCGCTGTCATGGATCTGGAGGCAATGGGCCTCTTGGTCCTCACCTATTGCAGCACGTTGTTCTCTCCGCATCTGTCCAGCGAGGACGTGTGCAGCGTTTTGTGGGAGGACCTGCTGAAGGTCGGCCCAGAGGATGCTGAAGGATTGGAGGCTCTGCTCACGTTTATGGAGCTGACTGGTGCCCTCTCCCTGTTCTCGAGGCAAATCCCTGGGCTTGGTCCGGCTGACTGTGGAGTTTCTCAGTTTATGCTGGGACGCCCTGGGTGGCGATTACACGTGGATCTTGGGGGAAAGTCTGGCGATTGGGGAGATGCCCCTCTCGTGGCACAGGGTGGTTGTCATCCTGTTACTGAAGAGTGGAGATCACTTGTTTAAGAACGGGCATACAGTCTCCCCGCACAGCACGGATTATAAGATTTACTCCGTCCAGGAATTCCCAACACAAAGAGATAAGCATTTCCAGAGACAGTGTACCTACAGTCCCCATACCTCGTCCAGAGTTGGGTCACCCAATCCTCTGTCCTCCCTGAATGTCTGCAGCAGCTCACACCACAACCTCCAGAAAACCATCCACAGCACCTCCACTAACTTTACAATAGCAGAAGTAAGTCAAAGGCCCCTCACCTGTAAGTTGCATGCCTGGTCCTTTTAAATAACACTGGAGGGGGTTCCTCGTGCTGCTGAATGTATATTCAGCTGAGAGTGACTAACACAGGCGGTCAGTGGACATGCACAGACCAAGTTTCAAAGACGTACATCAAAGTTGCTGGAATGGCTGATTGATGTCTCTTCAAACCTCTCCTCACATTAACAGCACATGTTTGGTGAACCTGGACTAGAGCCCTGTCCAGCATGGAGCACTGGAAGTGATCGATAGCTCATCTCATGCCATTTTATGGATCCAAGCCTCGATGGTGTTGGGCCCAGTGGCGCGGTAGAACTGAAAATCATTTCTGGGCGTAGATGCAGAGAGAACGACCATACGAATTAGCAGCAGAAGTAGGCCATTCAGTCCATCGAGCCTGCTCCACCATTAATAAGATCATGGCTCATCTGTTTGTGTTTCGAATTCCACACTCCCATCTACCCCCGATAAACTTGGATTCTCTTGCCTAACAAGAAACTATCTACCTCCGCCTTAAAAATATTCAACGACTCCATCTACAACACCTTCAGAGGCAGAGAGTTCCAAAGTTGCAGAACCCTCTGAGGGGAAAAAAAATCTCCTCATCTCTGTCCAGAAAGGGCGAGTCCGAATGTTCAAACAGTGCCTTTTCAAACAGTTATTTTTAAAGGGGATTTTAAAATAAGGCTTACAGGCAAAAGATTTGCCAGAATGTGGGAATGTGTAGGGGAATGAGACTAATTGGAGTGGTGAAGCCATGGAGGGATTCAAACACAATAATGAGAATATTAAAATGAAGGTGCTGCCAGACCGGAAGCCAATGTAGATCAGTGAACACAGGGGTGATGGGTGATCGGGATTTGGTGTGAGTTAGGATACAGGCAGCAGATTTCTGGATGGGCTGTGGTTTATGGAAGTTTATAACTGGGAGGGTGACCAGGAAAGAATTGGAATAGTCCACTGTGGATTTAACAAAGGTAGGCATGAGTTTTTATGCAGTAGATGGGCTGAGGCAAAGGTGGAGACGGTTGATAGTACACAGGTGGTAGTAGACAAGGTTGGTGATGGAGAGATTATGGAGATGATCTGAGCTCATGTTTAATTCGAATACATAGGCTGCAAACTGTCTGGTTCAGCCTCAGATATTGGCCTGGGAGGAGTATATGGTGCGTGGAAAGGGGACGGACTTCCTTATGGTGACCGATCACACGAGCTCCATTCGTTCCAAAATTAAAATTGCAAGAACATTATTTCAGTGAAACAGATTTTGCAGATCTCACAGCGGGAAATACAGACTTACCAGGGGCAGCAACAGCAGCAAATATCATAGAGTAAATTACAAGAACTCTAATACACTCTACCATCTAATAACAATGGTTTATAAGACCTAATATCTGGAGATAGGGATTTGCCAGGAATAAAGGAAGCAGCTAGGTGGGCAGAGTAAATGTCAGCAATGGTATTGCAGTTACACATGGTTTATTGAATTAAAAGTTAGATAGAACGACTTACCAGGGAAACCTAAAATAGCGAGGATGGGATAGTAAATGTATTTCATTATCTTCAGTGCGTACTCGATCCGACTGTTTAATGAGAACTGATCATAATTTGCAGAAAGAAAGTCAAACTCCCAGATGAAACTCCTGCCCATTGTTGTCACTATCCGATCGATTGTTCTCAGATTCTGACCTATTGTTGTAACATTCCTATCTATTGTTCTCAGATTCTGACCCATTGTTGTGACATTCCAATCTATTGTTCTCAGATTCTGACCCATTGTTGTAACATTCCTATCTATTGTTCTCAGATTCTGACCCATTGTTGTGACATTCCAATCTATTGTTCTCAGATTCTGACCCATTGTTGCAACATTCCAATTTATTGTTCTCAGATTCTGATCTCTGCTCTCCCTCTCTCTGGAGCCGCTGATTCCTGTTAGTGCCGAAGATGACACTATGTGATAACACATTGAAAGGAGCCCCTTATTAATTGAAGAGCAAAACCCTCCAGTGACACAATTAGGGTTCATGGAGACTGACATTAGTTACAGTCACTGAACAAACAGGTTCAGTTACCATCTTTCAATCAAACACTTTTGTTACCACAATAAACTAGACCATTTACCCGATCTGGATGGAATGTATGAGGGTTGGTGAGAGAAGGAATGGTGGAAAGAGCAGACAACTGGGCATGACCTTTCAATTCTCTTTGGATATGGGAGTGCTGACAGAGGACTGGAGAGTTGTAAATGTTAAACCCGGTTTACAAAAAGGAGAGATGGAGTAAACCATGTACTGTCCAGTCAATCTGACGTCAGTGAAGGGGAAATTTCAAAACCCAGGACAGAAATATTCGTTGCTTGGAAAAACATAGCAGAATAAATTTCAAGCAGCACATATATGCTAATGACAAATCATGTCTGGCAAATTTCAACAAGAACTTATCCCAGGGTATTTCACTGCAGCATTATGAAGCAAAGTCTAACACCAAACCACAAAGGAAGATAGTAGGTTAGGTGACCAATCTTGTTCAGAGAGTGAGGTTTTAAAGGAATGTCTTAAAGGATAAAAGCGAGGTGGAGAGGTGGAGAGATGGAGCGGTGTCGGGCGGGTATTCCAGAGCTTTGGGCCGAGGCAACTGAAGGTGTGGCCACAATGGTGGAGTAATTAAAATCTCGGATGCACAAGAGGCCAGAATTAGAGGAGCAGAGATATCTCAGAGGTTTGTGGGGCTGGAGGAGATTACAGAGATAGTGAGGGGTGAGGCAATGGAGGGATTGGAAAACAAGAATGTGAATTTTAAAATCAAGACATTGTTTGACTGTGAGCTGATGTCGGTAAGCCATCGGGGAATGGGACTTGTTGTGAGTTAAGAAACAGGCAGCTCTAGCAAGGCTGAGGGCAATGGGACTCAGGAGGAAAACCCTCCGCTGGCAGGAGTCACACCTAGTACAAAGGAAGAAGGTTGTGGTTGTTGGAGGTCAATCTTCTCAGCTCCAGGACATCACTGCAGCAGTTCCTCAGGGTAGTGTCCTGGGCCCAACCATGTTCAGCTGCTTCATCAATGACCTTCCTTCAATCATAAGGTCAGAAGTGGGAATGTTCGCTGATGATTGCACAATGTTCAGCACCATTCACGACTCCTCAGATACTGAAGCAGTCCGTGTAGAAATGCAGCAAGACCTGGACAATATCCATGCTTGGGCTGATAAGTTTCAAGTAACACTTGCGCCACACGAGTGCCAGGCAATGACCATCTCCAACAAGAGAGAATCTAACCATCTCCCTTTGACATTCAATGGCATTATCATCGATGAATCCCCAACTATCAACATCCTGGGGTTTACCGTTGACCAGAAACTGAACTGGAGTAGCCATATAAGTACCGTGGCTACAACAGCAGTTCAGAGGCTAGGAATCCTGCGGCGAGTAACTCACCTTCTGACTCCCCAAAGCCTGACCCCCATCGACAAGGCACAAGTCAGGAGTGTGATGGAATACTCTCCACTTGCCTGGATGGGTGCAGCTCCAACAATACGCAAGAAGTTCGACACCATCCAAGACAAAGCAGCCGCTTGATTGGCACCCCATCCACAAACGTTCACTCCCTCCACCACCGATACACAGAGGCAGCAGTGTGTACCATCTACAAGATGCACTGCAGCAACGCACCAAGGCTCCTTTCACAGCACCTTCCAGAGCCACGACCTGTGGCACCTAGAAAGACAAAGGCAGCAAATACATGGGAAAACCATGACCTACAAGTTCCCCTCCAAGTTACACACCATCCTGACTTGGAACTATGCCGCCGTTCCTTCACTGTCGCTGTGTCAAAATCCTGGAATTCCTTTCCTAACAGCACTGTGAGTGTACCTACCCCACATGGACTGCAGTGGTTCAAGAAGGCAGCTCACCACCACCTTCTTAAGGGCAATTAGGGATGGACAATAAATTCCGGCCTGGCCAGCGATGCCCACATCCCATGAATGAATTAAAAAAACATATACACCCAGGTCCCTCTGCTCCTTCACCCCCTTTAGAATTGTAGCCTTTATTCTATATTGTGGTTCCATGTACTTCCCATCATGATGAGTCACGTCACATTTCTCCACATTGAACTTCATCTGCCACCTGTCTGCCCATTCCACCAACTTGTCCGTGTCCTTTTGAAGTTCTACACTATCTTGCTCTTAGTTCACAATGCTTCCAAGTTTCATATTTTCTGCAAAATTTGAAAGCGTTCCCTGTAAACCAAGATCTGGGTCATTAATATATGTCAGGAAGAGAAATGATCCCAACACTGATCCTTGGGGAACTCCACTAGAAACCTGAAATAAAACAATAAGTGTTGGAAATACTCAGCAGGTCTGGCAGCATTGGTGGAGAGAGAAGCAGAGATAAACTTCCAGGCCTGTGGCCTTTCATCAGAATTGGCAAAGGTTAGAAATGTAATAGGTTTTAAGCAAATAAAGCAGGGATGGAGCAGAACATAACAAAAGGGCTGTTGATAGAACAGAGGGTCAGAGAGATTAACTGACGAGGAGGTAATGGAGCAAAGGCAAAGAGAGTGAGCTTATTGTGTGGTGAAAGGCAAAACGTTAGAGCTGAGAGGGTGTTAAATGACAGAATAATGAACAGCCCTAGCGAAAAGCAACAACTTAAAAAATCCAGTTTGAAGCAGGCACATGGAAAAATATGATAAAACAAAATAATAATTAAAAGGGTCAGTCATGCTCTGAAATTATTGAACTCAATGTTCAGTTCTGAAGTCTGTAGAGTGCTGAATCAGACAATGAGGTGCTGTTCCTCGAGCTGACGTTGATATTCACTGGAACACCGCAGCAGGTCAAACACAGATTGGGTGAGCGCTTTGTGGAACACCTCCGCTCAGTCCAAAAGCATGATCTCGAGCTTCCACTCGCGTGTCATTTCAGCACCTTCCACCCCCACCCCTGCTCTCATGTACACATTTCTGTCCTTGTGTTTACACCCCCCAACCCCGATTTACGTGCTTAAAACCTAATACATTTCTAACCTTTGCCACTTTTGCTCAAAGGTCACAGACCTCAAAAGTTAACTCTGCTTCTCTCTCTACAGATGCTGCCAGACCTGCTGAGTATTTCTGGCACTTTCTGTTTTTATTTCAGATTCCCAGCATCTGCAGTATTTTGCTTTGATTCCACAACAAACCTTACTCCAGCCCGAAAAGCATCCATTAATCACTACTCTCTGTTTCCTGTCTCTCAACCAATTTAATTTCATGTTGCTACTGTCCTTTTTATTTGATGAGCTATAACTTTGCTCACAACTCTGTTGGGTGGCACTTTATCAAATGCTTTTTGGAATTCCATTTCCACCACATTAACAACATTGCCCTCATCAAGCTTCCTTTTTACCTCATCAAATAACTCCAGCAAATTAGTTAAACATCATTTCCCCTCAGTAAATCTGTGCTGCTTTTCCTTAATTAACCCACATTTGTCCATGTGCCTATTAATGTTGTCCGGAATATGACACCAAGGTGGACAACATACTGTCTGAATCTCAGACTGTTACCAAGGAGAGGGATGGAAGCAATAGCAAGGGAACAGAGTTGGAGTGGGGAGTGAAACAATGATTTCAGTCTTACCAATATTTAATTGGATGACATTCCTGCTCATCCAGTACTGGATGTCGGATAAGCAGTTGGATAATTTAACAGCAGTGGAGGAGTGGAGAGAGGTGGTGCTGAGGTAAACCTGATGGAGTTCTTTGATAAAACAATGGCGAGGGTTGATGAGGGAAGGAATGGTGGAAATAGCAGAGGCACTGGCCAGAATCTTTCAATCCTCCTTGGATCTGAGATTGATGACAGAGGACTGGAGGGCTGCACATGTTAGTCCCTGTTACAAAAGCAGAGATTAGATAAATTCTGTAACTACTGGCCAGTCAATCTAATATTGGTGGTTGGAAATTACTATAAGCCAGAACCCAGCACAAAGATATATCTTTCTTGGAAAAACTTGGGATAATAAATGACAAGCAGCACGGATAGGTTAAGGACAAATCATGTCTGATAGTCTTGATCAAGTTAATTGATGACTTAACTGTGAGTGTTGATGAGGATAGTGTGTTTCCTGTTATGCATATGGACTTTCAAAAGGCCTGTGATCAAATGACATTTCATAGACTTGTTATGAAAAATGGAACACCTGGATTAATGTGACAGTGATAGTGTGGATATGACATTAACTCAGTGACAGAAAGCAGAGAGAAGTCGTGAACGGTCATTGTTCATACTGGGGGAGGGGGTGCATAAAGAGCTCTTTCTCAGGGGTCAGCTGCTCTTCCTGACATCTAGATAGATATATAAATGACACAGACGTGTATGCAAATAAACACAATTTCAACTCTTACAGATGACATGAAACTCATAACTAAGGGTGGGAAAATGCAGACCACAGAATTATCCAACTTCACAGACCTTTTTTTATTTATTTATTCTGGACACTATCCCAACACAAATTTATTTCTCACTCTGTAACTTATTTGTGTGAGATTCTTGTGTGAGTGGGTGCGTGAATGTGTCGCGTATTTTTATTTTATTTTATTATTTTATCCAGTTTAGATTGTTAAGTATAATAAACTCACCTCTTGTTTCAGTCAAGAAAACCCGTCTGATTGGTTCCTTCATAATTACAACAAAGGTAAAATACTGATTGAGATGCTCAGAACGTCCACTGCTCAAAAGGAAATAACCCTATTGCGGTGGAATAAGATATAGGACAAGAGGGGAGCCTGGGACCCCTCCTCACCTCGCTGTAACAGAAATCTGGAGGTTCTAGTGATCGTAAACCAACAACAAATTAGAAATTGGAAATGGTAAAAACAATTGATCCTGAGAAAATAAAATAAAAATTCAATGCAGGTTTTATTGTGGTTTTCATTGCTGGAACACTAAAATGTCCACATTCGAATCCAATACCTTCAGAAGCCAGAGCATATGAACATACGAATTAGGAGCAGGAGTAGAGACACTAGGTCCCTCAAGCCTGCTCTGCGATTCAATAAGATCATAGCTAATCTGATTGTAACCTCGACTCCACATTACTACCTCGCCCGAATAACCTTTCACCCCGTTGCTTATCAAGAATCTGTCTACCTCTGCCTTCCAAATACTTTAAGAGTCTGCTTCCACTGTCTTTTGAGGAAGAGAATTCCGAAGACTTACGACCCTCTGAGAGAAAACAATATTCTCCTCATCTCTGTTTTAATTGGGTGACCCCTTATTTTTAAATAGTGAACCTCAATTATAGATACACCCAGAAGGGGAAATCTACCCTGTCAGGACACTTCAGGATCTTATGTTTCAAACAATTCGCCTCTTACTTTTCTTAATTCCAGTGAATATAAGCCTAGCCTGTCCAATCTTTCCTCATACGACAACCCACCCATTCCAGGTATTAGTCTAGTAAACATTTTCTGAACTGCTTCCAATGCATTTACACCCTTCCTTAAATAAGGAGACCAATACTGTGCACAGTATTCCAGATGTGGACTCACCAATGCCCTGTTTAACTGAAGCATGATCTCCCTACTTTTGTATTCAATTACCCTTGCAATACACGATAGCATTCTATTAGCTTGCCTGATTAATTGCTGAACCTGCAAATTAACTTTTGGTGATGCATACAGTAGGACTCCCAGATCCCTCTGCAGCTCAGAGCTCTGCAATCTCTCACCATTTAGATAATATGCTTCTTTATTTATTCTTCCTGCAAAAATGGACAATTTCCCACTTTCCCACATTATACTCTATTTTCCTGGTTTTTCCCCATTCACTTAACCTATCTATATTAATTTGCAGCCTCCTTATGTCCTCTTCACAAGTTGCTTTCTGATTTATCTTTGTGTCATCAGCAAATTTAGCAACCATGCCTTCGGCCCCTTCATCCAAATCATTGATATAAATTGCAAAAAGTTGAGGCCCCAGCACAGATGCCTGTGGCACACCAGTCCTCAAATCTTGCCAACCTGAAAATGACCCATTAATGCCTTCTCTCGGTATTCTGTTAGCTAACCAATCTTCTATCCATTCTAACATCTTACCCCCTTCACCATGAGATTTCATTTTCGCAAAACCTTTGGCGTGGCACCTTATCAAATGCATCCTGGAAATCAATGTACAGTACATCCACCATCCCCCTTTCTCCACAGCACAGGCACATCTTCAAAGAATTCCAATAAATTGATTAAACATGATTTCCCTTTCATAAAACCATGCTGATTCTGCCTGATTACCTCGAATTTATCGATGTGCCCTGCTATACCGTCCTTTATAATAGCTTGCAACATTTTCTGCCAGAAATATGTGATTCTAACTGGCCTGTAGTTTTCTGTTTTCTGTCTCCCTCCATTTCTGACTAAAGGAGTTATATTCGCAATCAAGGAGTTATATACAAAGTGAAGTAACTTGGGACAGGTTAAAAGCCCTGTCTGCTGAAAAGTTGAGTTGGACAGTTAGGGATTACTCTCCGTCCAAAAGCTAGGAAACCCGAAATCCTTAGACTTGTTGCCAACCATTTTTCACTTGAAACTGAAGACTCAAACAGGGTTAGAATCATTAACAGATAGAATAATGTTAGCTAAGGTAAAACGAGAACAGAAGAGACGAGAATTAGAATTCCAGAGAGAGAGAGAAAGAGCAGACTGAGTGTCAAGAAAGGGAAAAAGTAACTGTGTTCCAGAGGGAGAAGGAGGAAAGGGAGTTAAGGCGGCTCAAACAACGACAGGAAGTCCCAGTACAGCCAGTGAAGGCACAGCTAGTGAGGGAGCTGCCCCTAGCTCAGGACCATGTGCTGATCTCTTAAAGTTCTCCCAGTTCATTCCAAAATTCCATGACGAGGATGTGGCAGAATTGTTCATCACTTTTGAAAAGCTTGCAAGCAACTAAAATGTCCGGCGGAGAGCTGGACGCCGTTTATGCAAAGAAAAATAACAAGAATAGCACATAAATTTTATATTTGTTGCCAGATGAAAGTTCATCAGATTATGAGAGGACTAAAAATGCTTTCCTGGGCGCATATGAGATAGTACTGGAGGTGTCCCAGAAAAAAAATTTAACCCTCCAAAAGCAGCCGAACGAAACTTACCTCGAGTTTGAAAGAGACTCGGAGGGCGGCGCTCCAGAGCGGTGAGTGACCTCGGGTGGAAAAAAAAACATGAAAAAGTGACGTCACAGTAAAGCTGTGACCTGATTGGCTGGTGGGGAATCTGTACCGAATTTGAAAACCAGTGGTGTTCCACAGGGATCCGTGCTGGGACCACTGTTGTTTGTGATATGCATAAATGATTTGGAGGAAAGTATATGTGGTCTGATTAGCAAGTTTGCAGACGACACTAAGATTGGTGGAATAGCAGATAGTGAAGGGGATTGTCAGAGAACACAGCAGAGTATAGATAGATTGGAGAGTTGGGCAGAGAAATGGCAGATGGAGTTCAATCAGGGCAAATGAGAGGTGATGCATTTTGGAAGATCTAATGCAAGAGTGAACGATACAGTAAATGGAAAGTCCTGGGGAAAATTGATGTACAGAGAGATTTGTGTGTTCCGGGCCAATTTTCCCTGAAGGTGGAAACGCAGGTCAATAGAGTGGTCAAGAAGGCAAATGGCATGCTTTCCTTCATCGGACGGGGTATTGAGTACAAGAGTTGGCAGGTCATGTTACAGTTGTATAAGACTTTGGTTCGGCCACATTTGGAATACTGCTTGCAGTTCTGGTCGCCACATTACCAAAAGGATGTAAATGCTTTGGAGAGGGTGCGGAGGAGGTTCTGATAAAAATTGATTAAAACAATAATTAACTAATTAATATGTAGAATAACTAAACCAGAGGGAGGAGATTACTGTATTTAGACAGCATTTAATATTTATTGTAGAAATCAAGCACAGGAACCACATAGTGAAGTGTATCATAATTTAGTAAGGATTTAATAACTATTTATTTATTTTCTATCAATTAACTAATTAGTGATAGAAATGTCTGTTGGAGGGGTGAAGTGCTTCACCTGTGAGATGTGGGAAGTCCGTGACGCTTCCAGCGTTCCAGGCGACTACATCTGCAGGAAGTGTACCCAGTTGCAGTTCCTCACAGATGCATGGATCGGTTGGAGCGGCAACTGGATGCACTTAGGAGCATGCAGGTGGCGGGAAGCGTCATAGACAGGAGGTTTAGAGACGTGGTTACAGCCAAGGTGCAGGCAGATAGATGGGTAACCGCTAGAAGGGGCAGGCAGTCAGTGCAGGACACCCCTGTGACGATCCCCCTCTCTAACAAGAAAGAGACTCCAGGATGGTATGTTTCCTCCCTGGTGCCAGGGTCAAGGATGTATCTGAACAGATAGGGGGCATTCTGAAGGGGGAGGGTGAACAGCCAGAGGTTGTGGTACACATCGGTACCAACGACATAGGCAGGAAGAGTGATGAGGTCCTGCAGTGGGAGTTTAGGGAGTTAGGTAGTAAGTTAAAAAACAGGACCTCTAGGGTTGTAATCTCTGGATTACTCCCTGTGCCACGTGCCAGTGAGGCTAGAAGTAGGAAGATAGTGCAGCTAAACACATGACTGAGCAGTTGGTGTAGAAGGGAGGGTTTCAGATATCTGGACCATTGGGCTCTCTTCAGGGACAGATGGGACCTGTACAAAAAGGACGGGTTGCATCTAAACTGGAAGAACACTAATATCCTGGCTGCAAGAATTGCTAGTATCACTAGGGAGGGTCTAAACTAGTGTGGCAGGCGGGTGAGAACCAGAGCAGGAGGACAGCTAGTGAAGTAAATGAGGAGGACACAGTAAAGAAGGCCAGGAGGACTTAGAGGAAGAGCAGGCAGGGAGATATTACTGTGCACAGCGGGACTGGTGGTCTGAAGTGCATTTGTTTCAATGCGAGAAGTATAACGGGTCAGGCAGACGAATTTAGAGCTTGGATTAGTACTTGGAAATATGATGTTGTTGCTATTACAGAGACTTGGTTGAGGGAAGGACAGGAGCAGCAGCTAAATCTTCCAGGCTTTAGAAGCTTCAGGCGGAATAGAGGGGGATGTAAAAGGGGTGGAGGAGTTGCATTACAGGTTAAGGAGAATATCACAGCTGTACTGTGGGAGGACACCTGAGAGAGGTCATGCAGCGAAGCAGTATGGGTGTTCTTCCCACGTGTTGATTCTCCCACCACCTGCCGCAGCCCCACTCCAGCAGCCATGTCTTTTAGGACTCGGCCAGCTCGGTCAGTAGTGGTGCTACCGAGCCACTCTTGGTGATGGACATTGAAGTCCCCCACCCAGAGTACATTTTGTGCCCTTGCCACCCTCACCGCTTCCTCAAAGTGATGTTCAACATGGAGGAGTACTGAGTCATCAGCTGACGGAGGGCGGTAGGTGGTAATCAGTAGGAGGTTCCCTTGCCCATGTTTGACCTGATGCCATGAGACTTCATGGGGTCCGGAGTCGATGCTGAGGACTCCCAGGGCAACTCCCTCCTAACTGTATACCACTGTGCCACCACCTCTGGTTGGCCTGTCCTGCCGGTGGGACAGGACGTACCCGGGGATGGTGATGGCTATGTCTGGGACATTGTCTGTTAGGTATGATTCCGTGAGTATGACTATGTCAGGCTGTTGCTTGACTAGACTGTGGGACAGCTCGCCTAACTTTGAGGGAAGGAATGGTGGAAATAGCAGAGGCACTGGCCAAAAGCTTTCAATTCACCTTGGATCTGGGAGTGATGGCAGAGGACTGGAAGATTGTAAATGTTACACCCTGTTAATAAAAGGAGACATTAGATAAAGCCTGAAACTTCTGACCAGTCCGTCTAATGTCGGCGGTTGGAAATTTCGAGAGGCAGTAACCCTGTACAAAGATATATCTTTCTTGGAAAAACATGGGATAATAAATGACAAACAGCACGGATAGGTTAATGACCAATCACGTCTGATAATCTTGAGAAAGTTCGTTGATGACATAATTGTGGGTGCTGATGAGGATAATGTGTTTCGTATGATGTATATGGACTTTCAAAAGGCCTGTGATCAAATGACATTTCATTGACTTGTTATCAAAAATGAAGCACATGGATTAATGCGACAGTGATAATGTGGATATGACACTGACTCAGGGACAGAAAGCAGAGAGAAGTGGTGAGCAGACATTAGAATTAGAAGTAGAATTGGAATTAGAACATTACAGGGCAGTACAGGTCCTTCGGCCCTCGATGTTGCACCGACCTGTGAAACCATCTGACCTACACTATTCTATTTTCATCCATATGTCTATCCAATGACCACTTAAATGCCCGTAAAGTTGGCGAGTCTACTGCTGCTGCAGGCAGGGCGTTCCATGCCCATACTACTCTCTGAGTAAAGAAACTACCTCTGACATCTGTCCTATATCTATCACCCCTCAACTTAAAGCTATGTCCCCTCGTGTTTGCCATCACCATCCGAGGAAAAAGACTCTCACTATCCACCCTATCTAACTCTCTGATTATCTTATATGTCTCTATTAAGTCACCTCTCCTCCTCCTTCTCTCCAACGAAAACAACCTCAAGTCCCTCAGCCTTTCCTCGTAAGACCTTCCCTCCATACCAGGCAACATCCTAGTAAATCTCCTCTGCACCCTTTCCAAAGCTTCCACATCCTTCCTATAATGCGGTGACCAGAAATGCACGCAATACTCCAGGTGCGGTCTCACCATAGTTTTGTACAGCTGCATCATGACATCGTGGCTCCGAAACTCGATCCCCCTACTAATAAAAGCTAACACACCATATGCCTTCTTAACAGCCCTATTAACCTGGGTAGCAACCTTCAGGGATTTATGTACCTGGACACCAAGATCTCTCTGTTCACCTACACTACCAAGAATCTTCCCGTTAGCCCAGTACTCTGCATTCCTGTTACTCCTTCCAAAGAGAATCACCTCGCACTTTTCCGCATTAAACTCCATTTGCCATCTCTCAGCTCAGCTCTGCAGCCTATCTATGTCCCTCTGTACGCTACAACATCCTTCGGCACTATCCAGAACTCCACCGACCTTCGTGTCATCTGCAAATTTACTAACCCACCCTTCTACACCCTCTTCCAGGTCATTTATAAAAATGACAAACAGCAGTGGCCCCAAAACAGATCCTTGCGGTACACCACTAGTAACTAAACCCCAGGATGAACATTTTCCATCAACCACCACCCTCTGTCTTCTTTCAGCTAGCCAATTTCTGATCCAAAGCTCTAAATCACCTTCAACCCCATACTTCAGTATTTTCTGCAATAGCCTACCGTGGGGAACCTTATCAAACGCCTTACTGAAATCCACATACACCACATCCACTGCTTTACCCTCAGCCACCTGTTTGGTCACCTTCTCGAAAAACTCAATAAGGTTTGTGAGGCACGACCTACCCGTCACAAAACCGTGCTGACTATCGCTAATGAACTTATTCTTTTCAAGATGATTATAAATCCTGTCTCTTATAACCTTTTCCAACATTTTACCCACAACCGAAGTAAGGCTCACAGGTCTATAATTACCAAGGCTGTCTCTACTCCCGTTCTTGAACAAGGGGACAACATTTGCTATCCTCCAGTCTTCCGGCACTATTCCTGTCGACAATGACGACATAAAGATCAAGGACAAAGGCTCTGCAATCGCCTCCCTAGCTTCCCAGAGAATCCTAGGATAAATCCCATCTGGCCCAGAGGACTTACCTATTTTCACACTTTCCAATATTGCTAACACCTCCTCCTTGTGAACGTCAATCCCATCTAGCCTAGTAGCCTGAATCTCAGTATTCTCCTCGACAACATTTTCTTTCTCTACTGTAAATACTGATGCAAAATATTCATTTAACACTTCCCCTATCTCCTCTGATTCCACACACAACTTCGCACTACTATCCTTGATTGGCCCAAATCTAACTCTAGTCATTCTTTTATTCCTGATATACCTATAGGAAGCCTTAGGATTTTCCCTGATCCTATCCTCCAATGACTTCTCGTGTCCTTCCCTTGCTCTTCTTAGCTCTCCCTTTAGATCCTTCCTGGCTAGCTTGTAACTCTCAAGCGCCCTAACTGAGCCTTCACGTCTCATCCTAACATAATCCTTCTTCTTCCTCTTGACAAGCGCTTCAACTTCTTTCGTAAACCACGGCTCCCTCGCTCGACAACTTCCTCCCTGCTTGACAGGTACATACTTATCAAGGACACGCAGCAGCTGCTCCTTGAATAAGCTCCACATTTCGATTGTTCCCATCCCCTGCAGTTTCCTTCCCCATCCTACGCATCCTAAATCTTGCCTAATCGCATCATAATTTCCTTTCCCCCAGCTATAATTTTTTGCCCTGCGGTCTATACCTGTCCCTGCCCATCGCTAAGGTAAACCTAACCGAATTGTGATCACTATCACCAAAGTGCTCACCGAGATCGAAATCTAACACCTGGCCGGGTTCATTACCTAGTACCAAATCATATGTGGCATCGCCCCTGGTTGGCCTGTCTACATACTGTGTCAGAAAACCCTCCTGCACACACTGGACAAAAACTGACCCATCTAAAGTACTCGAACTATAGTATTTCCAGTCAATATTTGGAAAGTTAATTGTTCAGACTGTGGGAGTTTCAGTTTTGTTTCTCAGGGGTGTGGATAGATGTACAAGTGATAGAGACGTATATGTAAAAAAACATAATTTCAATGCTTGAAGGTGACATGAAACTCATAAATAAGGATGGCAAAGGCGCAGACCACAGAATTATCCAACCTCACAGACGTTGTTTATTTTTAATTTATTCTGGACTGAAATCCAAATGCAAATGTATTTCTCACTCTGTAACATATTTGTGTGATTTGCCTGTGTGTGTGTGCGTGAATGTGTACCGTATATTTTTATTATTTTATTTAGAGTCGTTTTAGATTTTAAAGTATAATAAACTCACCTCTTGTTTAAATTCAAGAAAAATTGTCCTACTGGTTCTTTCACGATCACAACAAACGTAAAAGGTAAAATACTCACTGAGGTGGTCAGCACGTCCACTGCAAAAAAGGAATAAACCCCGTTGCAGTGAAATAAAAGATAGGGCATGAGGGGAGTCTGGGACCCCTCCTCACCTGGCTGTATCAGAAATGTGGAGGTTCTAGTGATCATAACCCAACGAGAAACCAGAATTTGGAAGTGTCATGGAGTCACAGAGTTATACAGCAAAGAAACAGCCCCTTCGGCCCACTGTGTCTGTGCCTGCCAAGAAGCCTATCCATTCTAATCCCATTTTCCTGCACCTGGCCCATAATCTTTTAAGCTATGGCATTTCAAGTGCTCATCTAACTACTTCTAAAATGTTCCTGCCTCTACCACCGCTTCAGGTAGTGTGTTCTGGAAGCCAACCACCCTCTGGGTGAATTACTTTTTTGCTCAAATCCCCTCTAAACCTCCTGCCCCTTAACTTAAATCAATGCCCCATGGTTATTGACCCCTCCACTAAGGAAATATTTTTTCCCACCTACCCTATCTATGCCCCTCATAATTTTTCGAGCTTTCTGTTTCTCTCCCTTTTTGTATAAAGGAGTTATAGTCGCAATAAAGGAGTGACATACAGAGTGAAGTAACTTGGGACAGACTAAAATCCCTCTCTGTTGAAAAGTTGAATAACATTGCTTGTCAAGAAAGTGAAAAGTAAGAGTGTTCCAGAAGGAGAAGGAGGAAAGGGAGTTAAGGTGGCTCAAATAACTGGAGGAAGACCCAGTACACCCAGTGAAGGCACAGCTAGTGAGGGAACTACCCCTAGCGAAGGACCATGTGCTGAACTCTTAAAGTTCTCCCAGTTCATTCCAAAGTTCCATGAGGAGGATGTGGCAGAATTTTTCATCACTTTTGAAAAGCTTGCAAAACAGCTGAAATGATCGGCAGAGAGACGGACACAGTTTTTACAAAGGAAAGTAACAGGAAAAGCACACGTGGTTTATTCACTGTTACCAGATCAACATTTATCACATCATGAGATGACTATAAATGCTATCCTGGGTGCATATGCGACAGTACCAGAAGTGTACCATCAAACATTCCGACCCCTCAGAAAGCAGCCTCACTAAACTGACCTCGAGTTTGAAAGAGTTAAGCAGCTTAGGAATTTCGGAACATAGGAGCTGAAGTAAGCCATTCAGCCCATCGAGCCAGTTCCACCATTCAATATGATCATGGCTGATCATCAATTTCAATGCCTTTTCCCCACACTATCCTCGTATCCCTTTATGTCATTGGCATTTAGAAAACTGTCAATCTTTGATTTAAACATACTCAATGACTGAGCTTCCACAGCTCTCTGGGGCAGAGAATTCCAAAGATTCATAACCCTCTGAGTAAAGAAATTCCTTCTCATCGCCGTCCTAAGTGGCTTATTTTTTTTATTCATTCATGGGATGAGGGCGTCACTGGCCAGGCCAGCATTTCTTGCCCATCCCTAATTGCCCTTGAGAAGGTGGTGATGAGCTACCTTCTTGAACCGCTGCAGTCCATGTGGGTTAGGTACACCCACAGTGCTGTTAGGAAGGGAGTTCCAGGATTTTGAACCAGTGACAGTGATGGAACGGCGATATAGTTCCAAGTCAGGAAGATGTGTGACTTGGAGGGGCTGAACCCATCCAGGCAAGTGGAGGGTATTCCATCACACTCCTGACTGGTGCCTTGTAGACGGTGGACAGGCTTTGGGGAGTCAGGAGGTGAGTTACTCGCCATAGGATTCCAAGCCTCTGACCTGCTATTGTAGCCACGGTATTTATATGGCCACTCCTGTTCAGTTTCTGGCCAATGATAGCCCCTAGGATGTTGATAGTGGGAATTCAGCGATGGGAATGCCGTTGAATGCCAAGGGGAGATGGTTAGATTATCTCTTGTTGGAGATGGTCATTGCCTGGCACTTCTGTGGCGTGAATGTTACTTGCCACTTATCAGTCCAAGCCTGGATATTGTCCTGGTCTTGCTGCATTTCTACACAGACTGTTTCAGTATCTGAGGAGTCAGGAATGGTGCTGAACATTGTACATTCATCAGCGAACATCCCCACTTCTAACCTTATGATTGAAGGAAGGTCATTGATGAAGCAGTTGAAGATGGTGGGGCCTAGGACACTACCCTGAGGAACACCTGCAGTGATGTCCTGGAGATCAGATGATTGACCTCCAACAACCACAACAATCTTCTTTTGTGCTAGGTATGACTCCAGCCAGTGGAGGGTTTTTTTCCTGATTCCCATTGACCTCAGTTTTGTGAGGGCTCCTTAATGCCATACTCAGTCAAATGCTTCCTTGATGTCAAGGGCAGTCACTCTCATCTCATCTCTTGCGTTCAACTCTTTAGTCCATGTTTGAACCAAGGCTGTAATGAGGTCAGGAGCTGAGCGGGCGTGGCGGAACCCAAACTATGCGTCACTGAGCAGGTTATTGCTGAGCAAGTGCTGCTTGATGGCACTGTTGATGATACCTTCCATCACTTTACTGATGATTGAGAGTAGGCTAATGGGGCGGTAAATTGCCCGGTTTGACTTGGCCTGCTTTTTGTATACAGGACATACCAGGGCAATTTTCCACATTGCAGGGTAGATGCCAGTGTTGTAGCTGTACTGGAACAGCTTGGCCAGGGGTGCAGCAAGTTCTGGAGCACAGGTCTTCAGTACTATTGCCCGAATATTGTCAGGGCCCATGGCATTTGCAGTATCCAGTGCCTTCAGTCGTTTCTTGATATCACGTGGAGTGAATCGAATTGGCTGAAGTCTAGCATTTGTGATGCGGGGAACGACAGGAGGAGGCCGAGATGGATCATCAACTTGGCACGTCTGACTGAAGATTGTTGCAAATGCTTCAGCCTTATCTTTCGCACTGATGTGCTGGGCTCCCCCATCATTGAGGAAAGAGATATTGTGGAGCCACCTCCTCCAGTCAGTTGTTTAATTGTCCACCACCATTCTCAGCTGGATGTGGCAGGACTAGAGATTTGATCTGATCCGTTGGTTATGGGATCGCTTAGCTCTGTCTATCGCATGCTGCTAACGCAGTTTGGCATGCAAGTAGTCCTGGGTTGTAGCTTCACCAGGTTGACACCTCATTTTGAGGTATGCCTGGTGCTGCTCCTGGTATGCCCTCCTGCACTCTTCATTGAAGCAGGGTTGGTCTCCTGGCTTGATCATAATGGTAGAGTAGGGGATATGCCGGGCCATGAGGTTACAGATTGTGGTTGAGTACAATTCTGCTGCTGCTGATGGCCCACAGCGCCTCATGGACGCCCAGTGTTGCATTGCTAGATCTGTTGGAAATCTATCCCATTCAGCACGGTGATAGTGCCACGCAACACGATGGATGGTATCCTCAATGTGAAGTGTGAAGTCGGGACTTCATCTCCACAAGGACTGTGCGGTGGTCAATCCTACCAATACTGTCATGGGCAGATGCATCTGTGGCCGGCAGATCGGTGAGGCCGAGATCAAGTATGTTCTTCCCTCGTGTTGGTTCCCCCAACACCTGCCACAGACCCAGTCTAGCAGCCATGTCCTTTAGGACTCGGCTAGCTCGGTCAGTAGTGATGCTACCGAGCCACTCATGGTGATGGACATTGAATTCCCCCACCCAGAGTACATTTTGTGCCCTTGCCACCCTCAGAGCTTCCTCCAAGTGGTGTTCAACATGGAGGAGTACTGAGTCCTCAACTGAGGGAGGGCGGTAGGTGGTAATCAGTAGGAGGTTACCTTGCCCATATTTAACCTGATGCCATGAGACTTCATGGGGTCCAGAGTCGATGTTGGCGACTCCCAGGGCAACTCCCTCCCTACTTTATACCACTGTGCCACCACGTCCGGTTGGTCTGTCCTGCTGGTGGGACAGGACGTACCCGGGGATGGTGCTGGCACGTGTTGGGACATTGTCTGTAAGGTGTGATTCCGTGAGTATGACTATGTCAGGCTGTTGCTTGACTCGTCTGTGGGACAGCTCTCCCAACTTTGGTCCAAGCCCCCAGATGTTAGTAAGGAGGCTTTTGCAGGCTCGACAGGACTGGGTTTGCTGTTTTCGTTTCTGGTGCCTTGGTCGATGCCGGGTGGTCTGTCCGGTTTCATTCCTTTTTATGGACTTTGTTGCGGTTAGGTGCAACTGAATGTCTTCCTAGGCTATTTCAGAGGGCATCTCTCATTTTGAAATTGTGTCTTCTTTTTCTAGACTCCCCCACCAGGGGAAACATGTTAGCTGCGTATACCCTGTCTATCCCTTTAAATATTTTTGTAGGATTCAATGAGATCATCTCTCATTCTTCGAATCTCGGGAGAGTACAGGCCCAGTTTCCACAATCTCTCTTCATAGAACAGTCCCACCATCCCGGGAACAAGTCTGGTGAACCTTCTTTGCACTCTCTCTGTGGTCATCATATCCTTCCTCAGGTAAGGGGACCTTACTGCACATAGTACTCCAAGTGCAGTCTAACCAAGCATCGATACAATTGCAGCAAGACTTCACTACTCCTGTACACAAATGGTCTTGTGATAAATGCTAACATACCATTAGCCTTCCTAATTGCTTGCTGCGCCTGCATGTTAGCTTTCAGTGACCTATTGATGAGGACACCCAGGTCCCTTTGTGCATCTACACTTTCTAATCTCTTACCATTTAAAAAACAA
This sequence comes from Heterodontus francisci, assembly GCF_036365525.1. Lineage (NCBI taxonomy): Eukaryota > Metazoa > Chordata > Chondrichthyes > Heterodontiformes > Heterodontidae > Heterodontus > Heterodontus francisci. Next base: position 8,096,674 of record NW_027141369.1, on the reverse strand, counting down.
TACTCTACACATCTATTCATTCTATCAAAGTGGCTAACCTCACATTTTTCCACATGATACTCCATCTGCCACATTCTTGCCCACTAAGTCTGTCCAAATCCCCTTGAAGCCGCTTTGCATCTTCCTCACAACACACATTCCCACCTAGTTTTGTGTCATCTGCAAAGTTGAAAATATCACTTTGGTCCCCATATCCAAATCATTGATATATGTTGTGAACAGCCTGGGCCCAATCACTCATCCCTGCGGGACTCCACTTTTCACAGCCTGCCAATGCAAGAATATCCCGTTTATTCCTACTCTCTGTTTCCTACCTGTTAACCAGTCCTTACTGCATGTCAGTACATTACCTGCTATCCCATGTTCCTTAATTTTGCTCACCAACTTCCTGTTCGGCACTTTATCAAAAGCCATCGGAAAATCCACCGGCTCCCCTTTCCTATTCTGATAGTAACATCCTAAAAAAACTCCAACAGGTTCATCAAGCATGATTTCCCATTTATAAATCCATGTTGCCTATGACCAATCAGATCCATTTATCGCATACTTCAGAATAGATTCGAGCATTTTCCCTAGTACTGATGTAAGGCTAACAGGTCTGTAGTTCCAAATTTTCTCTTTTCCTCACTTCTTAAATAGTGGGATGACATTTGCTACCTTCCAATCAGCAGGAAGCGTTCCAGAATTGATAGAATTTTTAAGGATGATCACAAATGCATGAACAATCTCCATTGCTACTTCCGGCAACACTCTGGGATATAGACTTTCAGATCCTGGGTAACTGACAAACATCAGTCCTATTGATGTCTCCAATAGAAACTTCTTACGAATACTAATTTCCTTCAATTCCTCATTCTCCCAAATCCCTTGGATCTCTAATTCTGGGAGATTTCTTGCATCTTCCTCAGTGAAGACAGACACAAAATAATCATTTAACTTATCTGTCATTTCTCTATTTTCCATTATAAATTCTCCTGACTCTGCCTGTAATGGACCCACATTTGTCTGAGCTCAACGTTACCTTTTAACGTATCTATAGAAGATTGTACAGTCTGTTTTGGTGTTTACCTTTGACCAGTAGATGCAGACACTCAAGATACAGCCCACATATGACAACCTCAGAGTGGTGATCCTTCTCGAGGAGTTCGAAAACTCGCACCTCCTTCCATTAAAACCCACATAGAGGAACAAAAGGTTCAAGGAGCCAGGCAAGTTGCAATGCTAACTGACAAATCTTCCCTTGTACATAAGGCCTTACCCCAAAGGGAAACCCTTCCCTAGTAACCCCAAAGACCTGAGGTTAAAAGATAGAAGGGTGATTGGAGCCCGAACAGAGAAGAAAATCCCAAAAAGTGTGGATGGAAGAACACAGCCCTGTTTCACACCACTCAGAATAGGAAAGGGCTCTGATGAGGAGCCACCAAGTTGAATTGTGCCTTTCATATTGTCATGGAATGAGGTGATGATACTTAGTAGCTTTGGTGGACATCCGATCTTTTCTAGTAGTCTGAAGAGACCACGTCTGCTGACGAGGTCAAAGGCTTTGGTGAGATCAATGAAAGCAATGTGGAGGGGCATCTGTTGTTCACGGCATTTCTCCTCTGGAATTCCACTCTTTTGTCTCTATTTGGAACAAGCTGCAATGAGATCATAAGGACAGAAATAGTAGCAGGAGTAGGCCATTTGGCCCCTCGTGCCTTCTCCGCCATTCAATAGGATCATGGCTGATCTGATCATGGCATCAACCCCACTTTCTTGCCTGCCCCCATAACCCTTGACTTCCTTGTAGATAAAAATCCAAAGATGAACTACTGTCTGAGAGGAGAAATTCCTCCTCATTTCCTTCTTAAATTGAAAATCCCTAATTCTGAAACTGTGTCCCCGAGTTCTAGATTCCACCACGAGGGGAAACATCCTCTCAGCATCCACCCTGTCAAGACCCTTCAGAATCTTATATGTCTCAATACGATCACCTCTCATGTTTCTAAACTCCAATCAGAAAAGGTCCAAAATGTTCAATCCTCTTCACAAAACAACCCCTTCACCACAGGGATAAATCCAGTGAACCTTCTCTGAACTTTATTTTTATTTCCAAAATGGAATTTATTCGTTAAAAAAACAATAAAAAGATACATTACAAAACAGTTCAAAAACAGCACCAAGTCAACAATCCAAAGATTGCAAAGGAGATCAGTTTCCTTCAGTACAGGAGTGAATTGCCTCACAACCCTTCCATTTCATTTTACCTGCCATGTACTTTTTGCAGCAAACAAATATTTTCTGGAATAAAATCAAGAAAAACTGGAACCACTCAGCAGGTCTGGCAGCATCTGTGGAACGAGAAGCAGAGTTAACGTTTCGGGTCACTGACCCTTCTTCGGAAATGATAAATATTAAAAATGTCACAGGTTATAAGCAAGTGAGGTGTGGGTGGGGCAAGAGATAACAAAGGAGAAGGTGCAGGTTGGACAAGGCCACATAGCTGACCAAAAGTTCATGGAGCAAAGGCAAACAATATGTTAATGGTGTATTGAAAGACAAAGCATTAGTACAGAATAGGTGTTAACGGACTGAATATTGAACAGTAGCAAGTTCAAACCTGAAAAAAAAACAGTGGGTAAGCAAACTGAATAAACTAAGATGAAATGAAATAAATGCAATATAAAAGTTTGTAAAAAATGTAAAAAAGCAAAAAAGAAGAAAAAAGAAAAAACAACTAAAAATGAAAGTAAACTAGGGGGCTGTCATGCTCTGAAATTATTGAACTCAATGTTCAGTCCGGCAGGCTGTAGTGTGCCTAATCGGCAGATGAGATGCTGTTCCTCGAGCTTGCGTTGATGTTAACCGGAACACTGCAGCAATCCCAGGACAGAGATGTGAGGATGAGAGCAGAGGGGAGTGTTGACATGGCAAGAAACCGGAAGCTCAGGGTCTTGCTTGCGGACCGAGCGGAGGTGTTCCGCAAAACGGTCACCCAGTCTGCGCTTGGTCTCCCCAATATAGAGGAGACCACATTGTGAGCAGCGAATACAGTATACTACATAGAAAGAAGTACAAGTAGATCTCTGCTTCACCTGAAAGGAGTATTTAGGGCCTGGGATAGTGAGGAGAGAGGAGGAAAATGGGCAGGTATTACACCTCCTGCGATTGCAGGGGAAAGTGCCATGGGATGGGGACAAGGTGGTGGGGGTAATGGAGGAGTGGACCAGGTTGTCACGGAGGGAACGATCCCTTCGGAATGCTGACAGGGGAAGGGAGGGGAAGATGCGTTTGGTAGTGGCATCACGCTGGAGGTGGCGGAAATGGCAGAGGATGATCCTTTGGATATGGAGGCTGATGGGGTGGAAAGTGAGGACAAGGGGAACCCTGTCACCGTTCTGGGAGGGAGGGGAAGGGTTGAGGGCAGAAGTACGGGAAATGGGCCGGACACGGTTGAGGGCCCTGTCAACAACAGTGGGGGGATTCCTCGGTTGAGTAAAAAGGAGGTCATACCAGAAGCACCGTCATGGAAGGTAGCATCATCAGAGCAGATGCGTCGAAGACGGAGCAACTGGGAGAATGGAATGGAGTCCTTGCAGGAGGTAGGGTGTGAAGAAGTGTAGTCGAGGTAGCTGTGGGAGTCGGTGGGCTTATAATGCATATTAGTAGACAACCTATCCCCAGAGATGGAGACAGAGAAGTCGAGGAAGGGAAGGGAAGTGTCAGAGATGGACCATGTAAGGGTGAGAGAAGAGTGCAAATTGGAAGCAAAGTTGATAAAGTTTTCCAGTTCGGGGCGGGAGCAGGAAACGGCACCGATACAGTCATCAATGTACTGGAAAAAGAATTGGGGGAGGGGGCCTGAGTAGGACTGGAACAAAGAATTCTCGACATATCCCACAAAAATACAGGCATAACTAGGACCCATGCGGGTACCCATAGCGACACCTTTTACTTGAAAGAAGTGCGTGGAGTTGAAGGAGAAGTTGTTCAATGTGAGAACAAGTTCAGCCAGGCGGAGGAGGGTGGTGGTGGATGGGGACTGGTTGGGCCTCTGTTCCAGGAAGAAGCGGAGAGCCCTCAAACCATCCTGGCGGGGGATGGAGGTGCAGAGCGATTGGACGTCCATAGTTAAGAGGAGGCGGTTGGGACCAGGAAACTGGAAATTGTCAAAATGATGTAAGGCGTCAGAAGAGTCACGGATGTAGGTGGGAAGAGAATGGACCAGCGGAGAAAAGATAGAGTCAAGATAGGAAGAAATAAGTTCAGTGGGGCAGGAGCAGGCTGACACAATGGGTCTGCTGGGACATTCCCGTTTGTGAATTTTGGTTTGGAGGTAGAAGTGGGCTGTCCGGGGTTGTGGGACTATGAGGTTGGAAGCTGTAGAAGGAAGATCTCCAGAGGAGATGAGGTCATTGACAGTCCTTTGGACGATGGCTGGATTTTCGCCGATGGGGTCATGGTCCAGAGGGAGGTAGGAAGAAGTGTCTGTGAGTTGGTGCTGAACCTCTGCTAGGTAGAGGTCGGTACGCCATACAACAACAGCACCACCCTTGTCTGCAGGTTTGATGACCATGTCGGGGTTAGACCTGAGAGAACGGAGTGCCTCAAGATCAGAGGGGAGGGATGTCCTCAAGGCCCTACAGGAAAAGGAGATGGTGGATCCAGTCGGATGGTTCCCCGAGCAAACTTGCAAAGTCATTTGGCGGAATGCCTCATCACCAGAACTTTCACACAAGCACCAAGATGAAACTTGGCTGGTGGTGAGAAGAGCCCTCTCCATCAGATCCTTCCTGCACGCCCGAAGTCTCACCCCCTCCGCTCAATGCCCTCGAGGTGGCTGTGGTGGGGAAGAGACAGTTGCCCACCTCTTTCTCTGAATTGCCTCCAATGCAAGTATATCCCTCCTTAAATATGGAGACCAAAACTGTACACAGTACTCCAGGTGTGGTTTCACCAACACCCTGTACATTTGTAGCAAGACGTCTCTCCTTTTATACTCCATTCCCCTTGTAATAAAGGGGAACATTCCATTTGCCTTCCTAATTACTTGCTCGACCTGCATGCTAACTTTATGTGATTCATGTACGAAGACACCCAGATCCTTCGATACCACAGCATTCTGTAGTCTCTCGCAATTTAAATAATATTTAATTTATCTGTCCTTGCTACCAAAGTGAATAACCTCACATTTTCCCACATTATACTCCAGCTTCCAAATGTTTGCCTGGATCCGCGAGGCCCTGGCGGAATCGAAAGTGAGCATCGATGAGCAGATTATTGCTAAATGCATGGTGATTGATAGCACTGTTGATGACATCTTCCATCACTTTGCTGATGATTGATAGTAGACTGATGGGGCGGTAATTGGTCAGACTGGATTTGTCCTGCTTTTTTTATGGACAGGACACACCTGGGCAATTTTCCACATTGTCGAGTAGCTGTTTGTGTTGTAGCTCAAAACAAAATTATCTTATTAAATTATCAGCTGTCTGCACGTTTGTCATCAGGTTGAATAATTTCTGTGTGAGGAATGTTCCAGCATCATAAACCAGGGGAACGTGCTGACTGAGCTGTGTCTTCATCTCTTCTGGGCAGTCGGACAGTTCACCCTTCATTCTGATAAAAGCAAAATACTGTGGATGCTGGAAATCTGAAACAAAAACAAGAAATGCTGGAATCACTTCACCTTTTAGGTGAAGCAGCGATTTACTTGTACTTCTTTCAATGTCGTATACTGTATTCGCTGCTCACAGTGTGGTCTCCTCTACATTGGGGAGACCAAGCGCAGACTGGGTGACCGCTTTGCGGAACATCTCTGCTTAGTCCGCAAGCAGGACGTGAGCTTCCGGTTGCTTGCCATTTCAACACTCCCCCCTGCTCTCATGCTCACATCTCTGTCCTGGGATTGCTGCAGTCTTCCAGTGAACATCAACGCAAGCTCGAGGAACAGCATCTCATCTACCGATTAGGTACACTTCAGCCTGCCGGACTGAACATTGAGTTCAATAATTTCAGAGCATGACAGCCCCCCATTTTACTTTCATTTTTAGTTATTTTTTCTTCCTTTTTTTTACTTTCCTTTTTACATTTTTTACAATCTTTTTTTGCATTTATTTCATTTCATCTTAGTTTGTTCAGTTTGCTTACCCACTGTTTTTTTCAGGTTTGTTTTCAGGTTTGCACTTGCTGCTGTCCAATATTCAGTGCATTTGCACCTAATCTGTACTAATGCTTTGTCTTTCAACAAACCATGAACATATTGTTTGCCTTTGCTCCGTGACCTTTTGGTCAGCTATGTGGCCTGGTCCAATCTGCACCTTCTCCTTTGTTATCTCTTGCACCACCCCCACCTCACTTGCTTATAGTCTGTGACTTTTGTAATATTTGTCAGTTCCGAAGAAAGGTCACTGACCCGAAAAGTTAACTCTGCTTCTCTTTCCACAGATGCTGCCAGACCTGCTGAGTGATTCCAGAAAATTTCTTGTTTTTGTTGTAACCCTTCATTCTGCTCTGATTCACTGATCTACAGATTCTCAAGTCTGGGGACTGGGTTTTCTTATTTTGTTCCTTTTGATTTTTCTTGCTCCTGACTGACAAATATATTCTAAATCTCGGATCAACCCTCCCCTTTGCGTCGTGTTACAGTCTTGGTTAAAAAAGACGCAGAACGGCACAAACACTCTGAAACATACAACACGGTCACACTTTCCTTAAGTGAGATTAATGTTGAGCTGTTTTCCCGGTTAAATGCAACTGCAAACACATTGCTCTCAAAGAAATTGTCGGGGATTGAGTTGCCGTTGAAATATTAGCACTGAACATTTGGACAAGGAGGAACAGCCATTCCAAACTCACATCCTTCACAAAGGCAACCACTGAGCTGTTTTCTTGTGTGAATAAAATTCAAAAGAAAAGTTAAAGTTCACAAGAAAACAGATGTAAACGATTGATCGCTAAACTTTTGAAGCAAGGATATGAATCCACGATTTTCTGATTATTAGACAAACACTCGAGCCAACGAAGCTACAGAGCCAGATCACAAATGCTGTGACAACTAAGGGCAGAGGAGGGCACTCTTTATTCTCATCCCACTTCTCCACAGGTCACAACATCTATTTTAACTTTTCCCACTATCTGAAACAGTCAATCAGATACTCTATTTTTCCCAGAAGAGAAGACACTGACCAGGTTTCTTTAATGAACAACAAAATGATTCATTTATTGTAGAACAAGTTTTAACTAGTCATGAAGTAAAGCATAAACACACAGGTGGAAATTTTAAAAGCTCCCTTTTCACCTTTACTTTTAAAGTCTTTTTAAAAAATCTTCGAGCCACATGTGCACACACACATACACCTGTTAACTGAAATGATAAAAGGGATTTAAAAAAAAAAAAACATTTTGTTACAAACAGAAAAAAAAAACTCTTGGGCTGTTGACTTGCTCATTTTTGAAAAAAACATCAAATGCGATACATTGCTCCAAAATTGGAATACAGTCTAACTTCTGAGTATACGTAGACAGGTCACGCGGGTATTTTAGAACAGTTCTTTTCAGAAGGCATTGAGAATTAATTTTAGCAGGCCTTCTTCAAAGACATGTAACAAGATGAATTAACACACTGGACTTCTCAGGATCTTTTAAAGATTTTCTGGAAAACAAGCTGGGTTGTGGTCTTCTCTCCTTCGTTGACACTTCTTCAGGCTAACTTTATCAGCTGCTCACTCCAGCAGGTAAAACACTCTGACTCCACAACCAAAATCTTGTGAGTTTTCTGCAGTCTTAGGTGTACGCTGCTGCTGCCGAGCTCGTCCAATCAAGGGGCGCGAATGACTTCACTAACCACATCTCCCTGTTACCAGGGTTTCTGTTCTATATTTAATTGAATTATGTGACAAACAGTAAACATAGTTGCCAAATTGGCACTTTTGGTGCTCTCGTGAAAAATAACTGGTCCTACATTTATTCAGTTTGATTATGACTTCTTCAAAAAATATTTGAACAAAAAAAACAGAATCCCTTCCATAACATCATGTACTTTCCCTGAGCTACAGGTTATTGCAAGTCTCTCTTGCTGTGTTTATTTTAGGTGATTTTGTACTCAGGTTCTTTCTGACTCCATGTGTTTGCAGATCTTTGTGAGTGAGAGATGTGGAGATATGCTTAAAAAATTTCCCTATAAATTATTCATATCTCCGTCTTTCCCCGAACTTTGTACAAACACATTAATGAGGGAATCACACACATCAAGCCGTCAAACCTGTCCGCTGAACATTGAAAGGTGACAGTGTTTATTGTGACGGGATTCCATTTATTCAGACACATCTTGATGATTCACACATGCAATGTATTTGTATATTCAAAGTAATTCATGACAACGCTACGTCATGGCGACGTCATCAGGATGCGCCGCGGTGCGCACATGCGCAGACGGTCTCATGCCCTCTCCGCATGCGCTGCGGTCCGGCTTGCCATGACCGTTTTGCGCATGCGCAGATGACGTCATCGCGTTAATCGTCTTCCTCGGGCAACGCGCCAGTGTGGCCTCTGCGCATGCGTCAAAGCTTCGGCGCGACTTTTTGAAAATGGAAGGAGGAGAGGTTTCGTCGGGCATTTTCTCGCATTTTATCTGAATTATTTATTCGTTTTGGAGACTTGCTTCATTTTTATTTGACACAGGAGATTGTTCCAAGGTAAGTTGCTCTGCCTTTGTAAGTTGCTTTGAAAACATTTCCATTGTCTGGGCCACCGCATGTTCTCCAGTCCCTGTTGTGAGTTGCTGTGTGCAGGCAGTACATGTGCTGCAACCTACCATCTTAACGGTCACTTTCGTTTTTGTAACGTTTCAATTGAGTGCATTCTGTATTTCCTATCTCATCTCATGTTTCCCGTGAGGAGACTGGACTGGCTGCGGTAACAGACTCTCCGCTGGCAGCAAGGACTGGCTGATGAGATGGGGCCATTTACTATGCCCAACAATTGCCCTGAAGCACCTTCGGATGGAGGTGGCCAAGCGCTGGACATCAGTCACGTGTCACAAACTCTGGATCCTGAGCGTCTCACCCCCTGGCCTAATGATCTGATGGACCATACATATGCCTGCCTGTTCAAAGCTCCACTTCCCCTACCTGCGGTACCCTCTTCTTGCTGCTTAGCTACACAGTCACCTGTTCCTGCATCCATCAGGGCAGTGCACATGGACACACAGTTACCTGCTCCTACACCCATCAGAGCAGTGCACATGGACACACAGTGACCTGCTCCTACACCCATCAGAGCAGTGCACATGGGCACACAGCCACCTGTTCCTACACCCATCAGAGCAGTGCACATGGGCACACAGCCACCTGTTACCCCATCCACCTTTGAAACAACCATGCAGAGCCTTGTGAGACTCCGCAATTGCCAGCTGCTGCCTGTCAAGCAGAGAGGGCGTCCAAAGGGGTCAAGCACTTGGGGAACATTCAGCAAGAAGAGACTGAGCACTAAAAGAAACAAGCATGCTGTGTCCAGCGGCAGCAGAAATGTGAATGCTCTTGCTGCGTACACAACTGGTGATAGTTGCAGGCAGGATTAAATGGGAATGGATGGGAAGACGCACGAGTAACATAACCACTAGCAGGGAACTGCTGGGCTAAATGGCCAGCTTTATGTTCATCGCCCAAAAGAAATGTGCTTCTTTTCCAGCACCCTCACATCATTCATGTTTTCCCTGAGAGCAGCATTGAACCATCACGAGATAGGGGCAGTAACATCATCCTGACTCCTGCAGCTGAGGTGGGTACTAAGTGATTCATTGGCGGTGTTATCAGTACATGCCTTTACCGCAGAACACAAAGCATGTTCAACAGTAATTTCATTGGAGGGAGGGAAGCTCTGACACTGATGCTCTTTCCTTATTTTCTTTCATGTAAAACGTGCCCTTGAGAAAACAATCCTTGACACTTAAGACGGCATTCAAGCAAAGGAGGCAGTGCAGGAGAGGACGCAAGGATGTGCTGATTCCTGCATCTGAGGTGGGTAATAAGTACTTCATTGGCGACGTTATCAATTGGTGCCTTCACTGCAGAACTTAAAAAGGTGTGCACAACAGTAATTTCTGTGGATGGAGGGAGGCAAGCTCTGACTCTGATTTGCTTTTCTTCTATCCATGTAAAACATGCCGTCGAGAAAACAATCCTTGAGACTTAAGGTCAGCATTCAAGCAACGAAGGCAACTGGATCATGCTGCAGAGCTGGTCACGATGTGGAAATGAACATTGCATTTATGGATGAATTGGGAATGCACATTGGGATGCGCTTGGGGAACATTCACCAAGAATAGACTGAGCTCAGACTCTTGTGACTTTGCCTTCTTCACATGGACAATACAGTAGTGGAATAGAGAGCCAAGCGTTCATTCACCACAAGGCTTTCCAGGAATAAGCTCTTTAGCTGTGCATAGCAGAGACTCGGCCTGTCTGTCTAACGGGAATGCTGGACACAACACTCATGTATCCATGCACAGCAGTTCCTCGGATGCTTAATGAACTTAATAAAACTTCTCAATAATTAACCCCCGAATTGATGAGGCTTTATTTTGCATGTTATTTCCCCGACTTTGCAACTGCACTTCAGATATTCAACTGTGGTGGAGGGGTGGAGATAGGGGGTAGAGGGAGGGGTGGAGGTAGGGGGGTAGATGGAGATGGGGGAGGGGTGGGGAGAGCAGGGAGGGGTGGGGAGAGGGAGCATGCAAAATGCAGGGACCAGACAGTTGCAATGCCTGAAGTACTGTGGAGAGTAGGGGAGAATCAACTGGATTGGGCAACCGCAGCTGGAGGGAACGGCTGAATGGAGAGGGCCGGATGCGAAAAGCCATAGAGGGCTGTGGGGAGCGAGTGTGCGAAGACCTCGGGGTCGCTGGGTCCAGGGACTGGCTGGTAAATCTTTTGCTGTTTTGTTTCTGGCGCATGCAGAGAAAAAGGCACTCCTCTTACGCTCCGCTGCTCCCCCCACCACTCTCCCCCACCCCCCAACTCCCGCCCTTCACCCCCACCCCTCCCACCTCTTTCCGCAGCCTCCCTCCCTCCTCTCTTTTCCCCCTCCCTCCCCTCTTTCCCCCTCCCTCCCTCCTCCCTTTCTCCCTCCTCTCTTTCACCCCCTGCCTCCTCTCTTCCCCCCCTCCTCCCTCCACTCTGCCCACCCTTCCTCTCTTTCCCCCTCCCTCCTCTCTTTCCTCCTCCTTCTTCCTCTCTTTCCCCCTTGCTCATCTCTTCCCCCTCCTCTCTTTCCCCCCTCCCTCCTCTCTTCTCCCCTCCTCTCTCCTCTCTTTCCCCCCTCCTCTTTCCCCCCTGCCTCCCCTCTTTCCCCCTCCCTCCCTCCTCCCTTCCCCCTCCCTCCTCTCTTCCCCCCCCACCTCTCTTCCCCCACTCCCTCCTCCCTCCTCCCCTTCCTCTCTTCCCCCTCCCCCCTCTCTGTCCCCCCTCCCTCCTCTCTTGCCTCCCTCCTCTCTTTCCCCCTCCCTCCTCTCTTTCCCCCCTCCCTCCTCTCTTTACCCCCCTCCCTCCTCTCTTTCCCCCTCCCTCCTCTCTTTTCCCCCCTCCATCCTCTCTTTCCCCCCTCCCTCCCCTCTTCCCCCCCACCCCCTCTCCTTCCCCCCTCCCTCCTCTCTTTCCCCCCTCCCTCCTCTCTTCCCCCCTCCCTCCTCTCTGCCCCTTCCTCTCTTTCCCCCTCCTCTCTTTCCCCCCTCTTTCCCCAGCCTCCCTCCCTCCTCTATTTCCCCCCTCTCCCTCCCGTCTCTCTTTCCCCCCTCTCTCCTCCCTTTCTCCCCCTCCCTCCTCTCTTTCCTCCCTCCCTCCTCCCTCCTCTCTTTCCCCCTCCCTCCTCTCTTTCCCCCCTCCCTCCTCTCTTTACCCCCCTCCCTCCTCTCTTTTCCCCCTCCCTCCTCTCTTTTCCCCCCTCCCTCCTCTCTTCCCCCTCCCTCCTCCCTCCTCTCTTCCCCCTCCCTCCTCTCCTTCACCCCCTCCCTCCTCTCTTTCCCCCCGCCCTCCTCTCTTCCCCCCTCCCTCCTCTCTTCCCCCTCCCTCCTCTCTTTCCCTCCCTCCCTCCATCCTCTCTTCCCCCTCCCTCCTCTCTTTCCCCCCTCTCTTTCCCCCCTCCCTCCTCCCATTCCCCCCACCCTCCTCTCTATACCCCCTCCCTCCTTTCTTACACCTCCCTCCTCTCTTCCCCCTCCCTCCTCTCTGCCCCCTTCCTCTCTTTCCCCCCTCCCTCCTCGCTTTCCCCCCCTCCCTCCTCTCTTTCCCCCTCCCTCCTCTCTTTACCCCCTCCCTCCCCTCTTTCCCCCTCCCTCCCTCCTCTCTTTCCCTCCCTTCCATCTCCGTTTCCCCCTCCCTCCTCTCTTCCCCCTCCCTCCTCGCTCCTCTCTGCCCCTTCCTCTCTTTCCCCCTCCCGCCTCTCTTTCCCCCTCCTCTCTTCCCCCCTCCCTCCACTCTTTCCCCCTCCCTCCTCTCTTTCCCCCCTCCCTCCTCTCTTCCCCCTCCCTCCTTGCCCCCTTCTTCTCTTTCCCCCCTCCCTCCTCTCTTTACCCCCTCACTCCTCTTTCCCCATCCTCCCTCCCTCCTCTTTTCACCCTCCCTCCTCTCTCGCTTTCCCCCCTTCCTCCCCTCTTTCCCCCCCTCCTCTCCTTCCCCCCCCTCCTCTCTTTGCCCCCTCCCTCCTCTCTTCCCCCTCCCTCCTCCCTCCTCTCTGCCCCCCCTTTCTCACTTTCCCCCCTTTCCCCAGCCTCCCTCCCTACTCTCTTTTCCCCCCTCCCTCCCGTCTCTCTTTCCCCCTCCCTCCTCCCTTTCTCTCCCTCCCTCCTCTCTTTCCCCCTCCCTCCTCTCTTTCCTCCCTCCCTCCTCCTTTCCCTCCCTCTCTCCTCCATCCTCTCTCCCCCCTTCCTGTCATCCCCCCTCCCTCCTCCCTCCTCTCTTCCCCCTCCTCTCTTTTACCCCCCTCCCTCCCCTCTTTCCCTCCCTCCCCTCTTTCCCCCCACCCTCCTCTCTTCCCCCCCCCTCCTCTCTTCCCCCCTCCCTCCTCTCTTTCCCCCCTCCCTCCCTCCTCTCTTCCTCCCCACCCTCCTCTCTTTCCCTCTCCTCTCTTTCCCCCTCCATCCCCTCTTTCCCCCTCCCACCCTGCTCTCTTTTCCCCCTCCCTCCTCCCTTTCCCCCGTTCCTCCTCTCTATCCCCCCTCCCTCCCCTCTTTCCCCCTCCCTCCCTCCTCCTTTCCCCCCTCCCTCCTCTCTTCCCCCTCCCTCCTCTCTTTACCCCCCTCCCTCCTCTCTTTACCCCCTCACTCCTCTATTTCCCCCTCCCTCCTCTCTTTCCCCCCTCCCTCCTCTCTTTACCCCCCTCCTTCCCCTCTTTCCCCTCTCCCTCCCTCCTCTCTTTCCCTCCCTCCCTCCTCTCTTCCCCCCTCCCCCCTCCCTCCTCTCTGCCCCTTCCTCTCTTTCCCCCTCCTTCCTCTCTTTACCCCCCTCCTCTCTCCCCCTCCCTCCTCTCTTTCCCCCTCCCTCCTCCCTTTCCCCCCTCCCTCCTCTCTTTACCCCCCGCTCCCTCCTCTCTTTCCCCCCACCTCCCTCCTCTCTTTACCTCCCTCCCTCCTCCCTCCTCTCTTCCCTCCCTCCCTCCTCCATCCTCTCTCCCCCTCCCTCCTCCCTCCTCTCTTCCCCCTCCCTCCTCTCTTTCCCCCCTCTCTTTCCCCAGCCTCCCTCCCACCTCTATTTCCCCCTCTCCCTCCCGTCTCTCTTTCCCCCTCTCTCCTCCCTTTCTCCCCCTCCATCCTCTCTTTCCTCCCTCCCTCCTCCCTCCTCTCTTTCCCCCTCCCTCCTCCCTTCCCTCCCTCCCTCCTCCATCCTCTCTACTCCCTTCCTCTCTTCCCCCTCCCTCCTCCCTCCTCTCTTCCCCTCCCTCCTCTCTTTCACCCCCTCCCTCCCCACTTTCCCCCCTCCCTCCCCTTTTTCCCCCCCCCCGCCCTCCTCTCTTTCCCCGCCTCCCTCCTCTCTTCCCCTTCTCTCTTCCCCCTCCCTCCTCTCTTTCCCACCCTCCCTCCCTCCTGTCTTCCCCCTCCCTCCTCTCTTTCCCCCTCCTCTCTTTCCCACCCCTCCATCCCCTCTTTCCCCGCTCCAACCCTGCTCTCTTTCCCCCTCCCTCCTCCCTTTCCCCCTCCCTCCTCTCTATCCCCCTCCCTCACCTCTTTCCCCCCTCCCTCCCTCCTCCCTTCCCCCCTCCCTCCTCTCTTCCCCCTCCCTCCTCTCTGCCCCCCTTCCTCTCTTTCCCCCCTCCCTCCTCTCTTTCCCCCCTCCCTCCTCTCTTCCCCCTCCCTCCTCTCTTTCCCCCCCTCCCTCCTCTCTATCCCCCCACCCTCCCCTCTTTCCCCCCTCCCTCCCTCCTCCCTTCCCCCTCCCTCCTCTCTTCCCCCCACCCTCCTCTCTGCCCCTTCCTCTCTTTCTCCCCCTCCCTCCTCTCTTTCCCCCCTCCCTCCTCTCTTTCCCCCCTCCCTCCTCTCTTTCCCCCCTCCCTCCCCTCTTTCCCCCCTCCCTCCTCTCTTTCCCCCCTCCCTCCCCTCTTTCCCCCCTCCCTCCCTCCTCTCTTTCCCTCCCTCCCTCCTCCCTTTCCCCCCTCCCTCCTCTCTTCCCCCCTCCCTCCCCTCTGCCCCCCTTCCTCTCTTTCCCCCTCCCTCCTCTCTTTCCCACCCTCATTTCTTCACCCCTCCCTCCTCTCTTTCTCCCCCTCCCTCCTCTCTTTCCACCCCTCCCTCGTCTCCTCCCCCTCCCTCCTTGCTGTCCCCTTTTCTCTTTCCCCCTCCCTCCTCTCTTCCCCCCCTCCTCTCTCTCTTTCCCCCCTCCCTCCCCACTTTCCCCCCCTCCCACCCTGCTCTCTTTCCCCTTCCCTCCTCCCTGTCTCCCTCCCTCCTCACTTCCCCCCTCCCTCCTCCCTCCTCTCTTCCCCCTCCCTCCCCTCTTTCACCCCCCTCCCTCCCCTCTTTCCCCCGCCCTCCTCTCTTTCCTCCCTCCCTCCTCTCTTCCCCCCTCCCTCATCTCTTTCCCTCCCTCCCTCCATCCTCTCTTCCCCCTCCCTCCTCTCTTTCCCCCCTCTCTTTCCCCCTCCCTCCTCCCATTCCCGCCACCCTCCTCTCTATCCCCCCTCCCTCCCTTCTTACCCCTCCCTCCTCTCTTCCCCCCTCCCTCCTCTCTGCCCCTTCCTCTCTTTCCCCCCTCCCTCCTCTCTTTCCCCCCTCTCTCCTCTCTTTCCCCCTCCCTCCTCTCTTTACCTCCTCCCTCCCCTCTTTCCCCCTCCCTCCCTCCTCTCTTTCCCTCCCTCCCTCCTCCGTTTCCCCCCCTCCCACCTCTCTTCCCCCTCCCTCCTCCCTGCTCTCTGCCCTTCCTCTCTTCCCCCCTCCCGCCTCTCTTTCCCCCTCCTCTCTTCCCCCCTCCCTCCACTCTTTCCCCCTCCCTCCTCTCTTTCCCCCCCTCCCTCCTCTCTTCCCCCCTCCCTCCTTGCCCCCCTTCTTCTCTTTCACCCCCTCCCTCCTCTCTTTACCCCCTCACTCCTCTTTGCCCAGCCTCCCTCCCTCCTCTTTTCCCCCTCCCTCCTCTCTCGCTTTCCCCCCCTCCCTCCCCTCTTTCCCCCCTCCCTCCTCTCTCCCTCCCTCTTTGCCCCCCTTCTTCTCTTCCCCCCTCCCTCCTCTCTTTACCCCTCACTCCTCTTTGCCCAGCCTCCCTCCCTCCCTCCTCTTTTCCCCCTCCCTCCTCTCTCGCTTTTCCACCCTCCCTCCCCTCTTTCCCCCCCTCCCTCCTCTCCTTCCCTCCCCTTCCTCTCTTTCCCCCTCCCTCCTCCCTCCTCTCTGCCCCCCTTTCTCTCTTTCCCCCCATTTCCCCAGCCTCCCTCCCTCCTCTCATTTCCCCCCTCCCTCCCGTCTCTCTTTCCCCCCTCACTCCTCCCTTTCTCCCCCTCCCTCCTCTCCTTCCCCCTCCCTCCTCTCTTGCCTCCCTCCCTCCTCCTTTCCCTCCCTCCCTCCTCCATCCTCTCACCCCCTTCCTCTGATCCCCCCTCCCTCTCCCTCCTCTCTTCCCCCTCCTCACTTTTACCCCCCTCCCTCCCCTCTTTCCCCCTCCCTCCCCTCTTTCCCCCGCCCTCCTCTCTTCCCCCTCCTCCTCCTCTTCCCCCCTCCCTCCTCTCTTTCCCCCCTCCCTCCCTCCTCTCTTCCTCCCCGCCCTCCTCTCTTTCCCCTCCTCTCTTTCCCCCTCCATCCCCTCTTTCCCCCCTCCCACCCTGCTCTCTTTTCCCCCTCCCTCCTCCCTTTCCCCCGTCCCTCCTCTCTATCCCCCCTCCCTCCCCTCTTTCCCCCCTCCCTCCTCTCTTCCCCCTCCCTCCTCTCTTTACCCCCTGCCTCCTCTCTTTACCCCCTCCCTCCTCTCTTTCCCCCTCCCTCCTCTCTTTCCCCCCTCCCTCCTCTCTTTACCCCCCTCCATCCCCTCTTTCCCCTCTCCCTCCCTCCTCTGTTTCCCTCCCTCCCTCCTCTCTTCCCCCCTCCCTCCTCCCTCCTCTCTGCCCCTTCCTCTCTTTCCCCCCTCCTTCCTCTCTTTACCCCCCTCCTCTCTCCCCCCTCCCTCCTCTCTTTCCCCCCTCCCTCCTCCCTTTCCCCCCTCCCTCCTCTCTTTACCCCCCGCTCCCTCCTCTCTTTCCCCCCCACCTCCCTCCTCTCTTTACCTCCCTCCCTCCTCCCTCCTCTCTTCCCTCCCTCCCTCCTCCATCCTCTCTCCCCCCTCCCTCCTCCCTCCTCTCTTCCCCCTCCCTCCTCTCTTTCCCCCCTCTCTTTTCTCCCCCCTCCCTCCTCTCTTTCCCCCCTCCTTCCTCTCTTTTCCCACCCTCCCTCCTCTCTTTCCCCCCTCCTCTCTTTCCCTCCCCCTCCCTCCTCTCTTTTCTCCCTCCTCCCTGCTCTCTTTTACACCTCCCCTTCTCTTTCCCCCCTCCTCCCATTCCTCCCCTCCCTCCTTGCCCCCCTCCTCTCTTTCACCCCTCCTCTCTCTCTTTCCCCCCTCCTCTCTTTCCCCCCCTTCCTCCCTCCTCTTCACCCCCTCCCTCCTCTTTTCCCCATTCCTCTCTTTCCCCCCTCCCTCCTCTCTTTACCCCCCTCCCTCCTCTCTTTTCCCCCTCCCTCCTCTCTTTTCCCCCCTCCATCCTCTCTTTCCCCCCTCCCTCCCCTCTTTCCCCCCCACCCCCTCTCCTTCCCCCCTCCCTCCTCTCTTTCCCCCTCCCTCCTCTCTTCCCCCCTCCCTCCTCTCTGCCCCCTTCCTCTCTTTCCCCCTCCTCTCTTTCCCCCCCTCTTTCCCCAGCCTCCCTCCCTCCTCTATTTCCCCCTCTCCCTCCCGTCTCTCTTTCCCCCCTCTCTCCTCCCTTTCTCCCCCTCCATCCTCTCTTTCCTCCCTCCCTCCTCCCTCCTCTCTTTCCCCCTCCCTCCTCCCTTCCCTCCCTCCCTCCTCCATCCTCTCTACCCCCTTCCTCTCTTCCCCCTCCCTCCTCCCTCCTCTCTTCCCCCTCCCTCCTCTCTTTCACCCCCTCCCTCCCCACTTTCCCCCCTCCCTCCCCTCTGTCCCCCCCCGCCCTCCTCTCTTTCCCCGCCTCCCTCCTCTCTTCCCCCCTTCTCTCTTCCCCCTCCCTCCTCTCTTTCCCACCCTCCCTCCCTCCTGTCTTCCCCCCTCCCTCCTCTCTTTCCCCTCCACTCTTTCCCACCCCTCCATCCCCTCTTTCCCCGCTCCAACCCTGCTCTCTTTCCCCCTCCCTCCTCCCTTTCCCCCTCCCTCCTCTCTATCCCCCTCCCTCCCCTCTTTCCCCCCCTCCCTCCCTCCTCCCTTCCCCCTCCCTCCTCTCTTCCCCCTCCCTCCTCTCTGCCCCCTTCCTCTCCTTCCCCCCTCCCTCCTCTCTTTCCCCCTTCCCTCCTCTCTTCCCCCTCCCTCCTCTCTTTCCCCCCTCCCTCCTCTCTATCCCCCACACTCCCCTCTTTCCCCCCCTCCCTCCCTCCTCCCTTCCCCCACCCTCCTCTCTTCCCCCCTCCCTCCTCTCTGCCCCTTCCTCTCTTTCTCCCCCTCCCTCCTCTCTTTCCCCCCTCCCTCCTCTCTTTCCCCCCTCCCTCCTCTCTTTACCCACTCCCTCCCCTCTTTCCCCCCTCCCTCCCTCCTCTCTTTCCCTCCCTCCCTCCTCCCTTTCCGCCCTCCCTCCTCTCTTCCCCCCTCCCTCCTCCCTCCCCTCTGCCCCCCTTCCTCTCTTTCCCCCCTCCCTCCTCTCTTTCCCACCCTCCTCTCTTCACCCCTCCCTCCTCTCTTTCTCCCCCTCCCTCCTCTCTTTCCACCCCTCCCTCGTCTCCTCCCCCCACCCTCCTTGCTGCCCCCTTCCTCTCTTTCCCCCTCCCTCCTCTCTTTCCCCCCTCCTTCCTCTTTCCCCAGCCTCCCTCCCTCCTCTCTTCCCCCCTCCTCTCTCTCTTTCCCCCCTCCCTCCCCACTTTCCCCCCTCCCACCCTGCTCTCTGTCCCCTTCCCTCCTCCCTTTCCCCCTCCCTCCTCTCTTCCCCCTCCCTCCTCCCTCCTCTCTTCCCCCTCCCTCCTCTCTTTCACCCCCCTCCCTCCCTTCTTTCCCCCTGCCCTCCTCTATTTCCTCCCTCCCTCCTCTCTTCCCCCTCCCTCCTCTCTTTCCCTCCCTCCCTCCATCCTCTCTTCCCCCCCTCCTCTCTTTCCCCCCTCTCTTTCCCCCTCCCTCCTCCCATTCCCCCCACCCTCCTCTCTATCCCCCCTCCCTCCCTTCTTACCCCTCCCTCCTCTCTTCCCCCTCCCTCCTCTCTGCCCCTTCCTCTCTTTCCCCCCTCCCTCCTCTCTTTCCCCCCTCCCTCCTCTCTTTCCCCCTCCATCCTCTCTTTACCTCCTCCCTCCCCTCTTTCCCCCTCCCTCCCTCCTCTCTTTCCCTCCCTCCCTCCTCCGTTTCCCCCTCCCTCTTCTCTTCTCCCCTCCCTCCTCCCTGCTCTCTGCCCCTTCCTCTCTTTCCCCCCCTCCCGCCTCTCTTTCCCCCTCCTCTCTTCCCCCCTCCCTCCACTCTTTCCCCCTCCCTCCTCTCTTTCCCCCTCCCTCCTCTCTTCCCCCCTCCCTCCTTGCCCCCTTCTTCTCTTTCCCCCCTCCCTCCTCTCTTTACCCCCTCACTCCTCTTTGCCCAGCCTCCCTCCCTCCTCTTTTCCCCCTCCCTCCTCTCTCGCTTTTTCTCCCTCCCTTCCCTCTTTCCCCCCCTCCCTCCTCTCTTCCCCCCTCCCTCCTTGCCCCCCCTTCTTCTCTTTCCCCCCTCCCTCCTCTCTTTACCCCCTCACTCCTCTTTGCCCAGCCTCCCTCCCTCCTCTTTTCCCCCTCCCTCCTCTCTCGCTTTTCCCCCCTCCCTCCCCTCTTTCCCCCCTCCCTCCTCTCCTTCCCTCCCCCTCCTCTCTTTCCCCCCTCCCTCCTCTCTTCCCCTCCCTCCTCCCTCCTCTCTGCCCCCCTTTCTCTCTTTCCTCCCATTTCCACAGCCTCCCTCCCTCCTCTCTTTTCCCCCCTCCCTCCCATCTCTCTTTCCCCCCTCCCTCCTCCCTTTCTCCCCCTCCCTCCTCTCCTTCCCCCCCTCCTCTCTTTCCTCCCTTCCTCCTCCTTTCCCTCCCTCCCTCCTCCATCCTCTCTCCCCCCTTCCTCTCATCCCCCCTCCCTCCTCCCTCCTCTCTTCCCCCTCCTCACATTTACCCCCCTCCCTCCCCTCTTTCCCCCTCCCTCCCCTCTTTCCCCCCGCCCTCCTCTCTTCCCCCTCCCTCCTCTCTTCCCCCCTCCCTCCTCTCTTTCCCCCCTTCCTCCCTTCTCTCTTCCTCCCCACCCTCCTCTCTTTCCCCCCTCCTCTCTTTCCCCCTCCATCCCCTCTTTCCCCCCTCCCACCCTGCTCTCTTTTCCCCCTCCCTCCTCCCTTTCCCCCCTCCCTCCTCTCTATCCCCCCTCCCTCCCCTCTTTCCCCCTCCCTCCCTCCTCCTTTCCCCCCTCCCTCCTCTCTTCCCCCTCCCTCCTCTCCTTAACACCCTCCCTCCTCTCTTTACCCCCTCCCTCCTCTCTTTCCCCCTCCCTCCTCTCTTTCCCCCCCATCCCCTCTTTCCCCTCTCGCTCCCTCCTCTCTTTCCCTCCCTCCCTCCTCTCTTCCCCCTCCCTCCTCCCTCCTCTCTGCCCCCTTCCTCTCTTTCCCCCCTCCTTCCTCTCTTTTCCCCTCCCCTCTCCCCCCTCCCTCCTCTCTTTCCCCCTCCCTCCTCCCTTTCCCACCTCCCTCCTCTCTTTACCCCCCGCTCCCTCCTCTCTTTCCCCCCCACCTCCCTCCTCTCTTTACCTCCCTCCCTCCTCCCTCCTCTCTTCCCTCCCTCCCTCCTCCATCCTCTCTCCCCCCTTCCTCCTCCCACCTCTCTTCCCCCTCCCTCCTCTCTTTCCCCCCTCTCTTTTCTCCCCCCTCCCTCCTCTCTTTCCCCCCTCCTTCCTCTCTTTTCCCACCCTCCCTCCTCTCTTTCCCCCCTCCTCTCTTTCCCTCCCCTCCCTCCTCTCTTTTCTCCCTCCTCCCTGCTCTCTTTTCCACCTCCCCTTCTCTTTCCCCCCTCCTCCCATTCCTCCCCTCCCTCCTTGCCCCCCTCCTCTCTTTCACCCCTCCTCTCTCTCTTTCCCACCTCCTCTCTTTCCCCCCCTTCCTCCATCCTCTTCACCCCCTCCCTCCTCTTTACCCCCTCCTCTCTTCCCCTTCATCTCTTTCCCCCTCCGTCCCTCCTCTTACCCCCCTCCTACCTCTTTTCCCCATTCCTCTCTTTCCCCCTCCCTCCTCTCTTTCCCCCTCCCTCCGCTCTTTCCACCCCCCGCCCCCCCCGACACCCTCAACGCTGCTCTCCCCAGCCCCCGCGCTGCTCTCTCACTCCGGCCATTGTGCACTGCCACGTGTTCGTTAGGTTGCCTCTGTGTGATTTTTTGAGCAGCGCCATCTTTAGTCCTGGCAGCTGCTGCAGTCGCAATCTGTGACGTTTTCGTGGCACATGTGCTAAAACAGCGCCACCTACCGTTCGCGTTGTCAACAAATGCGGTTTTGTATATTATATTCATGACATAATGGCATAAATAAACATTTGCTTGCACTTGCCACGCTTGGTGAACATTTTCTCTGCTGATGCCCCCTGAATATATTAGAGAACATGGTGTCGAGGTTGAGATAAAAGTCTGTAAATATAAGCAGCAAACAGCAGCAGGGACTGCAGTGAACAAGATTTACACGACATATTTGTGCTTCTATTGGTGGGTGAAATAAGATACTGAACACACAAAATCCTACATTTGAGCTCGCGTATAAGGTTGCTCTGTCTATGGAGATAGCATCAAAGAATGCTCAGGAATTTCGTCCTATGCCAGTGATAGTAACACACTTCAGGGGAACGTAAAAAAAATGGTAAAATCGGCTTTCACATAACAGATGAAATTTTGCACAGAGAAGTGTGAAGTGATACAATTTGGAAGGAAGACTGAGGAGAGGCCATATAAATGAAACGTTACAATTCTAAATTGGGTGCAGGAGAGACAATGGACACCAATGTTAGAAGGATTGAAAAGGTAACTAAGAGCAAACAGGACACTTGGCTTTATTAATAGAGGCAGAGAGTAAAAGCATAGAAGTTATGCTAAACCTTTATAAAATGCTGGGAATGAATGGCCTCTTCCTGTACCTCCACAGAAAGCTTCCATTCCAGGTTTACACACACTCATCAGGATCACTCTCCACAGATCCTGCCACTCCAGGCTCGGACACCCACTTCAGGATCACTCTCCACAGATCCCGCCATTCCAGGTTCGGACACCCACTTCAGGATCACTCTGCATAGATCCCAGCACTACGGGCTCGGAGACCCTCTTCGGAGATCCTAACACTCCAGGCACAGACATCCTTTGAGGACCACTCTCCACAGATTCTGCCCTCCAGGCTCAGACACCCTCTTCAGAATCACTCTCCATACATTCCGCCGCTCCACACACGGATATCTCCCTCAGGATCAGATCAAAGAATGTTGCTTGTCACTTATCAGCTCAAGCCTGAATGTTGTTCAGATTTTGCTGCTTGCAGGCACAGACGGCTTCAGTATCTGAGGAGTTGTGAATCATCAGCAAACATTCCCACTTCTGACTTATGTTGAAGAGAAAGCCATCAATGAAACAGCTGAGGATGGTTGGGCCTAGGGCACTGCCCTGAGAAACTAGGTATCCAGTCATGAAAGGTGAAGGACAATTAAGTAACGAACCAGATGAGGAGGCTCCAAAAACATCCCTATCCTCAATGTTGGTGGAGCAGAGCACGTCAGTGCAAAAGATGAAGCTGAAGCATTTGAAACCATCTTCAGTCAGAAATTGCTCAGTGGATGATTCATCTCGGTCTCTTGAGGTCCCCAGCATCACAGCTTCCAGTTTTCATCCAATTTGCTTCACTCCACATAATGGCAAGAAACAGCTAAAGGCACTCGATACAGCAAAGACTATGGGCCCAAACAACATTCCGGCTCTAGTGTAAATCTGAGTTCTTTTTGCCTTCAGTCTGGTCCAGTAAATATACCGAGTTGGATGTGTAGGTAAAATCAATTTCTTAATTTGCGCATTTAGCCAGCTGACCTCCTCTAATGCAATTACACTGACATCACCCAGAGTCTGTCTGGTCCACTGGAGTAAGTGAAGTTTTTTGATACAGGTGCTACTGTTTATACATTAAGATTCATGCTACCCCCCCTTGTTTAACCAATCAATGCGTTACAATTCGACTTCACCCACGTGGTGACATGCAGTACATCTGTTACTGAGGTTACAATACACTCCATTCTCAATACATACTTGTTACTAATAAAATATTGTTTTGTACCAGCAAGATAAAACAAAGCGGACAAGCAAGCTAATTAGCAAGAGCAGAGGAATCATCAATAATCATTCTAGTCTCACTCCCTACATGGATCATGAGTCTGTCTCTACCTTGTGACAAGTAATTGCGGTGCATCCTGCTATCTCTATTCGGTGTACATTCCTGAGTGTTTCGTGCAGTCTGCAGCTACATCAAGTAGTGGCAGTTCACGAAGATAAGAGGGGCCTAGCACTCCTTATCACTCACACAGGGATGGACATCATTTGATTCACAGGAGTCCATTTGTTCCAAACCACAGGGAGCCACACAATCAGGCCATAAAGAACAGATGTCTTTGCAATTACCAGTGTCGGCTAGTCTTTACAGTCTCACACGCTCTGCCTTTACTTTTAACTATTTCATTGTGGTTTCTGCCACTTAAAATCAAAGCTCAGCAAAGCTACTATTCCTAACTTGGCTATATTTCCCATTAAGCATAGTGCCATGCCTTTCTGCTCACTTCCACACTAGTACTGAAGACTTGTGCTCCAGAACTAGCTGCGCCCTCAGCCAAGCTGTTCCAGTAGAGCTACAACACGGGCATCTACTTGACAATGTGGAAAATTGTCCAAGTGTGCCCTCTCCATAAAAAAAATGCAGGACAAATCCAATCTGACCAATTGCCGCCCCATCAGTCTACTATCAATCATCAGCAAAGTGATGGAAGATGTCACCAACAGTGCTATCAAGCACCACACACTTAGCAATAATCTGATCATCGATGCTCAATTTAGGTTTTGCCAGGGTCTCTCAGCTCCAGGAAATAATTTGGCAGATAGAGTAGAATGTGGGAAAATGTGAGGTTATCCACTTTGGTAGGAAGAATAGAAAAGGAAAATATTATTTAAATTGTGAGAGATTATAGAATACTGTGGTGCAGAAGGATCTGGGTGTCCTCGTACATGAATCACAAAAAGTTACCATGCAGGTACAGCAAATAATTAGGAAGGCAAATGGAATGTTATCCTTTATTGCAAGGGGGATGGAGTATAAAAGTAGAGAAGTCTTGCTGCAAATGGTCATGGTGCTGGTGAAATCACACCTAGAGTACTGAGTACAGTTTTGGTCTCCTTATTTAAGGAGGGATATACTTGCATTGGAGGCAGTTCAGAGAAGGTTCATTGGATTGATTCCTGTGATGAAGGTGTTGTCTTATGAGGAGGGTTCAGCAGGTTGGACCGATACTCATTGGAGTTGAGAAAAATGAAAGGAGAACGTATTGAGACATATAAGATTCTGAGGGGGCTTGACACAGTAGATGCTGAGAGGATATTTCCTCTCATGGTGGTATCTAGAACTAGCAGACACAGTTTCAGAATTAAGTTTTTTTCATTTAAGAAGGAATTTCTTCTCTCAGCGGGTCATTAATCTTTGGAATTCTCTCCCGCAGAGAGCAGTGGAGGCTGGGTCATTGAATGTCTTCAAGATTTTTATCTACAAGAGAGCCAAGGGTTATGTGGGCAGGCAAGAAAGTGGGGTTGAGGTCATGATCAGGTCAGCCATGATCCTATTGAATGGCGGAGCAAGCTCGAGGGGCCAAATGGCCGACTCCTGCTACTAGTTCTTCTGATCTTCTGTTCGTATGATCTCATTGCTGCTTGATCCAAACAGAGACGAAAGAGTGGAATTCCAGAGGAGAGGTGAGAGTAATTACCCTTGAGTGAGTGTGGCATCAAGGATCCCAAGCAAAATTGAAGTCACTAGGAATCTTTTTGAAAACTCTCCACTTGTTGAAGTCATACCTCACACAAAGCAAGATGTTGTGGTTAGTGGAGGCCAATCATCTCAGTCCAGGACATTGCCTCAGGAGTTTCTCAGGTGTCCTAGACCCAAACATCCCAGCTGTTTCATTGACGACTTTCTCTCCAACATAAGTCAGAAGTGGGAATGTTAGATGATGACTCACAACTCTTCAGATACTGAAGCTGTCTGTGAATGCAAGCAGCAAGACCTGAACAACATTCCGGCTTGAGCTGATACGTGGCAAGCAACCTTCTGGCCACACAAGTGCCAAGCAGTGAACATCTCCAATGAGAGAAAAAGAAAATCTACCTTTTGATATTCAGAAGCATTATCATCGTTAAATCCCCCACCATCAACATCTTGACCAGAAACGTAACTGGACCAGTCACATCTATGCAGTGGCTATAAGCGCAGGTCAGAGATTACGAATTCTGCAGCAAGTATCTCACTTCCTGACACCGCAAATCCTGTCCACCATCTACAAGGCTCAAGTCAGGAGTGGGATGGAATACGTCCCACTCAACAGCACTCAAGAATCTCAACACCATCCAGGACAAAGCAGCGCACTTGATCGGTGCCTCACCCGCCACCTTAAACATCCAATCCCTCCACAACCAGTACACAGTGGCTGCAGTGTGTACCATCTCCATATGCACTGCAGCAACTCGCCAAATATCCGTCAACAGCACCTTCCAAACTCGTGACCACTACCACCTCGAAGAACAAGGGCAGCAGATGCATGGGAACTCACTACCTGCAGGTTCCCCTCCAAGTCACTGACCATCCTGACTTGGAACTATATCGCCATTTCTTCACTGTTGTTGGGTCACAATCCTGGAACTCCCTCCCCAGTAGCACTGTGGGTGTTCCTGCACCATACGGACTGCATCAGTTCAAGAAGGCAGCTCTCCACCACATTCTCAAGGGCAATTAGGGATGGGTAATAAATGCTAGCCTTATCAGCGATACTCACACCCAAGAATGAATAAAAAGCAAATCACTCTCCACAGATTCCCCACAATCTGGGCTTGGACATTTACTTCAGGAGCACAGAGCTTTATATCACTGCAACATGAGTTCCAATCTTCATATTCTGTTCACTTTTCACATTATTTTCTCCCAGTCCACTAGCTTTTATTAATTCAGTATTCGGGTCTCTGCTCCTCCGCCGTTTCTAACATCTCACCTCTTACAAAAAAACACTCTGATCTATCGTAGGTAGTAGATGACCCTCATTTTAAACTCCATCTGCCAAAGCATTGCTCACTCACATAATCTATCAAGAAGATTTGAAAATAAATTTCTTGCCAAAGGATAACTTTCTGCATCTGCACCCTCACCATTTTCTTTTCTCCATTTGTCTTTCACTTGGTGTAAATCCAGAGACAGGAAAGATGGAAGGAAGGAAGGAAGGAAAAATCCTGCTCCATTTCATGATCCCGATCTGATCTTCATTCCAGTGCAATTTGGGTGAAGAATTCCAATTGTCTGTCTCAATTTTAATAAAGTATAAACAATTCTGGAATCACTGTCTGGACAGAAACAAGAACAGGTTTCAAGGCTGACTTCACACATAAATAATATACTAAACAGTTCAGAAACAAGCGACAAGGATGGGATTCGAACCCACGTGTGCAGAGCACAATAGATTAGCAGTCCATCGCCTTAACCTCTCAGCCACCTTGTCAGTTGCATCGAAATGGCTGTCACCTTCAGCACAGCTTCTGGCTGTGCAGCCAGCTGTGTGATGATGGAAATATATCTTCTGTCAGTAAATGAAGTTGGGAATGGAGCGTTGTGAAACATTTCCAGACCATGTCCAACACTTTTCTACTCAGTGTGAAAACCCACCACGGAAAGACTGGAACAAACAATCAATTGATCACATCATGATTAACATCACTCAGACACCTGAACCATTAGGTCACTGACGAAGTCATGATGACTGAATTTCTCATGAAATGACAACTGTACTAACTGACTGGAAGAATTGCTTTAACTCCACATGATCATCGAGGCACAGCCTCAGGCCTACTTGTTGGGTGGTGTAAACAGAGATCACTGCTTCTGATCTTCACCAGAACAGAGAGTGAGCTGTAACATCGATCATCAAACAGACTGTGAGAGAATACAACAGAATAAAACACATAGAGAGACACTGTGGAACAACAAATAGATTTGATTGGAATGTTGAAATTTTGATTGGAATGGATAAAACACCAGAAACAGCAGATTAAATTGGGATTCTCATCATTATATTGATCTGGGACAGAAAAGAGAAACTGATGGAAAGAAGAGAAGATGGAAGAAAAGAAAGGATGGAACTGTTCAATTTTTTCAGTTTTTTCACTCGCCCATCAAAGCTGATAATAAAAGTTGCAAATAACAGAGAATTTCACCAAAAAGGGAGATTAAATGTTGCTGAAACCTTGGATCGAAGGATGCCCCAACAGATCACCTGTTTAACTGTCTCCTCACTGGGGGATTTCAATCAGTGAGTCTTATTATTCTCTACTTTTTTTGTTAATTGGTCTCAGAACTGTCACTTGGAATTAATATCTGTGTTCCGACTCCTAAATAATAAAATTGTGAGTTTCTCGATATGTTCTGGACACAGTTCCTGCTGAAAGAACTAAGAACTCTTTTCTAATTTACACAATACTCTATACACACTCATCAAGCCTGCTAAGCTAGCATCTTGGGTGCTGCTTTCTCTTCTCCCAAACTTCATCTCATGTGACTGTTCCATCATCACTCTGACAGTGGGAGGGGTTGATCCCACTATCTTCAGCATTCACCCTTTACATCCTTATACCACACTGTCTGTCCAAAAAAAATGGGTGGAGGGAACTTCCTTCATTTATCAAAACACCAACAGCAGCACAGTGGCGCAATGGTTAGCACCACAGCCTCACAGCTCCAGCGACCAGGATTCAGTTCTGGGTACTGCCTGTGTGGAGTTTGCAAGTTCTCCCTGTGTCTGTGTGGGTTTCCGCCGGGTGCTCTGGTTTCCTCCCACCTCCAAAAGACTTGCAGGTTGATAGGTAAATTGGCCATTGTAAATTGTCCCTCGTGTCGGTACGTGGTTGGAAAATGGTGAGGATGTGGTAGAGAATATAGGATTAATGTTGGATTAGTATAAATGGGTGGTTGCTGGTTGGCACAGACTCGTTGGGCCGAACGGCCTGTTTCAGTGCTGTATCTCGAAATAAGAAAAGTAAAATAAAAGCTACCAGTCGTAAATCAACTCAAACCCATCAGAGAGATAGAGGGAGACTGTCAGAGAACTTCCTGCATCCAGTCCTGACCCTGTAACACTCAGCAGCCTCTCACCCAGACCCTCTTTTTTTTTTCTTTTGGGCCTCCTTATCTCGAGAGACAATGGATACGCGCCTGGAGGTGGTCAGTGGTTTGTGAAGCAGCGCCTGGAGTGGCTATAAAGGCCAATTCTGGAGTGACAGGCTCTTCCACAGGTGCTGCAGAGAAATTTGTTTGTTGGGGCTGTTGCACAGTTGGCTCTCCCCTTGCGCCTCTGTCTTTTTTCCTGCCAACTACTAAGTCTCTTCGACTCGCCACAATTTAGCCCTGTCTTTATGGCTGCCCGCCAGCTCTGGCGAATGCTGGCAACTGACTCCCACGACTTGTGATCAATGTCACACGATTTCATGTCGCGTTTGCAGACGTCTTTATAACGGAGACATGGACGGCCGGTGGGTCTGATACCAGTGGCGAGCTCGCTGTACAATGTGTCTTTGGGGATCCTGCCGTCTTCCATGCGGCTCACATGGCCAAGCCATCTCAAGCGCCGCTGACTCAGTAGTGTGTGTAAGCTGGGGGTGTTGGCCGCTTCAAGGACTTCTGTGTTGGAGATATAGTCCTGCCACCTGATGCCAAGTATTCTCCGAAGGCAGCGAAGATGGAATGAATTGAGACGTCGCTCTTGGCTGGCATACGTTGTCCAGGCCTCGCTGCCGTAGAGCAAGGTACTGAGGACACAGGCCTGATACACTCGGACTTTTGTGTTCCGTGTCAGTGCGCCATTTTCCCACACTCTCTTGGCCAGTCTGAACATAGCAGTGGAAGCCTTACCCATGCGCTTGTTGATTTCTGCATCTAGAGACAGGTTACTGGTGATAGTTGAGCCTAGGTAGGTGAACTCTTGAACCACTTCCAGAGCGTGGTCGCCAATATTGATGGATGGAGCATTTCTGACATCCTGCCCCATGATGTTCGTTTTCTTGAGGCTGATGGTTAGGCCAAATTCATTGCAGGCAGACGCAAACCTGTCGATGAGACTCTGCAGGCATTCTTCAGTGTGATATGTTAAAGCAGCATCGTCAGCAAAGAGGAGTTCTCTGATGAGGACTTTCCGTACTTTGGACTTCGCTCTTAGACGGGCAAGGTTGAACAACCTGCCCCCTGATCTTGTGTGGAGGAAAATTCCTTCTTCAGAGGATTTGAACGCATGTGAAAGCAGCAGGGAGAAGAAAATCCCAAAAAGTGTGGGTGCGAGAACACAGCCCTGTTTCACACCACTCAGGATAGGAAAGGGCTCTGATGAGGAGCCACCATGTTGAATTGTGCCTTTCATATTGTCATGGAATGAGGTGATGATACTTAGTAGCTTTGGTGGACATCCGATCTTTTCTAGTAGTCTGAAGAGACCACGTCTGCTGACGAGGTCAAAGGCTTTGGTGAGATCAATGAAAGCAATGTAGAGGGGCATCTGCTGTTCACGGCATTTCTCCTGTATCTGACGAAGGGAGAACAGCATGTCAATAGTCGATCTCTCTGCACGAAAGCCACACTGTGCCTCAGGGTAGACGCGCTCGGCCAGCTTCTGGAGCCTGTTCAGAGCGACTCGAGCAAAGACTTTCCCCACTATGCTGAGCAGGGAGATTCCACGGTAGTTGTTGCAGTCACCGCGGTCACCTTTGTTTTTATAGAGGGTGATGATGTTGGCATCGCGCATGTCCTGGGGTACTGCTCCCTCGTCCCAGCACAGGCACAGCAGTTCATGTAGTGCTGAGAGTATAGCAGGCTTGGCACTCTTGATTATTTCAGGGGTAATGCTGTCCTTCCCAGGGGCTTTTCCGCTGGCTAGGGAATCAATGGCATCACTGAGTTCCGATTTGGTTGGCTGTATGTCCAGCTCATCCATGACTGGTAGAGGCTGGGCTGCATTGAGGGCAGTCTCAGTGACAGCATTCTCCCTGGAGTACAGTTCTAGGTAGTGCTCAACCCAGCGGTCCATCTGTTTGCGTTGGTCAGTGATTATGTCCCCCGATTTAGATTTGAGGGGGGTGATCTTCTTGATGGTTGGCCCAAGAGCTCTCTTCATGCCATCATACATTCCTCTGATGTTTCCGGTGTCTGAGGCCAGCTGAATATGACTGCATAGGTGTTGCCAGTAGTCGTTTGCGCAACGCCTAGCTGTTCTTTGTGCAGTACTTCTGGCTGCTTTAAGTGCTGCGGATGTTAAATCGCTGGGGGCTTTCTTGTAGTTCAAAAGTGCAATGCGCTTAGCGGCTATGACAGGTTCCAGCTCTTCATTATGAGATTGAAACCAGTCTGCATTTCTCTTTGCACTTTTGCCGTAGGTGGTCAAAGCTGACTCATAGATGGCGTCTCTGATGTGGGCCCACTTGGTCTCAGCATCCCCTGTGGGAGTGTTTTGAAGGGCTGTTACAAGTGAATTTAGAAATTTTTGTAACAGCTGTGGGTGAGAAATTCTGCTCGTGTTGATGCGCGGGTGGCCCTTCTGCTTGGAATGATGCAACTTCTTTGGTCTGAGTCTAACCTTGCTGCACACCAGGGAGTGGTCGGTGTCACAGTCCGCACTGTGGAAGCTGCGTGTGATTTGAACACTGTTTAAGGCGGCTCGCCTTGTGACAATGAGGTCTAGCTGGTGCCATCGACGTGATCTTGGGTGCCTCCATGAAACCTGGTGACAGGGTTTAACTCCAGGATGTCTCTCTTCCAAGATGGCTCCTGGGCTGGAAGCTCCCTTGCTGTTCAACTCTATCCATGGCCATCTGCTCCCATCCCTAACGTTTTCTACCCCAATCTGCCCTCTTAAACTGTTTAAATTCCCCTGGCTCTTTAAATCAGTTCATTTTAGCCCGATCTAAAAGTTAACAGTTAGTTTAGTGTATGTTACCTGGGCCCACTGCCCTCCCCCAGCCACACCTGCTCTTTGTTTTCTCAATGAAATTGATCCGGATGAAACTGACGAGCACAGCTGCCGATTCTTCAATCTCCGATCCTGCTGTCTTCACAGTCCAGAGTGTCTGCAGCCACGGCATGCGGTAAGTCCATTGAGGTGAAGAAGGAGCTGCGGGACCCGAGAGAAGTCCTGTGAAAAGGTGCCCCGAACACCCAAAACATCCACGAACGGCCCCCCCGGCCGCAACTTCAAAGCGCCCGCGGGAGATGGCTCGGAGAGCATCTGCAGCGCACTGTCGGCAATGCTGCATGCCTTTATTTAAACCACTGCAAAAAAAAAAACCCTTAGCAAATGTAATCACCTCTAAGTCTGCCAAATGATGCTTCACCCAGACCCCACTCTCATCAAAACTGAACATTGTTACCGAGACCCTTCAAATACTGTTTATAAAAGGTAGAAAAATTCAAACATCATCACAGCTAGATTGAATAGAACAAAGTTTAATATCTTCTCGTCGTCACTCGGTAACCACATGAAACAGTCCTGAAATCAGTAGCATAAATTATCAGCTGTAAGAATGTTTGCCATTGGGTTGAATCATTTCTGTGTGAGGAATGTTCCAGCATCACAAACCAGGGCAACGTGTTGACTGAGCTGTGTCTTCATCTCTTCTGGGCACTTGGACTGTTCACCCTTCATTCTGCTCTGATTCACTTTCCCAAAGCGGATCTACAGATTCTCAAATCTGGAGACTGGGTTTTCTTATTTTGTTCCTTTTGATTTTTCTTGCTCCTGAATGATAATATATTTCAACCTCGGATCAACCTTGCCCTGTCTCCCAGTCTCGGTTAAAAGCGACAAATAACGGTACCAACATTCTGAAACATACAACACGGTCACATTCTGCTTCAGTGAGATTAATGCTGAGGCAGTTTCCGTGTCGAATGCGATTGTGAACAAATTTCTCTCAAGGAAATTGTGAGCGATCAAGTCCTTGCACTGAATTTCTGTGCAAGAAGGGACAGTTTCAAACAGCCATCCCCAAATCACTTCCTTCACAAAGACAAAGACTGTGCTGTCTTAACGTGTGACTCAACTTCACAAACAAATTTGAACCCGAAGTTCAGGAGAAGACAGAGATGTGAATGATTGACAGTCTAATCTTTAAATCATAATTTCCGTTTCTTCGCTAAAGTGAGGCTCAACCCTAAGCCACTCGAGATCGCGGAAAGCGACAAACTTAGATCCAGAAATCAGAAAAGTAGTGAAACAGTTGGTGAGTACATTGTGACACTGAAGAATTTATCACCACATTGCAACTTTGGCATATCCTTAGACCGTGAATTATGAGACAAATTTGTGCTTATATTGGTGGATGAGGAAAGATACTAAACACACAAAATCCCAATTTGAGCTAGTGTGTAAGATTGCTCTTTCCACGGAGATAGCATCAAAGAATGCTCGTGAAATTCGTCCTATGCCAGTGACAGTAACACACTTCAGAGGAACTTAAACACACTGGTAAAATGGGCTTTCACACAACAGATGAAATTTTACACAGAAAATTGTGAAGTGATACAGTTTGGGAGGAAGAATGAGACAATGAACACCAATCTTTTTTGATCAAGGTTTGAAAAGGTTGCCAAGAGCAAACAGGACACTTGGCTTTATTAATAGAGGCATGGAGTAAAAGCAAATAAGTTATGCAAAACCTTTATAAAACACTGGGGCTGAATGGCCTACTCCTGCACCTCCACGGAAAGCTTCCACTCCAGGCTTGGACACCCTCTTCAGAATCACTCTCCATACATCCCGCCACTCTGCGCACGGATATCTCCCTCCGGATCAGATCACAGCTCCACAGTCCTGCCACATCCAGTCGTGAATGGTGGTGGATAATTAAATAACTAACAAGATGAGGAGGCTCCAAAAACATTCACATCCTCAATGATGGTGGTGCTGAGCACGTCAGTGCAAAAGATGAAGCTGAAGCATTTGCAACCATCTTCAGTCAGAAATATTAAGTGGATTTGATCTGTGCTAATTTCAGCTCCACATGCTCGCTGGTGACTTGGTTCTCTGGTGCTACTTTCAGAGTAAATCATGCAGCTTGACAATTGGAGCCAAAGAAAAAGACACACGTGAGGTTGAAAGTGCCAAAACCTGGTACTGAACCAAGAACTGTTTAACTGTTAGAACAGCACGAACTCAACAAAGCTATTTCAACAACACACTAAAGCCACCATTCTGTCACTGCTTTGGAAGACAATATATCCATGAAAGTGTTTGTAAAAAGTTACAGAACACAACATGTGAGTAATATTCCCCATTGTTTTCTCAGTACTGATGGACTGTGAAGTGGGACACAGCCAGCAGTCCCACTGTGCCACACTGACCCTGAGCTGTGAGTGAAATGAGATAAAGTTCAATCTTTAGCAGAGAGATTCTGGAGAGAGGTAAGAGTCCTGAATCAAGGAAAGACCTTCTGACACAATAAAAGCAAAATACTGCAGATGCTGGAAGTCTGAAATAGAAACAAAAAGTGCTGGAAATACTCAATCGCTCTGGCAGCATCTGTGGTGAGAGAAACAGAGTTAACGTTTCTGGTCTGTGACATTTCATCAGAACTGACACAGGTTAGAAAAGAATTCGGTTTTAAACAAGTGAAGGGGAGGGAAATGTGGGAGAGAACAAGGGGGAAGGTGTTTGATAGGGCAGAGGGCAGGAGAGATTAAATAACAAAGCTGTCCTGAGACAAAGGCAAAGAGTGTGTTAATGCTTGTGGTTGCCTGACACCAGTCATGCTCCGATGTTATTGAACACAATGTTCAATCCACAAGGCTGTAGAGTGCCGAATCAAAAGGTCGGGTGCTGCTCCTTGAGCTTGGGTTGATTTTCACTCTAACACTGGAGCAGCTTCCCATCAATTCCCCAGATTATCAGTAAATCCACTTCCAGAAGCCCCAAAGTGTGATATATTCCTCTCACTCATCAATAGTAAAACTGAAATCTTTTTACCTTCCAAATGCTGCCATCTATTTTGTCAGTATTTATTTCTCTCTACTTTATACTTAGTTCATGCATTTCTTCAAAAAAAATTTTCAATTATATCTGAGGGAAGAAATGACCAGATCTGGCTGCTCAAAACTGGGCATTCATGAGGCACTGTGGGCCATCAGCAGCAGCAGAATTGTATTTAAACACAATATGTTACCTCATGGCCTGGCATATCCCTCACTCTACCATTACCATCAAGCCAAGGGATCATTAGTGGTTCAATGAAGTGTGCAGGAGGGCATGTCAGGAGCAGCACCAAGCAGACATAAAAATGAGTGAAGCGACAACACAGGATTACATGCATGTCATATAGCAGAAGCAGCATACAATAGACAAAGCTGAGTGATCTCACAACCAATAGATCAGATCAAAGCTCTGCAGTCCTGCCACATCCAGTCCTGAATGGTGGTGGATAATTAAACAATTAACAGGAGGACGAGGTTCCAAAAATATCCCCTTCCTTAATGATAGGGGAGACCAGTATATCAGTGTAAAATACAAGGTTGAATCATTTGCAACCATCTTCAGCCAGAAGTGCCAAGTAGATGATCCATCTCGGCCTCCTCCTGAGGTCCCCAGCATCACAGGTGCCAATCTTCAGCTAAATCCACTTCACTCCAGATGATACCAAGAAATGGCTGAAGGCTCTGGATACTGACAACATCCTGGCTGCAGTGCTGAAGACTTGTGCTCCAGAACTAGCCACGCTGCCCGCCAAGCTACAACACTGGCATCTACCCAGCAATGTGGAAAATTGCCCAGGTATGTTCTGTATACAAAAGGCAGGACAAATCCAACCCGGTCAATTCCTGCCCCATCAGCCTCCTCTTGATCATCAGTAAAGTGATGGAAGGTGTCGTTGACACTGCTATCAAGCAGCACATGCACAGCAATAACCTACTCACCAATGCTCATTTTCGGTTCCGCCAGGGCCACTTAGTTCCTGACCTCATTATGGCCTTGGCCCAAATATGGACAGAAGAGCTGAATTCAGGAGGTGAGGTGAGGTGACAGTGACTGCTCTTGCCAAGGGCATCAAGGAGCCCTTGCAAAATTGAAGTCAATGGCAATCAAGGAGAAAAATCACCACCTATCGCAAAGGAAGATGGTGCTGGCTGTTGGTGGCCAATCATCTCAGTACCAGACATCGCTCAGGTGCTCCTCAGGGCAGTGTCCTAGGCCCCAACCATCTTCAGTTGCTTCATCAATAAACTTCCGTCCATCATAAGGTCAGAAGTGGAAATGTTCACTGATGATTTCAAAATGTTCAGTTGCATTAGTAACTCCTCAGATACTGAAGCAGTCCGTGTCCACATGTAGAGAGATCTGGGCAAGATTGGGCTTGGACTGATAAGTGGCAAGAAACATGCACGCCACAAAATTGCCAGGCAATGACCATTTCCAACAAGAGTGAATCTAACCATCTCCCCTTGACAGTCAATGACATTACCATTGCTGAATCCTTCACTATCAACATCCGGGGGGTTACCAATGAGCAGAAACTGAATTGGATCAGTCATATAAATACCTTAGCTACAAGAGCAGGTCAGAGGCTGGGAATTCTGCTGCAAGTAACTCACCTCCTGTCCACCATCTACAAGGCACAAGTCAGGAGTGTGATGTAATACTCCCCACTTGCCTGGATGAGTGGAGCTCCAACAACACCAAAGAAACTCAACACCATTCAGGACAAAGCAGATCACTTGATCAGCACTCCATCCACTACTTTAAATATTCACTTCCTGCACCACCAGTGAACAGTGGCAGCAGTGTGTACCATCGACAAGATGCACTGCAGTAACTCACCAAGCCTCCTTCGACAGCACCTTCCAAACTCCCAACCACGACCACCTAGAAGGACATTGGATGAATGGAAACACCACCATCTGCAAGCTCCCCTCCAAGTTACACACTGTCCTGACTGGAAACTATATCACCATTCCTTCACTGTCACTGGATCAAAATCTTGGAACTCACTTCCAAACAGCATTGTGGGTTCACGTTCAACACATGGACTGCAGCAGCTCCAAAAAGGCGGCTCACCACCACCTTCTCAAGGGCAATTAAGGATGGACAATAAAGGCTGCGTTTGCTGACAACGCAACCACTCGATGGCACAACTCGCTTTCTCCCCCTCCTTCGCTCCGGCCGCTTCCACCCTCCACAGTCGTCGCTCCAGACCTCGCTGCTCCCCCCCACTACTTCCCTGGCCGATTGTCTCCCGATCACGTCACCCCATTCTTCGGTCATTCGCTCACTCCCCACCCCCCCTCCCCTCCAGCCACTAGCTCTAGGCCGCGCTGCTTCCCTTCTCTCGGCTACTTGCTCCCACGTTTGTCCAGTCTCCACGCGCCGCACGAAGAAGTAAGGTGGGCTACAAAGTGTGACGTAGGGACTAGTAGTGACTGGCCCAGAGGAGGGAAGTGGCACGGCCTAGGGCTAGCGGCTGGAGCGGGGGTTTGGGGGCAGAGAGCAAGCGGCCATAGAGCTGGATGACGCGAGCGGGGAACAATTGTCCAGGAGAGCATCGAGGTGTAGAGAGAGCGGCTGAGGGGAGGAAACGTCGAGGCCTGGAGCTTGTTGCCGAGGGGGGAAAGATCCAGCCTCAAAATCTCCTATTCAGCCGCTTCCTCGAGCTGAGTGAGGGGCTGGTTACCCGATGACGCTTTAGCGTGCATGTGCGAAGATGGACCATGCACGGATATGCGATGACGTTGGCGCTGTGCAATGACATCATCCTGCACATGTGCCACTTAATCCTGGCAAGATGTAGCTGTGCCTATGCACAGCTTGGCACAACGATGTGTTGTGATAAAGAAAGAAAAGACTTGCATGAAAATAGCACCTTTCAAGACCACTGGAAATTTCAAAGCACTTTGTAGACAATTAAATACTTTTGAAGTGTAATCAATGTTGTAATGTCAGAAATGCAGCAGCTGATACCCACAAACAGCAATGTGAGAATGACCAACTGATCAGATTGAGGGGCAAATATTGATCATAACACCAGGGGTGGTGCAATGTTTAGCACTGCAACCTCACAGTTCCAGGGACCCAGGTTCGACTCTGGGTACTGCCTGTGCGGAGTTTGCAAGTTCTCCCTGTGACTGTGTGGGTTTTTGCCGGGTGCTCCGGTTTCCTCCCTTGCAAGTGATAGGTAAATTGGCTGTTGTAAATTGCCCCGAGTGGAGGTAGAGAATATGGGATTACTGCAGGATCAGTATAAGTGGGTGGTTGTTGGTCGGCACAGACCAGGTGGGCCGAAGGGCCTGTTTCAGTGCTGTATCTCAAAATAAAAATAAAATACTTGCTCTTCACTTGTTTGAAATTGCAGCATGGGATCTTTTACATGCACCCAAACATGCAGACTAGGTCTTGGTTTAACATCACACCTGAAAGGCAGCACCTTCAACACCCTCAGTGCTGCACTGGAGTGTCAGCTGTGAAATCTGAAACCAGAAGCTTGTGATTTCGAGGGGAGTGTGACCAACTGAGTCACAGCTTTTACCTGAGTCTCAATCCTTCTACCAACAGTTTCTCTCTATCGGGTCTGTCACGACCCCTCATGATTGTGAACACCTCTATCAAATCTCCTCTCTAAGGAGAACAACCCCAGCTTCTCCAATCTATCCACATAACTGAAATCCTAACCACATGTTGCAGAAAGGAATTTTTCCTCATGTTCCTTCTGGTTTTGTGAGTCACCTTAAATCTGTAACCTTCGGTTATTGACCATTCAGCAGTTAGAAACAGTTCCTCACTATTTACTCTACCTCAAACCTTCAAGGAAGCTCTGCAAAGTAACTGAAAATCAAGTTATCAGAAGTGGGATTTAAACACATGCCTCCAGTGAAAGCTGCAACCTGAACAGAGAAGGTGAAACTGCTCAGTCACCTCAACTGTTCAGACCTTTTTGACCTTGTCATCACTTCTGTACTTTGAAAGGTTCACTCAGTTCTGTAACTTGTTCAATGTTACTGGAATGCTCAGTGATTGGGATATTAACTCCCCCGGGTTTTCCTGAGCTTGTTCTCGGTCTATGGGGATGTTTGTCCTGGGCCGTGGAATCTTGCATCCCTGTAATGGACATTCACCCACTGATTGAATCTGTATTCGCTACTTTCCGCTGGTGCTGGGTAATTGCAGAGTGTGGGGCTGGAATGTTGCTGCTTGTCCCGGCCTCACTCACTCTGGGAAAGAGTGAATAATTGATGCATCTGTTTCCGTATCTGAAATGTGGCTTCGATCTGCTGTTATTAACCGAGGCAGCGCTGCAGAAGGATACGTTAATAATCTCTCACTAATCAACTGCAAACAGTCAGAATGTGTAACTTTGAGCAGCGCTTTCTGCACCGTCAGGGCTGGAAAGTTGAGGGAGGGAGAGACACTGTCAGTATCTGAGTGTGTACAGCACTGTACAGAGAAAGAGCCAATATACCGGGGCTGAGACACAGTGCATCTTTTCACATTTAATCACAATAATATCCACAGTCAGTAACTGAAAAGGATGAAAAACCGAATAGCAAGAGCAAAAGCAAGAAAAGTAAGTAATTATAGATTCGCTGATAAGCTTTCTCTGTGTTACCTGGTAGTCTACAGTTTTATATTTAACGCTCTCTCCACTGTGGCCAGGGAATGATTTCTTCTCAAAGGCTGAACATTAACAAAACTGCTTGTAATTTAAAATCTTTTAAAAGTAATTCCATGGAGCGAATGGGGCAAAGTCAAATAACTGCACCAATTATAGGAAAGCTGGTTGGTGGTGACGTGGATGTGTCTGCAGTGTGCAGGACCAGACTGTTTCTATAGATTCACAATGAATGTTCCATCTTTATTTATATCAGTAAAACTGATAGTGGACAATGGCTATTCTGGTTGCAGCAACCTGAAGCTTTAACTCATTGACACCCTACTTTAGGGTAATTTAGAAAGCACAACATGCAGCTCTGTCAGTTAGTGTGCTTGTTTGTTCACCCACAATTTGATGGTTCAAGCACATAAATAGATGAGGCTTTATTAACTTCAACTCTTCTACATCTGCTATATTACTCTTGCTGTTGATTTTTCAAAGTTAAGGTTAATCAAGTCTTTCTTTGTGAAATCCATGCTGACTGTGTTTTATTATTTTTCAATTCCGTCTGTATTTTCTACTTTGGAGGATGACAGGATATTATCATTTTTTTAATTCATTCATGGGAGGTGGGCTAGGCCAGCATTTATTTTCCATCCCTAATTGCCTTGAGAAGGTGGTGCTGAGCTGCCTTCTTGAACCACTGCAGTCCATGTGCTGCTGTTATGAAGAGAGTTCCAGGATTTTGACCCAGCAACAGTGAAGGAATGGTGATACAGTTCCAATTCAGGATGGTTTGTGGCTTGGAGGGGAACTTGCAGGTTGTGGTGTTCCCATGCATCTGCTGCCCTTGTCCTTCTAGTTGATAAAGGTCACGGGTTTGGAAGGTGCTGTCTCAGGAGCCTTGGCGCATTGCTGCAGTGCATCTTGTGGATGGCACACACTGCTGCCACTATGTGCCAGTGATGGAGGGCATGAATGTTGTAAATGGGGCGCCAATCAAGCGGGCTGCTTTGTCCTGTTGAGTTTCTTGAGTATTGTTGGAGCTGCACCCAGCCAGACAAGTGGAGAGTATTCCATCACACTCCTGACTTGTGGACAGGCTTTGGGGAGTCAGGAGGTGAGTTACTTGCCACAGGATTCCAAGTCTCTGACCTGCTCTTGTAGCCATAATATTTATCTGGCTACTGCAGTTCAGTTTCTGCTCAATGGTAACCCCCAGGTTGTTGATAATGGGGGATTCAGCGATGTAAATGCCATTGAATGTCAAAGGGAGATGGTTAGATTCTCTCTTGTTTGGGATGGTCTTCGTCTGGCAGTTGTGTGGTGGGAATCTTATACATCTTTATTGTAGAGTACTCTATTGTACTGTTGAGTGACTGCACTTGAAAAGTCGTGAAATGCAAGTCTTGCTTTTTCCATTGTTATCAATGTCATTGTGATCAAAAGATAGGATTCATGAGCACAACGTTTAACTCAATTTTGATTACAATAATGTAAAAGCATCGATATTTTTGCACTGTACTTAATAATCTCCATCTTCCTATCCTTACCAAGTACAATGTATTTGACCCTGAAATTGATTCCACAATCTCAGTCCCTCAGACAATTTCAGCTCAGTTCCGATGAAAAATCACAGATCTGAAACGTTAACTCTGTCTCTCTCTCCACAGATGCTCCCAGACCTGCTGAGTATTTCCAGCATTTTCTGTTTTTATTTCAGATTTCCAAAATCTGCAGTATTTTGCTTCTCTGTTACTTTGAAAGTTAAAACTGACCCACCTGTCTACAATTCACACTGGGGTCTCCCATGAAATGATTCTGTTTCATGTTGATGTAAGGAATACAGACTCCGAGCGCAGAGCTTCCTGTGGGGAATTGGGGATATGAAAACCAGCAGACTCTGCAGGAATTTCCACTGGGAGCACAAATTCACAAAATCTACCTTTTATATATCGATTCATTTTGATTGTCCTTCTGGAAAATTATTTTGAAACAATTCAAACATCAACCCACAGCTCCATGAATGGGTCAATTATGAGGTCATCCTCTGACAGGTCATGTGACAGCTGGAGCCACAAGACATCAGAACCAGATTTGTGACTGGAATATAACCCGGAATCCTGTCCCAATGGCTTTTCAAATAAAGCTGTTGCTGTTTGAAAACACAGCAGTTAAACTTTCTGCCTGACCATGAGGGGAGCTGGGGAGAAATTTACAAAACTAAATCCTTTTACAAAACAGTTCAAAAACCATTCACTGAGAAATCATGTGAGGACTCAAATGCAGTAGAGCAACAAGCAGAATACAGAAAGTGCAGAGGAGAGCTGAAAAAGGAAAAGAGATCAGCAAGATGTATGAGAAAAGATTAGCAGGTCACATAACTGGAAACACTGAAGTCTGTTACCAAACATATGGACAGTCAATGAAAGGGTGGGTCAATTAGGAGATCCTGTGGAGGCAGAGGGTGCGGCTGAGGTACTAATTAAGTACATTTCATCTGTCATCACAAAGCACACGGATGCTGCAAATGTCACTGCAAAGGAGGAGGAAGTGGAAAATTTGGAGGGGATGAAAATAGATAAAGAGGAGACAATTACAAGGTTAGCAGTGCTCACAGTAGAACGGTCACCCGGTCTGGATGGGCTGCATCCTGGGTTGCTGAGGTTAGTCAGGGTGGAAATAGCGGAGACTCGAACCACAACCTTTCAATCCTCTTTGAATATGGGAATGATGCCAGAGGACTGGAGGATGGAGGTAAGCTTGGGTAGTTCAATCTTAGTTCAACTTGACCATTTTTATAATGTATCCATTGTCATAACTAACAACGTTATGAAAGCCATTTTATAATTAACACATGACTAAAGGAACCATTTTGTGTTCAGTACTAACGTTTATATCCTGTATAATTAATGAGTAGCTACCCATCCTGAAACAGATTGTAAAAGTAATGAACCTTGATTGAGTTATAATTAATGAATCAATAATCATTTTAGAGAGAATAGGTTTTCATTTAAATTTTGTTCAATCTAATTACTGTGAGTTTCTGTGTCTGTGTGGGAAAGGGCAGTTTCAGCTAAATTTATTCAAACAATGGACCTTTCTCGGACCCCTGATAAAACCCATGGTATGGTACATCGTGACCTTCAAGAGTCTAGATTTAATGAACAGGAAACTTGTTTCA
The DNA here is from genome assembly GCF_036365525.1 of Heterodontus francisci. Taxonomy (NCBI): domain Eukaryota; kingdom Metazoa; phylum Chordata; class Chondrichthyes; order Heterodontiformes; family Heterodontidae; genus Heterodontus; species Heterodontus francisci. The sequence continues at coordinate 8,054,999 of NW_027141369.1, read as the reverse complement.
GTTCAGATTGGGAGACAGTGTGAAACCACTCCATTGTACTCATATCTGAGATTCTGAGGACAGGTGGCTGTTATGGAAGACATTATTAAGAACTAATTAAATGTACCTAGCAACAGCGAGGACCAATTATTATTTTGCATGGTGGTGTGATGGCCATCCAGGGGTAAAAAGTAGGGAGCTTGTAAGGTTTCAGTGTGCAGGAACACTAGAAGATCTCAGGGGTAAAGGCTCAGATCATCAACCAAGTTCTCCACCTGATGAGGGATCTAGACTGGACAAAGAGGACCGTGACACTCTGAGACCAAGCTCGACCAGTCCCCAGAGCTGTAAAGTTATATTCCCCAAGTTTGTTAAGTATAATTTTACTTTCAATTATTAAGTACTATTTTACTCTCAATAAAAGTTCTGGACTTATTAATCAAGTATCCTGTTGCTTTAATTGGTTAAAGTCATGCGCAAAGTGATTGTCTACAATAGACTTTCCAGAATTAAAGGATAAGTCTGCAAGGGTTGCGAATATTACAGCCCTGTTTAAAAAGAGAGATAAACCCAGGAACTACAGACCAATTAGTCTAATGTCGGTGGTGGGGAAACTTTTAGAGACAATTATCCAGGAGAAAATTAACTGTCACTTGGTAGAACATGGGCGAATAAATGACAGCCAGTACAGATTGATTAACAGAAGATTGTGTCTGAAATAAGTAATGAATTAATTTCTTTGATGAAGTTTCAGAGAGAGTTGACTCGGGTGGTGAGGATAATGGTGCGTGTCTGGACATCAACATTGTGTTTCAAAATTTACCATAAACTAGACTTGGGGCAGCACAATGGCACAGTGGTTGGCACTGCAACCTCACAGCTCTCGCAACCCAGGTTCAGTTCTGGGTACTGCCTGTGCAGATTTGCAAGTTCTCCCTGTGACTGGGTGTGTTTCTGCTGGGTGCTCCGGTTTCCTCCCACAAGCAAAGACTGCAGGTTGATAGGTAAATTGGCTGTTGTAAATTGCTCCTAGTGTCGGTAAGAGAATGGTGGGGATGTGGTACGGAATATGGGATTGGTGTCGGATTACTATAAATGGGTAGTTGTTGGTCAGCACAGACTCAGTGGGCCAGAGGGCCTTTTTCAGTTTTGCATCTCTCTGTGACTTGCTAACAAAATTCAAGCAGATGGGATGAAAGGGGCAGTGGCAGTGTGGATCCAAAATTGGCTGCAGTGTAAAAAGTAGGGTGAATGCTTGTTTTTCAGAATGGAGGGAGTTATACAGTAATGTCCATGTTGTTGCAATATGTTCAATGTCAGACCCCGAGCTGTCCTAGTGATGGGGCAATTTGTGATGTTCCTGTGGTTGCAATATTTGCAGTGTCTGACCTTGATCTGTCACAGGGACGTGGCATTTATGAGGTCCCTGTGGGGTGCTGTTTGTTTGGTGTATCACACTGACCTGTCCCAGAGAGCGGGAAGGTTGTGATGTCCTTGTGGGTTGCAATCTGTTCAGTGTCTGACTCTGAGCTGAACCAGGGATGGGGCAGTGTGTGATATCCTTGTGCATGTCACACAGGCCCACTGGTGTGTGGTTCCATCCTGATGCCAAGAAACAGAGCCCCATCTCTGGGCAAAAAGTCTCTCTCCGCAAGGGGTGTCTTGAGAAGACACAGTGGCGCAGTGGTTAGCACCGCAGCCTCACACATCCAGTGACCCGCGTTCGATTCTAGGTACTGCTTGTGCCGAGTTTACAAGTTCTGCCTGTGACTGTGTGGGTTTCTGCCGGGTGCTTCGGTTTCCTCCCACAGCCAAAGACTTGCAGGTTGATAGGTAAATTGGCCATTGTAAATTGCCCCTAGTGTAGGTAGGTGGTCGGGGAATTGAGGGGATGTGGTAGGAATATGGGATTAATGTAGGATCAGTATAAATGGGTGGTTGATGGTCGGTACAGACTCGGTGGCCTGGAAGGGCCTGTTTCAGTACTGTATCTCTAAATAAATAAGTGAATAAGTAGGCTGAGGGAATAAACCTGGACAGTAAATCCGGGGTAGAGTCCTGGAGGGGGTTACCTGTGACTTATCAGGCAGTTTTCCAGCAACTCCTGCAGCAGAGCTGATACCAAACAGTACTGGTTTTTCCTTTCCTTTGGACAATACGAGCAATGCTGAGAGGGGGTCCTGATGCTCAGGGTCTCCATACTGTTTGCCCAGGCCTGTGCCCTGGAGAGGACACTCCAGCTTCGTGGTTAAACATGAGCACAACCCGGGAATAAACAGTTACTGATTAGAAGCTCTCATTCAATTGGTGCAGAGTATGAGCGCCAGGGGTTACTTCGGACAGTGGGAGAGCTCTTAGTGTCTCATTGGATAACTACCATTCACTCCAAGCTGGGCAGCCCCCAGTCAGTTAGGTGCTGTGAAGCCACGACCTGCTTGCTTCAATGGGTGCTTGGAGCTGAGAGAGTCATCTCTCAACAGGCGGATTGATAATCTATGCACCAAGAAAAACAAACTCAACAAAGAAGACACCAGTCCTTCGCATCACAAGCTGGAATGTAAGGACCATGTGTCCTGGCCTTACCGACAACCTTCTGCAGGTTGATGACACGCACAAGACCGCTGTGATCGACTCAGAGAGACTTCTTACCCTTCACTTGTCAACAAGCATGGGCCCAATTAATCTCATGTGCATCTATGTCCCGACACTCACCTCCACCCCAGATGTCAAGGATCAATTCTATGTGACACTTGACACTGCCATCAGTAGAATTCCCAGCACTGAGGGACTGTACCTTCTCGGAGACTTCAACACAAGCTTGGGTACTGATGACACAGCTTTGCCAAAGTGCATAGAGCACCAGGGGATTGGCAAGATGAACGAAAATGGACAGAGATTGCTGGAGCTATGCTGTCACCATGGATTCTGTGTGATGAACAGCTACTTCCAGGTCAAGCTGTGCTACAAGGTGTCCTGGAGACATCCGAGATCATGCCATTGGCACCAGCTAGACCTTATCATCACCAGACATACCACCCTCAGCAGTGTCCTCATCACTCGCAGCTATCACAGCGCTGACTGTGACACTGCCCACTCCCCGGTGTGTAACAAGGTCAGGCTTCAGACAAGGAAGCTTCACCCATCCATGAAGATAGCTCGTCTTCTGATCAACACTTGCCGAACCACTGACGCAGAAAGGACCCAGGAGTTCCTCAACATCCTCGATCAGGCTCTTTCAGACAACAATGCTCAAGGCCTCAGTGCAGTGTCAATGTGGAATCATCGATTTTCTTGTTTTTCACTTTGTCGATGCCTTTGAATAACTGTGGATCCTTCTTCAGAGTGTCTTCTTTCACCAGGTAGTTCTGACCTCTGATGATGATGATGATCGTAATGAGCTTCAACTCACTGATAGTTTTGGAACTGAACAGATTTCCTTTGCTTGAGTCTACAACATGGAACTCAATCTGACATGTGGACCCATGGGAGGATTTGAATGCCACCCCTGCGTTGAAGAATACAGTTGCACAGATCCAATAAGAGACCGAGTAGCAGTGACAGTTCAGTCAGTCAAACATTAAACTTTTAATTTCAGGGTGGTGAGTTTGAGTGCCGTTTTGTTTTTCCTTTTTTAAGGCTTCATTAACAGAGAGTACAAGGAGTGTTTGAAATGAAATTCAGCAAAAAGGAGGATTGAAAGTCTCACTTTGATTCGGGACTCTTATCTCTCTGCAGCGTCTCGCTGTGAAAGATTGAACTTCATCTCATTTCATTCCCAGCTCGGGGTCAGTGCGGCTCAGTGGGACTTCTGGCTGTCTCCTGCTTCACAATCCATCAGTGCTGAGAAAGCAATGGGGAATATTATTCATGGCTCTGTAACCAGAGGACACCGATTTAAGGTGAATGGCAAAAGAACCAAAGGCAACATGAGGAAAAACTTCTTTTGCACAGCGAGTGGTTAGGATCTGATATGCACTGCTTGAGAGTGTGATGGAGGCTGATTCAACCATGGCTTTCAAAATGGTATAAGATAATTATCTGAAGTGGAAAAAATTGTATGTTTTCATGGAATACATGAGTCTGTGGCATGAGCTGAGTTGCTCGTGCAGAGAAGCAGCACAAGCACAATGAGCTGAATGGCTTCCTTTTGTTCTGTAACTATTCTATGATCTATGATTATTTTCAGAGTGAAATCAACACTCACATGCAAGAAACTGACAGGTACAATGAAAACCCCACACTAACATACCAGCGAACGCTGGGGACAGAGTAAAACCAACTCAGTCCCAGACTAGAAACTGACAGGTACACTGTAAACTTCGCATTACCAGACAAGAAATTGACAGATACAGTGTGAAACCCACAGTCACGCAGCAGCAGTTGGCAGGTAACGTGTAAAAATCTTTCTTTCATATCCCAACTGCAAGGTACAAAGGAAATTAGGTACAAACCCAGGCTCACACTTCAAAGACTGAGAGATACAAAGCAAAACACATATTCACCTACAAGTACAGAGAAGAAGACACACTCAGAGGAGGTGCAGATTAAAGACACATGCATGTAACAGAAACTGATAGGGATAGAATCAAACACTTTCTCACTTCTCAGAAACTGATAGATATAGACAAAAGCTGATGCTCACATACAAGTTGTTGAAAGATATATGGTGAAACTCACAGAGCAACAGCAGAAACAAACAGGTACTGAATAATGCCCACAGCCACAGACCAAAAACTGAAATATACTGAGTAAAACACCACTTTCTCACACCAGAAACTCATGGCTACAAAGTGGAGCTGACTCTGTCCTTCCAGGCATTGACAGGTGCAAACGAAAACACTCACGACGATTCCAGGTCATGAAATGTACGCAATAAAACCTATCAGCTGAAAGAATAGCATTAATACCCAGAATGCTCAGCGGCCTAGAATCCGCCCGATCTGTGACAGGAGCGGGGCGTGCAGGCGCAGTAGAGACAGCTTTGTCAGCAGCTGGAGCTGCGGGTTCGGAGTTGGAGCGGGATACTCAAAAAGTGAGAGAAGACTTTGCGGGCTCACACAGCTGGAGCAGGGCCTCATGGCCACAATAACATGGAAGAATCCCATCTGTATCCCTGCGGATGGCGGTGGTGAAGCTTTTCCCGGTGAGGCTTCCCGAAACCGCGTCTACAAATGGATAAGAATTGGGGACTGGGCAGGGAGCGTCTCTAAATGAATAAAATTTTGGTACTGTTCAGGGAGCGTCTGTAAATGGATAAAAACTTGGGACTGGTCAGGGAGTGTCTAAAATTGAATAAGATTTGGAGACTGGGCAGGGAGCGTCGATAAATGATTAAGAATTGGGGACTGGTTAGGGAGCGTTTTTTTATTCGTTCGTGGGATGTGGGCGTCGCTGGCTCGATCTCAGCTCGCGTAATGTGTCCAGTTCTGGGCATCAGGCTTTAGAAAGGACATCAAAGCTTCTGAGGCAGTTCAGAGGAGATTTACTAGAATGATCCCAGAGATGCAGGGTGTCAGTTCTCTGGACAGGCTGGTGAAGCTGGAATTGTTCTATTCAGAGTAGAGAAGGTTAAGGGAAGATTTAATAGAGGTGTTCAGAATCATGAAGGATGTTCATAGGGTAGAGAGGGAGAAACTGTTTCCACTGTCCTGGGGGTCAGTAACCAGAGGACACAGATTTAAAATAATCGGCCAAAAGTGTCAAGGGGAGGTGAGATCTTTTTACCCAGTAACTGATTCGGATTTGGAATGAATTGTCTGACAGGGTGGTGGAAACATATTCAATTATAACTTTCATAAAGGAATTGGACAAATATTTCAACGTGAAATTCTCCAGGATTATGGGGAAATAGGCAGGGGGTTGGACTAATTGCATCTTTTTGTCAGAGAGTCAGCAGAGGCACAATGGGGCCGAATGGCCTCCTTCTGTGCTGTATGTCACAGGGTAGTAATTATGGGGGATTTCAACTTCCCAAATATTGATTGGCAACTCTTTAGATCGAATAGTTTGGATGGGGTAGTGTTTGTGCAGTATGTCCAGGAAGCTTTTCTGACTCAGTATGTAGACTGCCCGACCAGAGGGGAGGCAATATTGGATTTGGTACTAGGTAATGAACCAGGGCAAGTGATAGAGCTGTTGGTGGGCGAGCACTTTGGAGATAGTGATCACAATTCTGTAGCATTCACTGTGGTAATGGAGAGGGATAGGTATGTGCAACAGGGGAAGGTTTACAATTGGGGGAAGGGTAGATATGATGCTGTCAGGCAGGAACTGAGGAGCATAAGTTGGGAGCATATGCTGGCAGGGAAGGGCACGGTCGAAATGTGGAACTTTTTCAAGGAGCAGATAGTAGGGGCCATTGATAAGCATGTCCCTGTCAGACAGGGAAGGGATGGTCATGTGAGGGAACCGTGGTTGACAAGAGAGGTTGAGAGTCTTGTTAGGAAGAAGAAGGATGCGTATATAAAGTTGAGGAAAAAGGGCACAGGCATAGCTCTGGAGGGATACAAGATGGCCAGGAAGGATCTGAAGAAAGGGATTAGGAGAGCTAAGAGAGGGCATGAAAAATGCTTGGCGGGTAGGATAAAAGAAAACCCCAAGGCCTTTTACGCGTATGTCAGAAATATGA